>NC_054830.1:21745000-22048030 GCF_018345385.1 Vulpes lagopus | reverse complement strand
GGCTTGTCTTCACTTCTCCACAGTAGGCCTGATGCCTTCTGGTAAAGCTACTGTGTTGCTTCCTAATCCTGTCAACTTTTAATACCAATTATTTCAGGCCTTCAAAGCTGTCTGAAGGTCTGTACCTTCAGAGCTCTATGAATGTACATGCCCCTGCCACCGGGGTTAAGAGTCACAGCATGGCAGGTGCGGGTGAGAACACCTGAGACCACCCTGCTTGGAAGCAACATCCTGGGCTTCCTGACCCTTTCCTCTGTCATAAGTTTGAATCCCCCAACAACAACATCTGCAATTGTGTAGCATGTGATATGGGAGGGTCTTTTGCAGTTTTATTATGGCAAAAATATACATAACATAAAAATTACCATTTAAATCATTTTTAAGAGTACAATTTAGGGGCATTAAGTGCTTTCACAGTGCTGTGCAACCATCGCTACTATCCATTTCCAAAGTGTCCTGTCACCTCAAACAGAAGTTGTGTACCCGCGAAACGATGTGGGCAGGCATACCTTGTTTTATTGCACTTTGCTGTGTTGTGCTCCGCAGATCTGTGTTTTTCACAAATGGAAGTTTGCGGCAACCCTGCGTCAAGCACGTCTCTTGGTGCCATTTTTCCACCAGCACCTGCTCGCTGCATGTCTCTGTGTCACATTCTGGTAGTTCTCGCAGTATTTCAAACTTTATTATTTGTTATGGTGATCTGTGGTCTGTGATCTTTGATGTTACCGTTGTAATTGTTTTGGAGTGCCACGAACCAGGCCCGGTATACGGTGACGTTCATCTATAAATGTTGTGTGTTTCGACTGCTCCCCCGACCCACCATTCCTTTTCTCTTTCCCTCTCCTTGGGTCTTCCTATTCCCTGGGGCAAAACGACATTGAACTTAGGCCAATTAATAACCCTCCAATGGCCTTTGAAAGGAAGAGATTCCCGTCTCTCAGTTTAAATCAAAAGCTAGAAATGATGAAGCTTAGAGAGCAAGGCATGTTGAAAGCTGACACAGGCCAAAAGCTAGGCCTCTTGAGCCAAACAGCCAAGTTGTGAACGCAGAGGAAGTCCTTGAAGGAAATGAAAAGTTCTACTTAATGAACCCATGAATGATAAGAAAGTGGAACGTCTTGTTGCTGCGATGGAGAAAGTCTGAGTGGTCGGGAGAGACGATCCAGGCAGTCATAACATTTCCTTAAAGCCAAAGCCTCATCCAGAGCAAGGCCTTAACTCTCTTCAATTTTGTGAAGGCTGGGAAAGGTGGGGAAGCTCAGAAGAAAAGTGTGAGGCTAGCAGAGGTGGGTTCATGGGGTTTGAGGAAACAACAAAAAATGCCAGGTGTAGCAGCAGCAAGTGCTGATGTAGAAGCTGCCGCAAATTACCCGGAAGGTCTAGCTCAGATAATTCATGAAGGTGGCTACCCTCAATGCCAGATTGTCAGTGTAGATATAACAGCCTTGTATGGGGAGAAGATGCCGTCTAGGACTTTCAGAGCTGGAGAGGAGAAGTCAGTGCCTGGCGTCTAAGCTTCAAAGGACAAGCTGACAGTCTTTATAGGGTGAATGTAGCTGCTGAGTTTAAGGTAACACAAATGCTCATTTACCATTCAGGAAGTTCTAGGGTCCTTAAGAGTTATGCTTTCTACTCTGTGCTCTGTAAGTGAGCAACAAAGGCTGGGTGACAGCCCATCTCTTTACAAAACGTTTTACTAATTATTTTAAGCCCACTATTGAGACATATCGCTCAGAAAAGATTCCTTTCAAAATATTACTGTTCATTGACAAAGCACCTGGTCACCAGAGAGTTCCGATGGAGATGTTTAACAAGATTCATGCTGTTTTCCTGTCTGCTAACACAACATCCATTCGCCAGCCCATGGACCAAGGAGTAATTTCAACTGTTGAGTCTTATTATTTAAGAAATATGCTTCGTAAGGCTCTAGCTGCCATACCCTGTGATTCCTCTGACGGATCTGGGCAAAGTCAATTAAAAACCCGCCGGAAAGGGTTCACCATCTAGATGTCATTAAGAGCATGTGTGATTCATGAGAAGAGATCAAAATATCAACATGAGCAGGAGTTTGGAAGAAGTAGATTCCCACCCTCATGGAGGACTTTGAGGGGTTCAAGACTTTCTTGGAGGAAGTAACTTCAGATGTAGAGAAAACAGCGAGAGAACCAGAATTAGAAGTAGAGCCTGAACGTGGGACTGCATTGTTACAATCTCATGATAAAACCTGATGAGGAGTTGCTTCTTAGGGGTTAGCAATGGGAGTGGCTTCTTGAGCTGGAATTTACTCCAGGTGAGGATGCTGTGATAATTTTTGAAGTGACAACAAAGGATTTAGAATATCACACAAACTTAGTTGATAAAGCAGGGGTAGGATTTGAGAAGATTGACTACAATTTTTTAAAAAAGATTTTATTTAGGGGATCCCTGGGTGGCGCAGCGGTTTAGCGCCTGCCTTTGGCCCAAGGGCGCGATCCTGGAGACCCGGGATCTAATCCCACGTCGGGCTCCCGGTGCATGGAGCCTGCTTCTCCCTCTGCCTGTGTCTCTGCCCCTCTCTCTCTCTCTCTCTCTGTGACTATCATTAAAAAAAAAAAAGATTTTATTTATTTATTCATGAGAGATACAGAAAGAGGCAGAGACACAGGCAGAGGGAGGAGAAGCGGTCTCCATGCAGGAGCCCGATGTGGGACTCCATCCCAGAACTCCAGGATCACGTCCCGAGCCAAAGGCAGATGCTCAACTGCTAAGCCACCAGACGTCCCGACACCAATTTTCAAAGAGGGTAAAATGCCATGAGATGGCATTGCATGCTACAGAGAAACCATTTGTGAAAGTAAGAGTCATTCAATGCAGCGAACTTCTCTGTTGTCTTACTTAAGAAATCACCACAGCCACCCAGCCTTCAGCAACCACCGGCCCGATCAGTTAGTGGCCATCAGCACGGAGGCAGGGCCCTCCACCAGCCAAAAGACATGTCTCTATCAGCTCAGAGGATGGTTAGCATTTTTTAGTAATATTTTTAAATTAAGACATATGCATTGTTTTTTGGGGCATAGTGCTACTGCACACTTAATAGACTTACAGTTTAGGGTAAGCGCACCTTTTATATGCACTGGGAAACCAAAAACATCACTTGACTCACTTTATTGTGGTATTTACTTTATTGCATCAATCTGGGACCAAACCTGCCATATCTCAGAGGTGTGTCTGCAATTTGCTCCCCCCACCAACCCCGTGGTCACTTCTAATCTTTTTGTCTCTTTGAATTTATCTCATATAAGTGGAACCATACAACAGTTGTCCCTTCGTTACTGACTTATTTTACTTCACATAATGTTTTCAAGATTCATCCATGTTGTAGCATGTATTAGAACTTTGTTTCTATTTAAGTCTGAGTCACACTCCATCGTACGACATCACAGCCTTGCTCATTCAGTCATCTGTGGATGGCCACTTGTGTTATTTCTGCCTTTTTGCTTTTGTGAATGATCCTGCTATAAAAACACCG
Organism: Vulpes lagopus; assembly: GCF_018345385.1. Lineage (NCBI taxonomy): Eukaryota > Metazoa > Chordata > Mammalia > Carnivora > Canidae > Vulpes > Vulpes lagopus. Next base: position 22,044,522 of record NC_054830.1, on the reverse strand, counting down.
AGGTACGAGTATCTGAGAACCTGCTTTCCGTTCTTTTGGTATATATTTAGGAGTGGAAGTGCCATCATATGGTAGTTCTATGTTTAGCTTTCTGAGGAACCACCAAACTTTTTTTTTTATTTGTTTGCAGTGACTGTGCCATTTTACATTCCAACCAGCAGTGCACAATGGTTCCAATTTCCCTACATCCTTGTCAACACTCATTATTTTCCTTTCTTTAAATTTTATTTTAGATGTCCTAGTTATAGGCTTATTAGTATTTTTTGTTTCTTCGTAATTCAGTTTGGGTACATGGTGTATATCTGGGAATTTTCTGAGTCATCTAATTTGTTGGCCTACAGTTATTCATAGTGGTTTCTTATAATCCTTTTTAATGCTGTAAAATCATAGACATGTCCCCACTTTCACTTCTGATTTTACTAATTGGAATCTTCTCTTTTTATCTTATCCAATCTACTTAAAGGCTTGTCTTTTTTTTTTTTTTTTTTTTTTTTAAGAACCAACTTTTAGCTTGATTTTCTCTTTTTTTCTGATCATTATTTTTTATCTCTGTTCTAATCTATTATTTCCTTCTGCTAGCTTTGGGTTTAGTTTGCTCTTCTTTGTCTAGTATCTTAAGATGTAAAGCCAGGGTTTTTTTTTTTTGTTTGTTTTTTTTTTTTAGATCTTCTTTTTTAATGTATGCATTTACAACTAAAAATGTTCCTCTTTGCACTGCTTTTGCTCCATCTTGTGAGTTTTGGTATATTGATTTCATTTTCATTTGTCTCTAATATCGTTTGTGATTTCTTCTTTGACAAATAGGTTAAGAGTGTGTTGTTTAGTTTCCACATATTTGAGAATTCTCGTTTTCCTTTTGATATTATTTTCTACTTTCATTCCAGTCTGATCAGAAAAGATACTTTGTATGATTTCAATACTTTTAAATTCATTAAGATTTGTGGCGTAACAAATGTCAAGTGCTCCATGTGCACTTGAGAAGAATGTATGTTCTGTTGCTGGGTGGAGTGTTCTGTGTATATCTACTAGGTCCAGTGGCTCTGTAGTGTTAATTAAGTCATCTGTCGCCTGTTGATCTGTTATTCTGTTCACCATCGAAATCTGAGTATTGAAGTCTCTGTTTATTACTATAGAATTATCTGTTAATCCCTTCAAATCTCTTAATGTTTACTTCATATATTTTGGGGCTCTGATGGTAGATACACATATGAATTACATGTTTTAGAACTGTATTTGTATAAAAGTCTTATTTAGGTCATACCATGCATAATTTGCTTTTTATATTTGAATATATTCCTGGGATTTATTCATGTTGATGTGAAGTTCTGTGGCCCTTCATTTTCACTGTTCTGTGGAGTTTCTTCATAATGACTCTTACTACAACTTTCTGTGGCCTTGGTATTTCCATATATGTATTGAAGGCAGCATGTCAATTTCTACAACCCTACCCCCCCCCCCCAAGTTTTGATTGCATTGCACCTTATCTATAAATCAATTTAGAGAGTATTGACTTCATAACAATGTTAGTCTTCCTGTTCATGCTTTTTTTTATTTTTAGGTTATTTAAATTTTTTATCAACAGGTTTATAGCTTTCATTGTATAAGTTTTGCACGTATTCTGTTAAATTACTCTTAAGTATTTCATATTTCCTGATGCTCTTATAAATGGTATTGTTCTGTTTTGTGGTTGCCCCACAGAAGATGGGGCAAGCCTACTCTACCACCAGTAGAATTTGTTTGAATGTTGAGACTGATGATACCACACATATACCAAGAGCCTATGAAAAGGCTTATTTTTCCCTAATGGGGCTTTCTGGGGAGAGCACTGCAGACATCCAAGTTGCTCCAGGATGGCTTGAGTGAAAGGAAGGATGAATGGCTCTGGTTTTTATTATGGTTGGAGAGGGGGGACCAAAGTGGAGATTCCTATATATGGATGGTTTGAAGATCTCACCCCCTCACTCCCTTCCACTCCTGCCGCCCCGCCCCCCCCCCCCCCCCCCCCAGGGCAGGAATGCCAGGGCTTTCTTATTGACTTGTCCAGGTATAGGGCAAGAGGGAGGAATGGAGCGTGAAGCTGTCAGTGTCAAACATCAAAAATAAGCTGCCTTTATTACATTTTTTACATTTAAATTGCCAATTGTTAATAGTATGTAAAAATACAGTTGCCTTTGTACATTGACCTTGTTTGTATCCTGTGACCTTGCAAAAATTCATTTATTAATTCTAAGTCGCTTTTGTAAATTCCTTGGGGATTTCTATTGTAGATGATTGTGTTATCTGCAAATAAGGATGTTTATAATTCTAATCTGTATGCCTCTTACTTTTATAATAGTTAATTAACCTTAAAATTCTGGTTAGAACCTTCACACAAGGTTAACATGGCAAGAGTGAATATCCTTGCCTCGTTCCTGATCTCAGGGGGAATGCTTTTAGCCTTTCACCATTTAGTACAGAGTTAGCTGTAGGTATTTCATAGATGCTCTTTATTCAGGAAGTTCTCTTTCATTACCTGGGTACACAGAGATTTTATGGACGGAATGTGGAATATTGCCAAATGCTTTCTGCATTAGGATGATTATATGGTTTTTCTTTTTTGGTTTCTTAATATGATGAAATACATTGCTTTTCTACTGTTGAGCCAACTTTGCATCTCTGGGTTAAACTCTAGTTGGTTATGATGTATGTTACTAGATTTGATTTGCTAAAATTTTATTAAAGGTTTTTGCATCTTTGTTCATGATGGATATTGGTGGGTAATCTTCTTGTGATGTCTTTGTCTGGTTTTGGTAACAAGATAATGCTGGTTTTATAAAAATGAGTGGGAAAGTGTTCTGTACTCTTCTGTTTTCTATAGAATTGCTATTATTCCATCTTGGATGTTTCTTAGGTTTTACCAGTGATGTCTAAAGGTTTTTGTTTTTGTTTTTTTGTGAGAAGAGTTTAAATAATGAATTCAATCTCTTTGATAGATATGTGTAGCTACTTAGGTTACATAGTTCTTGAGTGAGCTTTGATAATCTTGTCTTTCAATTATCACATTTTTTGGCATAAAGTTTCCATGTTATCCTTATATTGTCTGTTACTTACCTGTAGAATAGGTAGTGATACTTCCTCTGTCATTGCCAATGTTGGTAATTTGTGTTACCTCTCTTTTCTTTGAATAGAAGTTTATTATTTTTTTGCTTTAAAGAACCAAATTTTGGTTTTATTTTTTCAACTTTTAAATTTGTTTTCAATTTTATTTCTGCTGTTACGTTTATTAGATTACTATAGGATTGATTTTCTTTTTTCTGATTTTTTAAAGGCAAATGTATAGATCATCAATTTGAGATCTGACTTTTCTAATATAAGCATCGTAATGCCATATATTTCCTCAATATGTGGAATTCACCTGATTTCCACACATTTTGGTCTCTTGTGTTTTCGTTTTCTTTCAATTCAAACATTTGCTAATTTTAATTTTTCCTGTGATCTCTTCTTTGGCTTATGGGTTATATAGAAGTGTGTTGCTTGATTTCTTATGGATTTTTCAGATGTATATTTTTTATTTATTCTAAATCAATTCTTTTGTGGACAGAGAACATGCTTTGTATCATATCAACCCTTTTACATTTGTTGAAATTTTTATTATGACCAAGGTTTCCCTTGGTGAGGTATACTTGCAAAGAACATGTATTCTGCTGTTGTTTAGGCATTCAATAGGAAGTGTTAATTCAGTCAGTTTAGCTAATAATGTTAAGTTTTCTGCATTCTTATTGATTTTTTTTTTGCCTAAAGATTTTATCTCTTACTGAAAAGGGGGAATGTTGAGATCTCCAACTGTGATTGTGTATTGATTATTTTCTCCTTTTCTATCAATTTTTGCTTCATGATTTTGAAGCTGTAGTAGGCACATACACATTTAGAATTATTTTTTTCTTATGATAAATTGGCCCCTTTGTCATCCTGAAATGTCTTCTTAACCTTGATAATATTCTTTGTACTGAAGTCTACATTGTCTGATATTAGTATAGTCACTCTAATCCTTTTTTTTTGTATACTGTTTTGATATGCTGTTTATATGGTACATCTTTTTTCCATTTTTTATGTCTTTGTATTGAAAGTAGCTTTTTTTTGTAGACAGCATATATTTGATTCCTGCTTTTTAAAAATTTCATCTGAGAATCTCTGCATTGTAATCTGAGTGTCTATTACTATTTATACTTAATGCAGTTACTGATATGGTTAGATTTAAATGTAACATTTTGCTATTTATTTGTACTATCTCTTTTTAGTTTTAGTACCTCTTTTGATTATTCTATATTATTTTATTTCTACTATTGACTTATTAGCTACAATTCTCATTTTATTTATTTAATTTTTAGTGATTGTGATAGGGTTTACAATATCTATCTTTCACTTATCACAGTATACCTTCAAATAATATTGTACCACTTTGTGTATGGTATAAAAGCCTGATACAAGTATACTTCTATTTCTCCACATCCCATTCTTTGTGCTGTTATTGTTGTGTACATTTTAATGCCACATATATAAACTATTGTATATTTTACTACTCTTGCTTTAGACAATTATATTCTGAAGAGATTAAAAATAAGGGGGATCTGTTTTTTTGTTGGTCTCTCTTTTTCTTCTTGTTCATTTGCTTTGTTTCTTAAATTCCACATGAGTGAAATTATATGTTATCTGTCTTTCTCTGACTTCTTTCATTTAGCATTATACTCTCCAGGTTTCACCATATTGTTGCCAATGGCAAGATCTCATTCTTTTTTATGGCTGAGTATATTCCATTTTATATGCTAGAAGGGAGGTGGGTTGGGGCATGGGTGAAAAAGATAAAGAAGATTGAGACTACACTTATCTTTTTTTCTAAGTAAAGTTTTGTTTTGTTTTGTTTTTAGATTTTATTTATTTATTCATGAGAGACACAGAGACATAGGCAGAGGGAGAAGCAGGCTCCATGCAGGGAGCCCAATCCCAGGACTCCAGGATCACACCCTGGGCTGTCGGCAGGCGCTAAACCGCTGAGCCACCCGGGTGTCCCCCCACACCCATTTTTTTTTCTTTTGTAAAATTTCTTTCTGGTGTCATACTTGAAGAATTTCCTGTATCATATCTTGCAGTGCAGATCCACTGGCAATAAATTCCCTCAGCTTTTGTTTCTCTGAAGATGTCTTTCTCCTTCATATTTGAAAGAGAATGGGTATAGAGAGTTTTAAGTTTATTGGATCCCCTCCCCCGCCATTTCAGTATTTTACAGTTGTCACTCCATTATCTTCTGGACTGCATATTTTCTGATGAGAAGTTTGTTGTCACTCTTACATTTATTCCTCTGTGCATGTTTCTTTTTTTTTTGGCTGGCTGTCTTGATGATTTTTACTTAGGATTTCTGCAATTTGACTATGATGTAGCGAGATGTGTGTGTGTGTGTGTGTGTGTGTGTGTGTGTGTTTTGTGAGATGTGTTTTTAAAAAAATTCTGCATGGGATACTCTAAGCTTCTTGGATCTGTGATGTTTTGTCTTATATTAATTTTGGGAAAGTCTCAGCAATGATCGCTTTAAAATTTTTTTTCTCTGCCTTTTTCTCTTGCTCTTCTCTCTCTCCCCCTTTCTTCCTCTGCCCCTCACTCCTCCCTTTTCCTTTTAGCCTCTTCTCCTACTGGGATTCCAATGATTTTTTTTTTTTGGTATATTTTTTATTGGAGTTCGATTTGCCAACATACAGTATAACACCCAGTGCTCATCTCGTCAAGTGCCCCCCTCAGTGCCCGTCTGGGTGATGGGATTCCAATGGTCTTAACTCTAAATAGTTTGATATCATCCCATGGCTCTTAGCTGTTCTCTCTTCCTCTTTCTTTCACTCTTCCTTCACTTTATATTTCCATTTGGATAGTTCCTACTAATCTAATTTGCATTTTCACTTACTCTCTTTTCTGCTGTAACTTATTCATTTCTGATATTTTTATTTTGAACATTTCTGTTTGTCCCTTTTTTTTTGTAGTTTCCAATTTTTGCTGCAGTCACCTATCTGTTCAACATATTGTCCACCTTTTCAACTAAATCTTTTAAAACGTGGAACTTGATTATTTTGAAGTCTTTGACAGTTCTGACATCTGGACAGGTCCTCCCTCAGTCTGGTTTTATTGACTATCTCTTGATAATGAGTCATTTCTTTTTCTTGCTCTTTTATGTCTCTATATTGAATACATATTATTTTTAATTTTAGTTGTTAAGTATACAATATTATATTAGTTTCAGGTTTATAATATATTGATTCAAGAATTAAATCATTACAAAATGTTCACCATAATAAATGTAGTCACCATTTGCCACCATACAATGTTATTGCAGTATTATTGACTATATTTCCTGTGCTGTACTTTTTCATCTTTGTGACTTATTTTATAACTGAAAGTTTGTATCTCATAATCCCCTTCACCTATTTTTGTCTCTCCCCTATCCCTCAGCTCTGGCAACCACCAATTAGTATTTTTCCTTCCTTATATTTATGAGTTTGTTTGTTTTTTGTTTGCTTTCCTTTTAAGACTCCACATATGAAATCATATGGTATTTGTCCTTCTCTGTCCAACTTATTTCCCTTGACATAATACCCTCTTGGTCCATCCATGTTGTCATAAATGTCAAGATTTCATTTTTTTATGACTAATAATTCTGTTGTGGTACCACATTTTCTTTATCCATTCATCTATCGAAGGACATCTAGGTTGCTTTCATATCTTGGCTCTTGTGAATAATGCTGCAATAAACATAGAGTACATATATATTTTTAAATTAGTGTTTTTGTTTTCCTTGAGGATATACCCAGAAGTGGAATTACCAGATCATATAGTATTTCTATTTTTAATATTTTGAGGAACCATCATACTGTTTTCCACAGTGGCTGCACCAACTTACATTCCTGTAAACGGCATGAAGGTTCCCCTTTTTTTTGGCCAACACTTGTTATTTCTTGTCTTTTTGATAGTAACCATTCTAACTGGCATGAGGTGATTTCCCATTGTGGTTTTGATTTTCAATTCCCTAATGATTTGTGATGCTGAGCATCTTTTCATGTATCTATTGGCCATCTGTATGTCTTTTTTAGAAATAAATGTCTACTCAGGTCCTCTGCCCTTTTTTAAATCAGATTATTTGTTTTTCTGGTCTTGAGTTGTACAAGTTCCTTATATATTTTGGATATTAACTCCTTATCAGATATATCATTTGCACATATCTTCTCCCAACCATTCATTTGTCTCTCAAATATCTTGCCTTTTCATTTTGTTGATTAAAAAGCTTTTTTGTTGTGCAAAAGCTTTTTAATTTGATATAATCCCAGTTGTTTCTTTTTGCTTTTGTTTCCTTTGCCTGGAAAGATCAACACAGACAAATATTGCTAAGCCAGATGTCAGAATTTATTGGCTATGTTTACTTATATGATTCTTATGGTTTTAGGTCTTACAGTTAGGTCTTTAATCCATTTTCAGTTTATCTTTGTGTATGGTATAAGAAAATGGCCCGGTTTCATTCTTTTCAACATAGCTTCCCCATTTTCCCAACACTATTTATTAAAGAGACTGTCTTTTTTGTATATTGGTTATCCTTGCCTCCTTTGTCATAGATTAATTGACCACATAAGCGTGGGTTTATTTCTGGGCTCTCTATTCTGTACTATTGATTTATGTGTCTGCTTTTTTGCCGGTACCATAATGTTTTGATTACTATGGCTCTGTAGTATAGTTTGAAATCTGGGCATATGATCCCTCCAGCTTTGTTCTTTCTCAAGATTGCTTTGGCTATTCAGGATCTTTTGTGGTTCCATACAAATTTGAGAATTATTTGTTCTAGTTCTGTAAAAAATACTATGGTTATTTGATAAGGATTGCACTGAATCTATAGACTGCTTTGGGAAATATGAACATTTTAAGGATATTAATTATTTAAACGTATGACCATGGTAGATCTTTACATTTCTTTGTGTTGTCTCCAGTTTCATTGATACCTTATAGTTCAAAGTACAAGTCTTTGAACTCTCAGTTAAATTTATTCCTAGGCATCTTATTCTTTTTGATGCAGTTGTAAATGGGACTATTTTCTTAATTTCTCTTTCTGCCAGATTATTAGTGTATAGAAACTCAGCAATGCTCTGTATAGTAATTTTGTATCCTGCAACTTTACTGAATTCATTTAATAGTTCTAATAGGGTTTTTTTAATCTTTAGGGTTAAATATAATATATATATATATATATATATATATATATATATATATATATATAGTAACATGCCATCTGCAAATAGTGACAGTTTTACTTTTCCTTTACCAGTTTGGATGCCTTTTATTTCTTTTTCTTCTCTGATTGTTGTGGCCAGGACTTCTGGTACTATGTTTAATAAAAGTGGCGAGAGTGGACATCTTTCTCTTGTTCCTGATCTTAGAGGGAAAGCTTTCAGCTTTTCACCATTGACTGTGATGTTAGCTGTGGGTGTGTCATATATGGCTGTTATTATCTTGAGGTTTGCTGCCTTTCTACCCACTTGGTTGAGAGTTTTATCATGAATAGGTATTGAATTTTGTTAAATGTTTTCTGTATATATTGAGATGATCATATAATTTTTATCCTTTATTTTGTTAATATGGTGTATCAGGTTAATTGATTTGTAAATGTTGAACCATCCTTACATCTCTGGGATATATCCCACTTAATTATGGTGAATGATCCTTTTAATGTATTGTTTGCTAACTGAGTTTGCTAATATTTTGTTGAGGATTTTTGTAACCATGTTCATCAGGGATATTGGTCTGTAATTTTCTTATAGTGTCTTTCTCTGGTTTTGGTATGAGGGTAGTGTCAGCCTCATAGAATGAATTTGGAAGCATTCCTTTCTCTTCTATTTTTTGGAATAATTTGAGAACGATAGGTATTAACACTTTAAATGTTTGATAGAAATCACCTGTGAAAATATCTTGTTCTGGACTTTTGTTTGTTGAGAGTTTTGTCATTACTGATTAAATTTAATTACTAGGAATAGGTCTATTCAGATTTTTATTTCTTCCTGATTCAGTCTTGGAAAATTGTGTGTTTTTAGGAATTTATCCACTTCTAGATATTTCAATTTGTTGGTGTATAATTTTTCATAGTAATATCACAATCCTTTGTATTTCTGTGGTGTTGGTTGTAAATTCTCTTTCATTTGTGATTTTTTAAAATTTGAGTCTTTTTTTCCTTAATGAATCTGGCTAAAGGTTTATCAATTTTGTTTATCTTACCAAAGAACCAGCTCTTAGTTTCATTGATCTTTTCTATTGTTTTATTTTTAAGTCTTTATCTTATTTATTTCTGCTAGGATATTTAGTAATTCCTTCCTTCTACTGACTTTAGGTTTCTTCTTTTTTTAGTTAGATTGCTTTTTTGTTTGTTTGTTTGTTTGTTTGTTTATGATAGTCACACACACACAGAGAGAGAGAGAGAGAGAGGCAGAGACACAGGCAGAGGGAGAAGCAGGCTCCATGCACCGGGAGCCCGATGTGGGATTCGATCCCGGGTCTCCAGTATCGTGCCCTGGGCCAAAGGCAGGCGCCAAACCGCTGCGCCACCCAGGGATCCCAGTTAGATTGCTTATTTGAGAATTTTTTCTGTTTTCTTGAGGTAGGACTGTATTACTATAAACTTCCCTCTTAGAACTACTTTTGCTAAGTCCCCCCAATTTTTTTTTTTTTTTTATTCGTGAGAGAGCAAGTGAGCGAGCGAGCGAGCGAGAGAGGCAGAGACACAGGCAGAGGGAGAAGCGGCCCCTTGCAAGGAGCCCTGCGCAGGACTCAATCCCTGGTCTCCAGGATCACACCCTGGGCCGAAGGCTGCGGTAAATCGCTGAGCTACCCGGGATACCCAAGTCCCAAAGATTTTGAACCATTTTGTGTCCATTTTCATTTGTCTCTGGATGTTTTTTAGTTTCCTCTTTTATTTCTTCATGACCTATTGGTTGCATGTTATTTGGCCTCCACATATTTGTGTTTTTTCTAATTTCTTTCTGTAATTGATTTCTAGTTTCATACCATCATGGTTGGAAAATATGCTTGATACGATTTCAGTCTCTTTAAATTTATTAAGACCTGTTTTGTGGCCTAACACGAGAACTATCTTGGAGAACATTCCATATGCACCTGAAAAGAATGTGTATTCTGTTGTTTTTGGATGGAGTCTTCTGTATATAACTGTTAAGTCTACTGGTCTGATGTACCACTCAAAACCACTGTTTCCTTAATGCTTTTTTGCATGGATGATCTATCCATTGATGCAAGTGGGATTTTAAAGGCCTCTATCATTATTGTACTACTATCAATTTCTCCCTTTATGTCTATTAATATTTGCTTCATATATTTAGGTCTTCCTATGTCAGATGCGTAGATATTTACAATTGTTATATTCTCTTGTTGGATTGATCCCTTTATCATTATGTAATGCTTTCCCTTGTTACAGTCTGTTTTAAAGTCTATTTTGTCTAATATAAGTATTGCTGCCCTGGCTTTTTTTTTTTTCTACCATTCTCATGGAATATCTTTTCTAGCCCTTCACTTTCAGTCTGCGTATGTGTTTAGGTCTGAAGTGAGTCTAGTATAAGTCTAGTATAAGATGGTCTTATTTTTTTTATCCATTCAGTCATCCTATACCTTTTGATTTATGGTATGTTCATTTACATTTATAGTAATTATTGATAGGTTTGCACTTATTGCCCTTTTGTAAGTTGTTTTCTGGTTGTTTTGGTGGTAGTTCTTTTCTATTGCTTTCTTCTCTTGCTTTCTTTGCTTGTGATCTGATGACTCTTTTTTAGTGCTGTGCTAAGGATGTCTTTGTCCATATTTTTTGTGTATTTATTATACAATTTTTGCTTTGTGATCCCTGTAAAGCTTATATATTAACATCCTATGTATGTAACAATCTATATTTAAGTTGGTGGGCACTTGAGTTTGAACATACTCTGAAATTACTACATTTTTACTCCCCTATTCCATGTTTTAATGTATATGACATAATATTTTATATCTTTTTATTTTATGTATCCCTTAACTAAATTTTATAGGTATAATTGACCTTGTCTTTACCTTCACACTAGCTTTATAAGTGATTAATCTACTACCTTTCTGTGTTTGCTTTTACCAGTGAAATTGTTTCCTTTCATAATTTTCTAAATTTTTTTTTTAATTTTTATTTATTTATGATAGTCACAGAGAGAGAGAGAGGCAGAGACATAGGCAGAGGGAGAAGCAGGCTCCATGCACCGGGAGCCTGATGTGGGATTCGATCCCCGGTCTCCAGGATTGCGCCCTGGGCCAAAGGCAGGCGCTAAACCACTGCGCCACCCAGGGATCCCTCCTTTCATAATTTTCTTCTAGTTGTGACCTTTTATTTTCCTCTTAAAGGGATCCCTTTAACATTTCTTATAAGGTTGGGTTAGTGGTGATGAACGTTTTCAACTTTTGTCTAAGAAACTCTCTCTCCTTTAATTCTGAACAATAATCTTGGCAGATACAGTATTCTTGGCAGATTTTTTTCCTTTCAGCACTTTGTATTATGTCACTCCTTTCTTCCTGCAAAGTTTCTGCTGAAATATCTGGTGATAGCTTTATGGGGGTTTTCCTCATCTGTAACTATTTACTTTTCTCTTTCTGCTTTTATGATTCTCTTTAATTTTTTCCATCTTTGTTACATGCCTTGGTGTGGATGTAGATCAATCCAACAAGAGAATATAACAATTGTAAATATCTAGCCTTAGAGGCTTTTTGTGCTTCCTGGACCTGGATGTCTGTTTTCTTCCCCAGGTTAGAGAAATGTTTAGCTATTAATTCTTCAAATAAGTTTTCTGTCCCATTCTTTCTCCTCTTTCTGGGATCCCTTTAAGGTAAATCTTAGTACATGTGATATTGTCTCAGAGATCCCTTAATCCACTCTTAATCCATATTTTTAAAATTCTTTTTCTTTTTGCTGTTCAGTTTGAGCGCTTTCCACTCTCCCGTCCCAGTTGTGGCTGCCTGCTGGGTGTGAGGGGAAGAGTCGCTTTGGAGGGACACCTGTCCGGGTCATGCAAGGTTGAGTGGTTGGTCCACAGAGAATGCTGTGAGGGACAAGCAATGCTCAGAGTAGATGAAGTATCAGAAGTGGCTCCTGTAAGCATCCATACCAGTTGGCCTCAGGGTAGAAGATAGCGTCACAGCACTTTGTTCCTGGGAATTCCTACAGATCCCTCCCTGCCCATTCAGCAATGGGCTAAAAGTAGTAAATAATCTTCACACGTAAGCCAGGTGCTCGTCAAACTGCTGTTCCCACGCTGCGTCTCAAACTGGGTGATATGGTGCCCTCTGAGAGCAAGACTCTTGCTTTCCTGAAGTCCTCCAGCTCTCCCTGAGTGAAGCTTCCGTGATTTTCAAAGCCAGACACTATAGGGTCGTCTTAGTCAATCGGTGGGTCCTGTTCAAAGACTCGCTGTGATAGCTTCTAGTGTTGAAGCTCGGGCCATGGTCCCCGACTGCATCTCCGCCCCTCCTCCCCTTCTTGATAGGGCCTTCTCTTTATGCTGTTAGCTCTGGACTGGCCCTTCTGCCAGTCTTCAGGTGGTTTTCAGGGTCAGCTGTATTCTGTGTCCTTGTTGCTCCACCTCCCCTACCCCCCGCCCCGCGTCTGGGAGGAGATGAGCTCGAGATCCTTCTCCTCCACCACCTTCCCCTGCTCTTCATCTGGGTCTCTTAAGCCTTTATGAATGCTGGACCTTGTAACAGGACAGCAGGGATGGAGGTGAATCGTATTCATGCCTAGAAAAGGTCACGCTTTTCATTCCACCAGGTCATGGATGTGGAGTGTTGAGCAACCTAGTTGGGAGTGGAGTGCTGGGTACTGCTACCTTGTGCTAGTATGGGGGCTGGAGTGCTGGAAGGTTCTTCTGTGCTCCGGCTTTCATGAGGCCTTGGGGCTTCTTTCTCCTGTGTCTGCACGAGGGGCCGTGGGGTCTTTCTCTGGCCACTTAGCTCTAGGCTGCCCTAGGGGCGGGCCGCTGTGTTACTAGGGGCAGGCTGGTGCAGGGGCCGGTGGATGGATCAGGGTTCCAGGCTGCCTTGAGGTTCCTCCCTTTCTTGTGCGCCTGGACTTCACGGGTGGGGCTCTCTCTGATGGTCTTGCGTCGGTAGAGCGGGATATCCTGGCTCCTTTCTACCTCTGTGCGATGGGCTTGTTGGGATTCATTTGCACGTGGTTGGCAGAGGCCCCTCCGAAAGCTGCCGGCACTGTGTTGTTCAGACTCCGGCACTGTACGGAGTGGTCTCTGGAGATGGTAGCTCTGACCGTGCGGCCTGCTGCAAAGCCCTGGGGTCACACCCGGTGGCCCTGGGGTCACAGCCTGGCCTTCCTTCCTTCGGTAATGCAAGTCTTCTGCCTCCCGAGCCCCAGACGTCTTGTTCTGTGTATTGCTGGAGATGAAACGGCGCCTGGCACGTGGCAGGGCTCAGCCACGGACTTGAGCGGGGGAGCGGCGGGGGAGCAGCGGGTGCAAGGCCGGGAAGCCCTGATGTGTCGGGGGGGGGGTCCCCTGCCCCCCCGCCCCCCGGTTCACGAACACACGTCACAGAGGAGCCTTGCTGGGGATCGCCCAGCCCTGTGCTTGTCGGCCCGGCAGGGACCTGCAGGGATCTCGCGGCTCCGCCTCCATCCCGCGCGCAGGGTCCGGGGTGAGCCGAGCTGAGCCGAGCTGAGGCCTGTCTGTCTTCTGTCTCAGCAGGGAGGCCTCGCGGAGGCACCGGACTCGCCGGACGATGTGGGGCGCCCTGCGGGGCTGCAGGGGGCGGCGCCCGGGCGCCTGGGGAGCCGGGGGCGCCGGGGGCGCCGGGGGGCGGCGCGGCGCGGCGGGGTCCTCGGTGAGCCCCGGCCCCGCCGGCGAGTACAGCCACGTGGTGGTGGGCGCGGGCTCGGCGGGCTGCGTGCTGGCGGGGCGGCTCACCGAGGACCCCGCCGTGCGCCTGCTGCTGCTGGAGGCCGGGCCCCGCGACCTGCTCGCCGGGAGCAAGCGGCTGCTCTGGAAGATCCACATGCCCGCCGCGCTCGTGGCCAACCTGTGCGACGACAGGTACAACTGGTGCTACCACACCGAGCCGCAGGCCGGCCTGGACGGCCGCGTGCTGTACTGGCCGCGCGGCCGCGTGTGGGGCGGCTCGTCCTCGCTCAACGCCATGGTGTACGTGCGCGGCCACGCCGAGGACTACGAGCGCTGGCGGCGCGAGGGCGCGGCGGGCTGGGGCTACGCGCGCTGCCTGCCCTACTTCCGCAGGGCGCAGAGCCACGAGCTGGGCGCCGGCCCCTACCGCGGCGGCCACGGCCCGCTGCACGTGTCCCGCGGCCGCACCGACCACCCGCTGCACCGCGCCTTCCTGGACGCCGCGCAGCAGGCCGGCTACCCGCTCACCGACGACATGAACGGCTTCCAGCAGGAGGGCTTCGGGTGGATGGACAGGACCATCCACCAAGGTAGCGCCCGGGCCCCGCCCCGGGCCCCCTCCCAGCTCCCCCCATCCCCGGGCTCCCCCCCGCTGTTCCCTGACCCTCAGGCCCCTCCCCCGGGCTCCCCTCCCCCTGTTCCCTGACCCCCAGCTCCCCCATCCCCGGACTCCCCCCCGCTGTTCCCTGCCCCTCAGGCCCCTCCCCCGGGCTCCCCTCCCCCTGTTCCCTGACCCCCAGACCCCTCCCCTGGGCTCCCCCCCAGCTCCCCCCATCCCCGGGCTCCCCCCCGCTGTTCCCTGACCCCCAGCCCCCTCCCCCGGGCTCCCCTCCCCCTGTTCCCTGACCCCCAGACCCCTCCCCGGGCTCCCCTCCCCCGTTCCCTGACCCCCAGACCCCTCCCCTGACCCCCAGCTCCCCCCATCCCCGGACTCCCCTCCCCTGTTCCCTGACCCTCAGACCCCTCCCCTGGGCTCCTCCCCTCCCCCGGGCTACCCCCCCAGCTCCCCCCATCCCCGGGCTCCCCTCCCCTGTTCCCTGACCCTCAGACCCCTCCCCCCGGGCTCCCCCCCAGCTCCCCCATCCCCGGGCTCCCCTCCCCTGTTCCCTGACCCTCAGGCCCCTCCCCCCGGGCTCCCCTCCCCCTGTTCCCTGACCGCCAGACCCCTTCCCTGGGCTCCCCCCCCAGCTCCCCCATCCCCGGGCTCCCCTCCCCTGTTCCCTGACCCTCAGACCCCTCCCCTGGGCTCCTCCCCTCCCCCGGGCTACCCCCCCTGCTCCCCCCATCCCCGGGCTCCCCTCCTCCACTTGGAAGCCAGTCTCCACCAGACCACCTGTGCCTCCTGCCCCCATCATGGTCAGCGAGTGACAGGAAACGGAGGCTCCTAGGAGGCCACATGGCCCAGGTGTCACACCCCCTAGAGGCCACACAATACAGCCCACAGCCAGTGACAGTCAGTTTGGAGACAGACTCGGGCATCTGCAGGCCTCTGGTGGCATGGAGAGGCTACTGTGACCAGAGAGCCCAGAGTCTGAAGGGATGTGCAGATGAGGAAACCGGGGCACTGAGCCCCGAAGCGCCCTGCTCACAGCAGGGTAGAGGCAAGGCCTGGGTTGACCTAGGCTCCTGCCTGCGTCCACAGGGTTTTCACCCCCTTTTATTAGCAGCTCCTGGCCTGCCATCCTGTGGGGAGTAGAGGGGGCCTTCCACCCCCACATGGATGCGGATTTCAGTCCAGCAGGGACTTGGGGTCTCAGCCTTACTCAGGAGGCAGAGCTCCCAGCCGCAGGGGAAGGTCAAATTCCATCTTTCTCCAGCCGCTTCCAACTCCCCACCCCGCAGGTACCAGGAGAAGGGGGGGGGGCACCGTTCCTGATGTCCTTGCTCTGTCCTGCAGGCAAGCGCTGGAGCGCAGCCTGCGCCTACCTGCACCCAGCACTGAGCCGCCCCAACCTCACAGCCGAGGCCCAGACGTTTGTGAGCAGGGTGCTGTTTGAAGGCACCCGGGCAGTGGGCGTGGAGTACATCAAGAACGGGCAGACCCGCAGGGTGAGTCGGGCCAGGGCCGCGGAGATGGAAGGGGAGGAGCCCTCACCCCCGCGGTTCCTCCCATACCTTTTCAGAAATTGAGAGGTTTCAGTAAGGCTTTAAAAACTGTAAATGTGAGTGTACTCCAGATTTCAGCACTACACTGTTTTCCACTTAGCGGCGTGTCCAGATCATTCTGAGTCCCCGTGAAGATCTGGCTCACTGTTGTTTTATTTAAACTGCTTGAGTACGTGCTTTTATTTATCTCATTTAAGCTCAGCAGTCCTAAGATTTTATTTATTTACTCATGAGACACAGAGAGACACAGGCAGGGAGAAGCAGGCTCCATGCAGGGAGCCCGATGTGGGACTCGATCCTGGGACTCCAGGATCACGCCCTGGGCCGAAGGCAGGCGCTGAACCGCTGAGCCACCCGGGCCGCCCGGCAGTCCTGTGTCTAAGACCATCATTACAGTGTGGCTGCCACAGAACACGTATCAGCACGTGAAGTGCGCTTTAGTATTGCACACCGGAGCTGCACATCCTCTTCCTTCCTCTGGGGCCCAGGAATGGGATCCTCACTCACCACCCGGGGACATCACGCCAGGGCCAGGTTCTCAGGGTTCTGTCTGGCTTTTCAGGAATTGTGACCTGTAGGCCCCTGTGTCTTCCAGGCTTATGCCAGCAAGGAAGTGATTCTGAGCGGGGGTGCCATCAACTCTCCACAATTGCTCATGCTCTCGGGTGTCGGCAATGCAGACGACCTCAAGAAGCTGGGCATCCCAGTGGTGTGCCATCTTCCGGGTGAGCTCCCTTCTCTGCTGCTCCTCAGAGGGTGCCTCTGCTAATAAAAGGGCTTATTGTAGTTCATTAGCATGGAGTGGGGAGGGGGGCAACTGTCAGTATTCCATGGAATGGTCACATTCTTCCCAAGAGCCTCACTGGACACCCCTGCTCTCTGGGGGCCCCAAGTCTTTGTGTTTTTTCCCCCTCCCTGGCCCTTCTGTCCCACTGAGAGGCAATGCCCCTCAAGCAGGGAGGCTAGCCCATAAAGCCCGTGGCCAGGCTCGGCTAGGTCACCAGGGCAGCCCTACAGTGAGGGGGTCAGGCCTTTTGTTTTCTGTCCTTGGGACTCAGCAGCAGCTCGGACATCAAAGATGCCAACTCAGTGCTCCAGAGCATGCTTTTCATGCTGAGACAATTACCCCAGGCCTAACATTTATCTTACAAACTATCTTTGATACCCATTAGGGCCTCTTAACTCTCTTAAAACCCAGGCTCCCTCAAAATGACCCATTTTCCTATGGAGGCTTCATCATAAGAGGCCTGTGAGAGTGTTGGTCTGTGACAGCAGCCTGCCACCCCATGTCCCCACGTGCTTAGATGAGCTGGCACAGCGTCTGCCCAGCACAAGGCCTGATTCTCTTTATCCCTACATCAGGGGTGCAGGGTGGGCCATCAGGCCATCTGGCAGCAGCTCAGGGAGTGGTGCCTGCTGAATGCTGGGGACCCATGCTCGGGGAGGGTGGCTGCAGGGGAAGGACGGTGTTGGATGGTTACAGGGGCTGCCCTGGGAGTGAGTGACAAGGGCAGGTGGCTTTGGCAGCATGAGAGGACTAGACTTGGCCCTGAGTATGGAGATGATGTCCCGGGAGGTGACCTTTAAACCAAAATGAGCAGGAGCTGGCCTGGCAGAGAAGTGGGAGGGGTGGGGGTGGGGCGTTTTCAAAGCCAGGGGACATTGAGAGGCCAGCACAGCCGAGGCCCCCTTGGAAGCTGTTTCTCGTAACCACTCCCTCCCATTTCAGGAGTGGGCCAGAACCTGCAGGACCACCTGGAGATTTACATCCAGCAGGCATGCACCCTCCCCATCACTCTCCACTCGGCACAGAAGCCCTTGAGGAAGGTCCGGATTGGTCTGGAGTGGCTCTGGAAGTTCACAGGTGGGCATGCTGGTCCAGGACCTGATTGGAGCTGGTCGAGGGGCAGCACGGCCTCCCTCCTGAGGTGCTGAGTGAGGGCTCTGGCCTCAAGTCACTTATTCACAGCTTAGCTCTGCCTTTCGCCTCCTCAACTTTCCCATCTGCAAAATGGGGATACATAGTCACGCCCGGCAGGCTGTTGTGAGGACCAGATGCAGCACCCCAAGGCCTGTCCAGCATACGATTCCTCAGAGCCTGGGTGCTGCTCTCTCTTACGGATGGACAGGAGTATAGGCACAATCAACATCCATTTCTCAGCAGTTTTTTTGTCTGTTTTTGGAGTCCCAGAGTACTGCCGAGGCCAGAACGTGGTCCTTGGAGATCCCTGTCAGCATGGGTTTCTCCCACACCTGCCAGCCATGCTGTGCCAGAAAAGCAGGTGCCCTCAAGGGAGCTTCCATGCTGGGGGGATCAATGGAAAGAATCCTTGTAAACCTGCTTAAGTTTTAAGATCAGGACGTTAGTAAAGTGAAGAATATCTGAGATGTAGGAAGAAGGTGTTACAAGGGCCCTGGATCTAAGTATCTGGTGTTGGAGGAAGAAATATGTTGGGCCAGGGAGACTGTAACATGTTGAGGAACATGCAGTGGAGGAGTCCAGGGGAAGGGCAAAGCCCCCTGGCAGGAGCTGGTATTGACACCTGTGCTGTTGGGTGAGCGCCCCCTGAGGACGAGAGGCCAGAGTTGAGCACTTTGGGTCCAGGCCCCAGAATAGGGCCTGGGGGGAGCTACCCAGAGAGGGGAGGCCGGCCCACCTGCTCAGCTGCCTCGTCCGTCCTCTTCTGCTCCTCAGGGGATGGAGCCACCGCACACCTGGAAACAGGTGGGTTCATCCGGAGCCGGCCCGGAGTCCCCCACCCGGACATCCAGTTCCATTTCCTGCCATCCCAAGTGATTGACCATGGACGGGTGCCCACCCAGCAGGAGGCTTACCAGGTAAGCAGGCCACATTCTCCTCACTGCAGCAGGGCCCTCGGCGGGCTGCGCAGGAGCCTTGTCCTGCTCTCCAGCTGTTCAGCGGGTCCGAGTGGTGAGGGGAGAGGCTGACCCTGGCATCTTCCTGAGGCAGTGCCAGGAATGGCTCAGGGTAAATGCTCTAGAGATCCAGACTGCTGGAAATGGACAGACGTGGCCAAGGGCCCTGGGATTTCCCTGAAAGCCCCTGGAAGTTTAAGACCATCAGGTATAAAGCCAGGAAGCAGGTTCAGGGAGGAGGGATCTTCCTTCCCCCCCCACTTGTGGAAGGGACGGGGGGTCTGTCTGCTTTTAATTGGCTCTGGGTGTGAAGTCCTAAGCCTAAGCCTAAGCCTACTGAGGCCTAAGCCTACTGAGTCAGGAGGTGGCAGGAGGTCATGCTTCCTCCGGTTCTTCTAGGTACACGTGGGGACCCTGCGGGGCACGAGTGTGGGCTGGCTCAAACTGAGAAGTGCTGACCCTCGGGACCACCCTGTGATTCAGCCCAACTACTTGTCAACAGGTAATTCACCAGCCCCCATGTCTACCCAGGCCTGGGCTTGCCAGGTCATTCATTCAGTGAATGAGTGAATGCCTTTAGGGGGTTCACATTTGTCTCTGAATCATACCCGAGATGCAAGTCCCCCTCTGCCTCCCTCACTTTGGGCTATAAACTTGCACATGCTGCTGTGTGTGTCCTGGGTCACTTGAAGTAACCCTGGCGGGTCCTTTTGCACAGCAGGAGAGAGTTGCAGCTTTCAGAGCAATTCACCAGAAGGTGCAAGGAGATCTGGCTGTGCACATAGAGCTCACAGAGCAGTTTTGCTGCTGTTACTCTGAGCATCCTCCAAAAGCAGATAACCTTCCTGGGCCTGCCTCTTTGCATGCAGTAGCAAAAAGGAGCACTCCCCATTGCTCACTGACGACTCGCAGCATGCTCACAGCCACAGTGGCAAGCAGCAGGCGGTCTACTCTTGCCCCTCATTTAAACCCAGGGCCTCTGGGACAGGCTCTGTCCACCTAGGATGCTGCCTATTGGCCTTCATGAGACTCTGCTTGGCTGCAGTCTAACTGGCCATGAGTAGGTGACAGATGACCTGGTGGCTCTGTGCCCCTGAGGTTTTCGGGCCTGAGCACCCTGGTCTGTGGATCCACTACGGCAGTGGGATCACAGGGCTGGCAGGTGCTGACCATTGCTTCGGGCAGCTTACTGAGCCTCTTCGTGCTCAATCCGCTGGTAAGAGGCCGCACCTCACTTGTCTCTTCTCATTGACAGAAACCGACATTAAAGATTTCCGCCAGTGCGTGAAGCTGACCAGAGAAATTTTTGCCCAGAAAGCTCTAGCACCATTCCGGGGGAAGGAGCTCCAGCCAGGAAGCCACGTGCAGTCAGACACAGAGATAGACGCCTTTGTGCGGGCAAAAGCAGACAGCGCCTACCACCCCTCATGCACCTGCAAGATGGGCCAGCCCTCTGATCCCACTGCCGTGGTGGATCCGCAGGCCAGGGTCCTCGGGGTGGAGAACCTCAGGGTGGTGGATGCCTCCATCATGCCCAGCGTGGTCAGCGGCAACCTTAATGCCCCCACCATCATGATCGCGGAGAAAGCAGCGGACATCATCAAGGGGCAGCCTGCACTCTGGGACGAGGATGTTCCTGTGTACAAGCCCCAGACCTTGGCCACCCAGCGCTGAGGTGGACACTGCCCGAGATGCCTCCTGACGAGCCAGGAGGGTCAGCGCAACACCCACCCCGGGTGCCCTTTCCTGAAACTGTCGAGGATGTCACAATTCAGTGGCTGAGAATGAGTAATTTCTGAGGCTCGGAAACCAGTACAAGCAGCCAGGCAGGTTTCATTTCACCAGCATTTTCCCCACAGGCCTGCCTCCTAAGGGACAGGAGAGAGGGCTAGGGGGCAGGCCTGCAGAGGATGGCTGACTCCTGCCACCACCTTGTCTCAGACTCCATGGCACACTGCAGTCCAGGGTCTCCCCCCGGCTGCCCTTTTAGTGAGGGCAAGTGGCTCCAGGAGTGGGGTGCTGGCTAGAGGACACTGGGTTCTTGTGGTGGTAGTGGGGAGCATCCTCTGGCTCAGGCTGCAGCCTTGCAGCCAGGCCCATGCCTAAGCCTCGGGCATCCCTGCTCAGAGGGAAAGCTGCCTGCCGGAAGAAACACAGGCTGCTCTCTCTTCTACTTCCTGAGTCCCCTCCTAGTTGGGTCCCTCTGAGGGCCCACGTCTCCAGTGCTCTGGTTCTTAACACAGCCCCATGAGAGCATTTCTGGACCTTGTTCAAAGAGGAGTCTGGAGAGTCTCTTCAACTACCATAGGTTTCCTGATTTAGCATTTTAAAAGATTTTCCTGTTACCGGGGAAACCTAGAATCCCAGAGCAAACCCCACAGACCAGACCTCTGCTCCCAGCCAAAGCGGCTAGCCCAGAGAGGATGCTTTCCTGTCAGCCCGGGGAAACGACTCACAGTGGACACGGCTGGCCAATTTGTATTCCACAGGCATCCACAGGAACAGACGGGGATGGAGCCGAGGCTGATGGAAAAAGCAGTCAAGTCAAACTACGTACCTGAGCTTGTGAAAATAAACTGGCAAAGATTTGAGTTGGGGGGGGGGGGCAGTGGGGAGAAACAGATACAAGTAGCATTTAAAATAGTTCTTTGATCTTTAAACTTTCTCTAATTCAACAATGTAATCCAGTACCTGATTTTTGAGTGGAGATGCCTCAGCCAGACTGTTCTTAAAAGGTGATGAAAACTAAATGCATTTTGGATTGATTTTTCTGAAGATCTCCAAGGCCACCATCTACGGCAGGGGAGAGAAGAACTGTGCTATGGAAACCTGCTGCGCGGGACCCAGGACAAGGAGGGGAGGGAAAGGGGGCATTCCAGGCTTCGCCCAGGATCGAGGTGGCCTGGAGGCCAGACAGCCACAACCTGTGTTTGTGAGAAAGACCTTCCAGAGAGAGAGGAGGAAACCACCACACTTCTTCCTTTAAAAATTTTAAGTATCTCTGGTTGAATCTTACCTGTAACTTGCTTTATTTTCTGTTCCAAGGGAGGCTCTAAGTGCTAGGAGATCCGTTTCTCCTAGAGAGCTTCCCCATCTGCCCGCAGCCGTGGTGCACGGTCATCACCCTCGGGGTCCTGGAGCCGCCTGCAGGGGTGAAAGGACAGCGGGGCAGTGCAGGTGCCCACCCCACTGCTCAGAGGGCCAGCAGGCAGTGAGCTCAGTGGGCAGAGGGGCCCCAGGCCTGAGCGGGACTGTGCTGACCTTCGCTCGTGCAGGTGGGCCAGGTGACCCAGCCGATCACTCCTGCGGCCTCTGGCCCGTGGCTGGTTTACTACTGTGTCTGTCCCGTCAGATAAGCAGAATGACCTGTGGCCAGAGGAGGCACAGAATGCTGTACGGCCGGATGACATCTAGGCCCCTCGCCCACTCCTGGTCACTGAGTCTTGTTCCCGATGATCACACACCATGTGCAGAAATAAGTCTCAAAAGAGAACACCGTGAGTGTCCTACATCCAGGCCTCCCAGGACTCAGAGCGGAGCACCGTGTTGGGGTCCAGCCGAGGGCAGAACACTGGGCTCTGAAGCGGCTGCTGGCCCAGGCCCTCGCCGGTGAGCGTGCAGCCATCTGGCAGGGGGGAACCGTGGCCCGTTGTCGCAACAGCAGGCCGTCTCCAAGTCCCTGCCACGAGGGAAACTTGGACCTCAGAAAGAGGGCCGTTGGCTGCAGAAGCCCGAGAGGGAGAAGGGTGCCCACTGGGTTAGGGCAGCCATGCCACAGGCAGCAGCTCTCCGGGCACCCAGAGACCAGGCCAGCACTCGCCCTGGGAGGAATCTTACTTAAGCCCCTTAGCAAAGACCCCCTGATGCTCACAAACAGAAGAATGTACTTTTCCAAAAATGGTTGAA
Organism: Vulpes lagopus; assembly: GCF_018345385.1. Classification (NCBI taxonomy): domain Eukaryota; kingdom Metazoa; phylum Chordata; class Mammalia; order Carnivora; family Canidae; genus Vulpes; species Vulpes lagopus. Next base: position 22,021,651 of record NC_054830.1, on the reverse strand, counting down.
GTGCAACAGAGCTGTGTATTACCTGGTCGGGCCCTGAGCACGGACCCCTTCGAAGAAGCCTATGTCCAAGCTGCTGCATGAGCTGAAGGTGGTTCCTGGTAGCTTCGGGGTCATAACGCACAGGTGGAGGAGCAGCCCATCTGCAGCATGACGGGAGATGGCAGGTCCTGGCACTTGGACCTGCAGCCTCTCTGCTCCCTGGGCAGACTATGGGAGTCCTCGTTTCCATAAATTCAAATAGAGTCTCCTCTCCAGCCTGGAGGCTGTTCTTCCCCACAAAGGCAGTTTCCTGCTTCCACCAAATTAACATCACATCTAATACCTGCGTCCTTTTCTCTTAAAAAATCAGAAGGAAACACACACCCTCTCCACCAGCCCTATCTTGAGACCTAGGCAGTGTCCCATGTCCTTTCTCATCCCACCATCCCCACAGGGTGTCTGCAAGGCCTCTCTCACTGGTGCTCCTACATTGGACACACGGGCCCCAGGCCTGCGCCTCATTCTCCTTCTCTCTGACATCCCCAGGAAAGGAGGAATATCATTTTGGAGAAATAAACACTTTGTTAACAAATGAAAGCCTACCTAGTATCTGTTTTTGAGTCAGGGAAGGAGCTGGAGCTCTGTGCCAGAGGACAGGCTCTGGTGCTGGCCGGTATTTAGAACAAACCTAAAGCCCATCATAACAATGGAAACCTCTTCAGGAAAACAGGCAGTTGGCAAAGACAGCGAAGACCATAAAATATAAACAATGTGAAGTAAACTACCCTGGTTCCTTTCACAAGTGTGGGGTCAGCAGTAAGGCAGGTAAAGCCTACACTGTACGGAGAGCTTCCCAGGCTCCAAAATGTGGGAAAACAGTTGGAAAGGCCCATCTGGCCAGGCTGCTGGGTAGAAACAAGAGTTAAAGCTGTTTGTGAGGTTTCTGCTGGTTGGGAGTTAGAACTGCCATTTCCATTTGTGCTATGAAAAACACAAAACCAAATGTACTACTCCTGGGAACACAACAGAATGACCTTTTTTAGGGGATGTAGGGGAACCAGAAGGGAGAGACATTTAATCTTATAACTTTCCTGAAGGGATGCCTGGGTGACTCAGGGGTTGAATGTCTGCCTTTGGCTCAGGTCGTGATCCTGGGATCCCTGGGTCCTGGGATCGAGTCCCGTATCAGGCTCCCCAGAGGGAGCCTGCTTCTCCCTCTGCCTATGTCTCTGCTTCTGTCTCTCATGAATAAATAAATTTAAAAAATCTTTCCTGAAGCAAAGGGAAAAAAACCCACATGGCTCAACAAATTGTTCTTACAAAGAACAATTTAATAGACAGGAGGTTGAACCAGACTTAAAGTGGACCTATTAGGAGTGGTGCAGGCTGTACAAACTCTATAAGTACTGACTGGAAAAGAGGGTGGCCTGCACCAGAAAACCCCATCGTGGTGGAGGCAATTTGGGCTGCTGCTGAGAAGCCACACAGGAAGAACAATACCCAGCAGAAAGGATGGGAACAGTGGCTTAGCCCTTGAGGAGAAACCGTGCTCTCTGCAGCTGGTGCTGACTTAGCCACGGGCATCAAGGAGGGAGCCATCAGGATACGAGAACTGCTCAGAGTCCCAGGACTGCCCTCACCGGCCCCCACCAGCTCTTTGCAACGAGAGCTCCATAATGCAATAAAATTATTACACAGTTATATTCTGAAGAACATTTTGCATTTTAATTAAAAAAATTTTACGTCAGGAAATAGTCATTTACAAACCTTGAAGTGTTTTTGCCTGGATCTGGAGTAAGAATGTCTTAAGAAGAGGTTTGTAAGGTCTTCATAACAAAGTCTTGTTATTTACAAAAAACAAAAACAAAAACAAAAAAAACCCAAAACATTAACAGGTTGCCCAGGTAATATTTAAAAATTTTGAACCCAAAACTGCTAATTATCTTTTTTTGACCGCAGGGAATCCCTGCCAAGGTAAATTGACAAAGTCGGCATGATTCTTTGAACAGAAAAGGAAGCCTTGGTGGGTCTAATGGTCCAAAAGTGGGTTTTCATCAGGAAGTACAATCGGAGTGTGAGTACGTTCTAATGAAAACTTCAGCCCTCATTCAGTTGCATATAAAAGCCCTCAAAGAGAACACACAGTACAGCAGTGTTTTGTAAAAAGGCAACAGTACAACTTGGACAGACCCGACGTTCCCATCCTGCAGAGCATCTCTGTGCTCCTCCACCCCCTTCCCCAGCACCCCGATTTATGACAAGCAGCAGCGTCCGTCCTCAGGGAGCAAAGGCAGAGGAACTTCATTCACCTGTGTGATAATTTCTACACCAGAGATGCGAAAATGTCTTGTGGGGGTAGCTGAGGTGCCATTGTGAATGCCACAGGGTCAGAGTAACCAGCGCGACCTACGCAATGAGCTTCTCGGAGGGCTAGTGAGAGAAAAGACAGTTGTAACCCATGGTGGACCAAAGGTACACTATCAAATCCTAGAACTCTTGCTCAGAGCAAAGGCTGTTAAACATCTGGTATATCTTGTTGTAAAGGTAGATTCAGAGTGACTCAAAATATTTTAGAAAAAAATCTAATGTCAAGTTCTTTTGAACTTAAAATTTCACCCCCAAAAGATTTTCACTGAATGAATGAGAATTGGCTCTATTTCTTCTACTTCTGTACAGCCCGAGTAAAAATGCTAGTAATTTCTAGGTTTCAGTGGGGAACTACAATTATTAGGACCCATGGATATTGCTGCAGTTCAAATACGGTACAATAATTACAAAATATAGACCATCTCTTTACAAATACAAATTATAGTATATTACAAGTCATGTACAGTAAATCTATAATTTTTAAACAAACTAGCGTATCTAAGTTTACCTGGTTGCGAGTGCATGATTATTCCAGTTTACAGTTGCCCTTAAGCTGCCAGTCCAAAACCGACTGAGTGACACTCTCTTGTAAACTGGGGTCACAGAACAGAAAACCTCATGTATGAGGTCCTGCTCCCCTCTCCAGATGACGGCTGGTAGGTAGGTCCTGACTCACACACTGCATTTCAAAACGGCTAAACAGAAACCAGGAAGCAGTGTATTTGGGGGGATGGGTTTAAAAATGGATATGCTGGGCCCAGTGAATGTCTGATATGCTAGACCGATGGCTGAGGTAATGACACAGGTGTGGTGATCGTCATCACCTTGACCTTCCCACCGTGCCAGCAGGTGGGTGGGCGCGGGCGAGTGCCCCAGGGGTGCCCTGGACGAGTGGGCCGGGCTTGTCCCACGTCCTCGTCCTCTCGGGTCCTCCCCAGGAAGGCTGGACCTGCTGCTTCCCACAGCTGGGGCTGGGCACGGGTGCACGGCTGTTCCCTACCAGGTTTATGGCTTCCTTGAGGCATGACATCACTTGTACAAAAGTCTAATTGAATACGGACTCCACACTAGTGCCTAAACTTTCCTAACTATGAGGCACTTTTTTCCTGGCCCTCCGGCGCCCCACCTGAGGCCAGAGCCAGTCTGCCCCTCCCTGGGGGCTACAGGGTGGTGATGCATATCATTTCATCTGCCAGGTCCTCCTCATCTCTTCCAAGGTCAGGCTCCTCATCGCTGTAGCCCGGCCCAAAGTCCTGGAGCTCATAGTCCTGCCGGTGTGAGACAGGGCCCACGCCCCCGTTAGCCCGGGGATGCACAGTCCCATTGAGCAGGTTGCTGGCTGCACTCTCCATCTCATCGATGGTCAGGTCACAGGCATCGGCGATTTCGTGTTTTGTTGCCGATACAAATTTTGGGTCCCTTGCATACCGTCCTAAGCCTTCGGATATCAGGACCTGTATAGGACAAAAAATGAATGGCATAAAAGTGTTAGAAGGCTTTGCAGGGAGAAGCGCACAGGAACCGCCTGAAGCACAAACCGCACAATGTACTTCTGGGACTCAGCCAATCGTGTCTGCTAGACCTCACACATGACAGTTAAATGTAAATGGCTTTGAAACATCACAGAGTTCCAACACTACATGTGGCCCAACAAGAGTGGGCCCCACTGGGGAAAATCTCAGTAGGAACTAGTAGTATTTGCAGGCCCGGCACCTGCAATCCTAGGTGCAGCTCCTTTATGAGAACTGGCAGTGGCAGTATTTTTATACTCATGCTGTAAGTACCATCTTGGTATCCAAGGAATGGGCGCTGTCCAGAGGAAAAGGGGCACACTTGGGCCCCAGAGCCCCCCCAGCCTCAGAACTTCCACTGCCCCTGCAGGTCCCCCTCTGCTATGCCAGAGCTTGCCCATCCTGGCATCCTTGGGGTGGAGTGGAGCATACTCACTGCCTCCACCAAGCTGTCTGCACTCCTCTGCTTGTCACTGTTTTTGTTGCGGAAGCTGCTGGGGACAGTCAGGCTGGCTGGTGTGAAAGTTCGGTATGAGATGCCGGGCTCGTCCGTGTACCATGAGCTTCGGTGCAGGGATGGAAGGCTGCCGTTGACCTGGTCCAGGGCCTCTGGCCGCTCCACCTGGATCAGGGGCGCGTAGCACGGCGTCCAGTCTCGGTACGGAGGGGTCGCTGGAGGGGTGGCCCACGACCGGGTTGAGTGGCTCGGCGAGTACTTCTGGGCTTTACTGGAATCCAGGCCCGCAACTGCCATGATCTGGGGAGAGATGAGAGGTGGCGGGGTCAGAAGTCCTCAGGAGCAAACCCCAGGCCTCCTCACGCAGACCAAGCAGGAGACATGGCTGCAGAGGGGCAGCCTTGTACAGGGACTTCAAGAGGACACAGGCAGTGAAATCTGGCTTTCTGGCAGACTAGTTTTGGTTTTCCCAAATCCATAATGCACTTCTTAGGACTGTTCCTAAGCAGGAATCAGCTGCTAATTTGTCAAACTGCCACCAAGCAGTGGAGAATTAGTGAAGACATTTCTTTACCTTGTGGTGTAGGAACATACCACCCCGTTCACTCTAGGTTCAAATACAGTACATTCGGGGCAAACGAGACATTCCCAGCCCTCAGAAGGAACGCAGCTGGTTCTCTTGACTCTAGTGCAATTCATCACACCAGCAGGCATCTGGTCTGCTCTGAAGCTCTGGGCACAAGCCCTGCTTCCCCCACCTACAGCTGCACCACAACAGATTGGCCCCAGCATTCCCTCTCTGCACGGAGGGCCACGATGGCCCATGGCCCAACCAAAAGCCACGACCACCTGAGGGAGGCAATGCAGGCACAGAGGTGTCCTCGTCAGCGGGACAGCACAGGGAAGGGCGTTTTCATGCGCGTGCCCACATAGACTGCCATGCCTACTTGGTTTGTGGCATTTGATGGCTGGGCCTTCCCAAGCTTTGCCCTCTCACGATAAAGCAGGGCATAAATAAGAGCTAATAAAAAAAAAAACTGAAGGCAGGAAAGTAAAAAATTGGCAGAGAAACCTGGAACAGAACACCTGAAATGGGAGCTAGTGTTCACATGCTCAGGATGCTGGCGGTGAGCTACCTAGGCGGTGAGCTAGCTCTGCAAATTTACAGACTGGGTGTTCCCTGTACGCTTTCCTGCCCCCTGACACATGTACACAGTGGGTGGCATCTCTGATGTGCTCTTCTTAGAAAGAAAAAGTACAATATTCTTGTCCTTGAGGCAAGCCCCTGGTGAGTGGGCTGCAGCCCCACCCTCCCTCCAGCCCCTGAGCTCCTACCTGTCACACTGTGGATGGGTCCTTCTCCCTGGACCACCGTCTTTCCTTGCAGCCTATTTGGAGGCTCACCCACCCCTGTGACCAGAGGGCCCTGCGCGCAAAGGGCTCCACAGACATATTTTAATGAAAGGACAGCATCTCGGGAAATAAAGGGCAGCACTGGTTATTCAGGACCAGGCAAGCGACCACCACTCCCTGGGTCAGGGGTTGTACTAGGCCGCATCGTCAATGCCCCAGAGAGAACACAGTGTGCACCCAAGCCAAGAGCCCAGCTTTGGAAGCTGGCAGCCTAGGATGCCTATGTCAACTCGGTCACACACCTTCTGTGTGAGCTTAGGCATGTCACCTACCCTCTCCCCTGATATTTGCTCATTTGTGAAAAGGGGGTCGGGATAGTATCTATTTGGCAAGGTTGCTACAGGATGGAGCCAGAGTGTCTGTGAAGGTTCTCCCCTTTTTTTTGCTCCTGCTGCTGGCAGCCAAAGGGAAGGGGGTGTCTGGAGGGCGGGGTCCACAGGGTACCCGTCAGGCACGTGGTATCAAGGCCACGCAGGCCGGCTCACCTGTTGCTGCATCAGGTGCAGTGGCAGGGCTGTGCGGTGGGGGAAGGTGGGGGACAGCGGGACCTCCTCCTGGCTGCTCTGCCGGCGCAGGCACTCAAAGTTGAAGGAGGATCTCCGGTGCGCTGAGAAGTGAAGCACACCAGCAGTCGTGAAACAAGCGCTCTGTGGGGGCCCCAGGGCTCTGGGGTCAGGGTGGCCCACTGGACACTCAGCAGGGAGCCCGAGAGGAAGCAAGCGATATGTCCCAGGAAGAGCATTAGGCAGTGAGGTCTCAGAACTTTGGGAGGCTGAAGAAACTGCCCAACTGAGGGGGTGTTTTTAGTTAAGTGCAAGTTGGCTTCTTGTACAAGTAATGCCTGTTATCACAGGGCATAGCTAAAGGCTCCAGAGAGCAGCTGCTCTGACTTGACACCCCTGGTCCTGTACACACATTGTGGGGACCACAGCACTTCAGGTCAAGAACACAACGTCATTCTAGAATCCTACAACACCTGCTGCCGCCCCCCCCCCCGGCCCTGCCCCCGAAGGCATCTTAAGAGTCTCTGGGGCCCACGGCATCTTGCTGCTGCTCCCGTGCTTCTGCCTGCTTCAAGGGACTTGTTATAACTGAACCAGGTAAGAAGCGAGTTCTTTTGTTGGGAAAGACCCAGCTTCTCCAGCACTGAAGGCAAAAACAGAGAACACCTCTAATGTTAAAGAACACAACTGTCCTGTTAACAACCACTCGAAATAGAGGCTGGTGCACAGGCTGAGCAATGACAAGAGATCCAAAGTTTGTGGCTTCACAGGACACAGGGCCCAGGGGGTCCTGAGTTCTGGGCCCCAAGCACAGGCCAGGGGCTCTGTTCCCCCTGGGAACAGGTCTACCCTTGAGGGCGCTGGCGCTGGAGAAAGGGCTTGGGGCCTTACTGACAGTTTGCAAGGCAGGAGCCAGGTCTCTTCAGCTTCTGCTTCCTAAGATCCCAGGGCATTTCTCCTGCTTTGGCAAAACACACCCCTAATTCCCGTACTGGAAAACCATAGGGGTGGGTGAACCTCCCAGGCCTCCTAGAAGTCACATGAAGCTACAGGAACCGGGTTCTGTGAGAGCTCTAGTCTAAAAGTGTAGGAAGACCAGGCTGAGCCATTGACTGGCCCTGCCCAGTGTGGGGAGAACAGACAACGGCCCTGGCCACCCGGGCTTGAGGTGCCCCTGTGGGGCGTGCTGGGCCTCCTCCTCCTCCTCCTGGAGTTGCCTACGTGGGACATGGACAGCTGCATGACACCTGCTACCCCCATCAGACATCCTGTCCTCCCTGCACCACACAGGGAGGGCAATGTGTCCTAAGGGGGATACCCTAAGGGAGATGGGCCTCCCTCGTTGGCACCCCCTCTAGAACCCTCTCAGGATCAGAGGGCAGGGGCCAGAGGCTGGGAGCCAGGAGAGGAAACCACCATCTCTCTCATTCCAGTAGTGCCTTGCGGTTTTGAAAATCCATGTAGACACTGATCATCTCATCTGCTGTGTGCAACTGACGCCGGCAGACGAAGTAATCTCATTTTTGCTGAGAACACAGGCTGAAGGTTTCCAGCTTCTCCCTGCTCAAGGTCTGAACCGATGAGCAGCGAAGCAAATAAAATTTATTTGCCCTTACAAATAAAGAGGCCCGCTCTCTGCTCTGATCTGGCCCACTCAAGTTCTTTGCTTCACTAGGGCAGTGCCCCTGAACGGTGGGCATTAACGTGGCTACCGGAGGGGACACAGGGAGATCCAGGCGGGGCAGTGGCACTCCCTGGGCAAGGGGCCTCTGCCTGGCCTCACCCGCCTGTGTCACCCAGTATTCACGGAGCTCAGAAGTGCTCTGTTCAGCATGTGTTTGGGGCTGCAGAGTTAAATATTAACTATGGAAATGGTGTCTCCTGCGACAGCCGGAGAGAGGCAGGGGGCCCCCGGCGCCATCCAGCTGGACTGGTTATCGCACACAGAGTTAGCCGACTCAGAGCCAATGTGTCTGGGCTACTTTTGGTTACTGATTAGAGCCCTGCTCGAGTATGTGCTTCATTCCTCAAAACACCAGGACTGGATGTTCTTGAACCACCACCAAAATGCCCACATGTGCACAATCCAACTGCTTGGCCAGGAGCTGGCAAAGGTCACTGCTACGTTTCTCACCCCAGCCCAGGTTCCTCACTGGGGGTGAATCAGATCTCTGGGGGGCACTGCTTAGGCCACCTGCTTAAGAAAACCAGGTGGGAAACAGCTACCCCACCCCCGCCGCCTCTTCTCTAGCAGGATGGGTCTCCTCGAGCCCCCGGGTGGGAGCACTGACCCAAAACCTGCCCTGTGAGCAAGGGCACTAGCTGACGCCTGGCAGAGATGAGAGCCGAGGGGTGGAGGGGGTGGGTGAGAGGGGAACTTCCTGGTGGGGACTGAGGAGACATGGACAGACACCAAGAGCTCCCAGGTGCACCTCGGAGGCATGGGGCTTGGTAGGACAGGCCTAGGATGGGGTCCAGCTCCGTGCCAGGGCCGATCCCTTCTGCCCTCTGAGGGTCAGTCACCCCATCCACGGAGATAGCCTGACGACAACACGGTGCACATGGTGACTACCTCGCAAGAGGGACTCTGGGCTCAAAGAAACAAAGACAAGCACAAAAAGCCCCTTATCAGATGCCACACGCTGTGCACGTTTGGGACCACGCGCTGCCTTTCTCTGTTCTCAGAGAGTCAAGACCACCACTGAAGTGCTTTGAGCTCTATCACGCGGCACATGGACGAGGCAGAAAGGAAAGCCGCTAGGGTCTCCGACCAGGGATCTGGTCTGGAGGACCGGGGTCCCTAATGCAGCAGGATCACAGCTGTCACGCTTCCTCGGGGCCGGGGCCGGGGGAGGCACACACTGTTCTCTGGGAGGCTTCACCCAAAACAAAAAATCTGGCCTCACATGTCGGGGTGGGAGGTAGTAGGCGTCTCCTTGGAGATCTCCGGGAGTCATAGCAAACGGGCGAGTCGTCATCCTCCAAGAAGCCTTGGGGGTGATGGTAGCCTCGGGGCCGCTCGAAGTCCCAGCTGCTGCCCGGGTATCGGTTGTAGTAGTTGTAGCTCTGCCTGGCGGTCAAAAAAGGCCAAAAGAGAGGGTGAGGGGCACATGCCAGCCTCGCGAGCAAGCCCCGTCGCTTAGCTTAGACCCACGGCGACAGTCCTCTCCCCACCATTCCTGGACACCCTGGACTGGCTGAGAGCAAGGCAGTCAGTCCTCAGCTTCATGGAAGATTCGGGGCCCTGGGAGAAGCTGGTCTGAGAGCGCAGCCCCTCCCCCGCCTCTCCCCCCGGGGCCGGCCAGCTGGGACACGGTGGGCCCTCGCTTCCAGGATAAGCGGCCACGTCCTGAGGTCAGCCCGAGCCGCGGCGCTGCTCACCTGCCCCCCGCCGGAGAGCCCACATCCTCATAGCCCTCCTCGCCGCTGAAGTACTCCTGCTCCTCCAAGCAGCAGGCGTCCCTGAAGTAGCCGTGGGGCTCCGGATCCTCTCGGCAGATGGTTGGGAACTGCTCATCTCCCGAGTCAGATCTGCAGTTGCGACACAGGCCCCGAGCACCTGAGCCCCTGAGCACCTGAGCCCCCGAGCACCTGAGCCCCTGAGCACGCAGGCAGACGCTTCCTGAGCCGGCCTCGGTGTGCGGCTAGCACCCCTGCCCCACGTGCCCCTGGCTTCTCCCGGGGGGACCTGGGACTGGACTCTTCAGGCCTCTGGCGGTGGTGCAGTGTGTGTGAGCATGTGTGTGTGCTGGGAGAGGGTGCATCTCTCAGTACCTTGCACAATGCTGGTGCCAAACCACCCTGCCCGAGGGCCATGGAGTCAAAGAAGAAGGTGTGATTTGGGGAACAGAACAAGAAAATGGACCTAGAGGCCGCAGCGATCGGCAGTCCTGGAGAGAAAATGCTGGGCTCCCCGGCCACCTACTCTGATCCTTGTTCCTTCTATTCTGGCTCGTGTGACTTTAGGATCTGGAACAAAGGAGCTCCCTTACCAGTTTCCCACTGCCTCTGGCCCAGGAAATATGACAGAGGAGTCTGGGATCCTGGGTCCCAGGGGAGACTCACACCTGTGACACTTGCCAATTTTCCAAAGCCTGCTGTGCCCACATGGCAAGACTGTCGTGCTATCTCCCTGAAAGCCCTTACCCTGGCTCCAGTCCTCAGGAAAACCAGCTAAGCTCTGTGACATCAACTCTTTCCAAAGAGATGACTGTGCCCCCTCCAAGTTCTCCACTCTCTCAGGTTGCTCCTGAGCAGCTAGTTACACTTAATTAAGCCAAGAGACTTAGTCTCTCTGTCCCCAAGAAAATGATCATTCTTACAATTCAACCCTGTTCAGCAAATATGGAGTAGGATACACTGCACATATGTTGAAGACTATGGAGAAGACTACGGAGAAGGCCCAGTCCCTGGTCTTCAGGAGGTTGGGGTCATGCTCTTACGAAGCCCCCATAAGAGGCTTGAACCCAGACAGCAGAGGCAGTGCCAGCCTCCCAGGGGAGTATACAGTAGGCTCTCCCTGCACAGTCATGAGGCGTGTAGGGGTTAGCCTGTGGGCATGCTGGCGTGCGAGTATTAGCTCTTAGGTGAGAACAAAGTCTGTGCGTATATGGACCTGAACGCTCCTTTGCTTAGAAAGAAGCAACTACTGGGGCACCTGGGTGGCTCAGGTCATGATCTCAGGGTTGTGAGAGCAAGTCCTTGTGTCAGGCTCTGTACTCAGCAAGGAGTCTGCTTGAGATTCTCTCCCTCTCCCTCTGCCCCACCCCTCCCCACCCCTGCTCACATACATGCACTCTCTAAAATAAAATAAATAAAATCTCAAAAAAGAGAAAGAGAGGGAAAAAAAGACAGAGAAAGAAAGAAGGAAATCAAAAAGCAACGACGTCTGCCTCTGGAGTCCACGGCCCCAAGCTCCACTACCCTATCAGGTTGTTGCCTCAAAGGATGTTCTCATCCCTCAGCACTTGGAGGCCAACTGGTTACACTTACAACACAGAGTATTTAACACACAAACACAGGCGATGAGCACATACCTAATGTAAGTTTCATAATAGCGGGTTCTATCCAGGAAAGGCATAACATGGGAGGGAGGGAGGGAGAAGATAAAAGTTAAATATTTCCAATAAAATTTAAAATGCAGATATCAGGCTAGTTCCTAGAGCAGAGAGCAGCCAGCTATGGTTTACAGGCCATTATACTGCCCATGAGCTATGAACAGTTCTTAACGCTTTTAAAAGATGGCAAAGAAAGAAAAAAAATCAAAGGAAGAAAAAAAGTCCCATTTCATCACATGGGACTTATATGAAGTTCACACTGCGGTGTCTGTAAATAAAGTTTAAAGTTTTATTGGGACACAGCCACCCCCACACATTTACACACGCCGTCTAGGATTGCTTTCTCTCTCCAACGGCAGAGCTCGGCCGCTGCAGTGGAGCCTGTGTGGTGGCCAGGGCCTAAAATATTTACCATCTGGCCCTTTACAAGACAAAGGTTGCCAGCCCCTGTCCCACGGTATGTTGGCACCACCGGGGAAGGTAGAGTTTACGGCAACTATTGCTGTTTTAAGGAGCGGCCCCTCTGGCAGGGCACAGGATAGCTCGTGGCCCTCCATCCTTTGGGTTCATCACTGGCTAGTGCCTGACAAGGCCCATGAGCTCACGGCACTTGCAGGTTCACGTGCAGATGCCTCCTCAGAGTCTCCTGTGTGTGCCAGAGCACGGGGGTGGGGGGGTGGGGGAGAAAGCCACGCCTTGGGGAGACACTACATCACCAAGTGCAAACACATTTTAAAGGTTACCTTTTAATACTGGACCTTCTTTGAGGCTCCCGGTCATGCTTGTGGGAGGAGTGATGCCCATTTTCAGACATATGCTCAAGGTTCCCAATGCTGGGCCGCTTTCCAGGGGCAGCTTTGGACATATTGGCATTATTGAGATTGGCATTTGTTGAGCTGGGAGCTTGCTTTCCTACGGAATTATGGTTATGATGGCTATGACACCCCGAATTTCCTGCTGGAGGAAACAGCGGTCTCTCAGTATCACTTGCAGGTGGAACTGAAGGCCTTTGGACATGCAGGGGACGGTGGGTGGTATTGGTCTGCTGAAGGGGGTCTCTCCTATCACTATTAACATGATTGACATGGTTTCCAAGCAGGGCACCATTTCTCTGCAAAATAATGGGAGACAACACCAGGTAATTTAACAAGTATTTGATGCAGGCTAGGCTTTGTTAGGTAATTTTTTCTACACGAAAACAAATTCTAGGTAAGCTCCGTAGGATCCCTGTAAAACAATCTGAGTGTCTCACAGATCAGGGTGGATGTGTCTGTGTGGCAGCCGGTCCCCCTGAAATGAGGAAGGTTACCGATCCCTGAGTGGGGAGCCAGCTCTCGGCTGTCACACGAGTGTGCTCTTCCAGTCGCTCCAAGTTGAGGTGACTTACACCCAGCAGGGCGGGCTGGCAGCCCCCAGCGGTTGAGGTTGGACAGGAAGCACACCCTCTGGGCTGGGAGGGGGCTGAGGGCCAGCTGGCAGATCAAAGAGTTGGCCCAGGGAAGAAGGGGGGAACACAGGCGGGCAGCGGCTAGCAGGCCTCAGGATGCTCAGCCACACTGGCCGAGCGGCTGTGGCCAGGCTCCTCTGAAGCGGCCAGCGTGGGACAGAGGGGCCAGCTCAGGAAAGCAGCAGGCCCGGCCCCAGAAGAGGTGCCGAAGGTCTGCTGTGGGGAGAGCATGGTCCAGAAGCCCCTCTAGGCCCGGGAGCTGGCGTGCATTCTCCAGGTTCTTTTGTGGATCACCAACTGCCCAAATTGAAGTCCTGCCCCGCTATTTCCAAGTGGCCAGTGTGTAGCTAGGCGTGGAATAATTACTTTGAATCCATCTTCTTCTTCTTCTCGTTTTGTTTCCTCCGGCTCGTCATCTTGCAAATCACATGATATAGCACGCCGGATTTCTGGCCCAATGTCATGCAGTGTCCTTAATCCTGCCTAGATCAACAAAAATGGCAAAATGGATTAGACAACGTGGGCGTGCCGGGCTCGGCCTGGGTCCTGGCTCTGCTCCTGCCTGATTCAGCTGTGGGGAGGGAAGGTTTCTCCAAAAGGCAACCCAGGGAAGTGACTGCTCGTGTGAGTGTAATTGAGGGGTCCCTGAAGCCCCAGGGTTAAAGGGTGTGGTCAGGAGTTCAAGCTGGTCCCCTAGACTGGGGTGCTTGAGGCCTTCCACCCAGTCTCCTCCTCCTCACACACCCCCACTTGCAGGGAACAGTGTCTGCCGTGGCCGAGAGCACAAGCCCACATCTAAATGACAGTCTATAGAATGTGGCCTGCAGGGTCCTTTCCCAGAGCCCCAGTGGGGGCAAGGAACACAACCCGGCCATTCTATAGGGAGGGTGGCAGGGACTCACCAGCTGTGACCTAAGTACAAGTGTGAGGGGGCAAAGCAGACCCGCAGCCTTCGGGGCCACTGGTTCTGCAAAAAAAAAGCCATGGGAACGAGGGAGTGACACCACACACTGCAATCACCAGCACATTCAGGAGCATGACAGAATGGGTCGACACACACACAGACCTGGGCTGCTGTGCAGCGCCAGCCTCCGTGGCCATCCGTGATGCCCTGGCCTGGAGCCTGGTATCAGGCCAAGAACTTGCCAACAGTTGGATCATCTTAAAGACCACAACACATTGAAAGGGGCTCATCAGCCCCTGGGGGCTGTGTGGGACCCACCAGGTGACCCCTCACAGACATATTCCTTTGCCTGAGCCCTCACAGTTGTCCTTCCTTACACTGGGTCCCGGGTTCCACTGGAACAGGCCCTGGGAGAAGCCCTTCTGTTATTCCCAACTTTGTTAGGGAAACTTTAAAGATGTTTACACTACACGCAGGGGGAGGTGGAGTTGCAGGCTCTGAAAATTATGTTTTGAGCACCAACTTGAAGAAAAATACCATGCTGACCTAAAGACTAATAACAGGGACAGTACAGCTACTTTATCTTTTTCCACTAAAGGACTGACATCTCAAAGTGGCGTTTCCTCCCTGCCCCCAGACCTAAGCCCACCTGTCCCATATCCGGGCAGGACCCCCTCATTTGCTGGCACTCCCTCTGCAACTCAGCAGCCACACTGGAGGGTGCCTGAAACCTGGCTGTACAGGGCTGCACCTGCAGCTAATGCTCTGTATCACGGAAGACTGTGGGGGACAAATGGGCCTACAGGTGGGGCATCAGGGGACCCCCAGCAGTGGGGAGTGGGGAGGGTTGGGGTGGAGATGGTGGCCACAGTTTGGCTGGGTCACACAGGGCTGGTCCCGCTGGTGTGGGAAAGCTCAGAACCAGTCTTCTGCCATTGTTAGTGGCAGTGAAAGTAATTTAGAGTGTAAAATCCTACGGGAACTTCCTAAGAGGCTCCTGTGAAAACAGCCTCCTCCATAAGAGACAATGCTGTTAAAAATGGTACACCTGGCTAGGTCTGGTTTGATCCATTCTTTGACTAGAGGGGCAGGGGTTGGGGCTTTCCATTTCATAAATGGTGGGTGTGAAAGAGCCACTGGGACTCAGAGCTCTCGGGTTCCTGGCTAGGAAAGCTGTGGTCTTGTCAGGGAAAGACACATGTGTCCTGCGACCAAGTCCAGAACAGTCCATGGTATGGTCAGTGAGGCTGCCTCTCACTCTCCTGTCCCTCTAACCCCAGCACAAGCTGCACGCGCACATGCACACACATACACACTCACGGATGCGCACACACACCTGCTTTCCCTCTCTCAGGATCCCCGAATCTGGCACACCTGAGCCAGGGGAATCATCTGCTCGGATGTGGACCCACTTGCCATCCTCTTGGAAA
Organism: Vulpes lagopus; assembly: GCF_018345385.1. Lineage (NCBI taxonomy): Eukaryota > Metazoa > Chordata > Mammalia > Carnivora > Canidae > Vulpes > Vulpes lagopus. The sequence goes on along the minus strand of NC_054830.1, from coordinate 22,006,583 downwards.
CATCGAGAAGGTGGCGCTAAGGTCAGGTGGGGGAGGGCTCTTTCACACAGAGCTTCAGGTGTGTGCAGGAAGGTCAAGCCCAGCGGCGTCCAACAGTGTTTTCCAGAGCTCGGTCGTCAAGGGAAGATTAGCTAAACCAGGGTTTCATTGTCTGGTTCTGGATCACCGGGAGGAAAGGCTGGCCACAGATCTGAGGCTCCCAAATCAAAGACCAGGTTTGAGACACCTGCTGCCGTGTCCACAAAGTAAACATAGGCGACAAGCACTAAGTCAACACCCCAGGTAAATTATGTATATGAACCCATGTCACGAGGCACCACGGGCTTGGAATACCCCTGAGTTTGAAACACAGCAGATGATCCTATTCACTGTCATTCAACAATTTTGACTAGGTCCGATTAAAAGAAATAGAAAACTATTTATTTGGATAATTTTTAACATCATCCTCTGTTGGCGGGTTGACATTTCACTGAAATACACATATAACAGAATTGCGTAATAAAAACAAAAACGGTCTCCAGCACGTCTTCAATGGTACACAAGATCAGGAGAGTGTGGTGAACAGACACAGGACAGAGAATTTGTTTGCAACAGAAATCATGGAGAAAACTGAGAGGTGGCTCAAGAGGCCCCTTCCGAGGACAAATAATGACAACATATTCATTAAAGAGACATCAGAGGAGGATAGAAAGCATCACTCTTCCTCGACACGAAAGCAGAGGTTTAGAAATCATGGTTATGTTTTGCTTGCTCCACGCAGATAGAAACACATCTTCTAAGAGTCAGGGACTGACCTCTCTCACATGGGATCAGGGGAAGGACAGGGTGGGGGGTGGGGGGGTGCCGAGGGGTGGGGTGTCTGCCAGCTATGGGAATGAAGGAAACAGAGGTTCCCAAACTGGAACTGAAATGAAGCTTAAACACAGCACCCTGAATTTATTACATATCACAAAACATGATAATGAAATTTTTCTAGCACACATATCAAGCTAAAAAGGTAGCTTAGGCTGCTCCAAAATTTCCATAGGCACAAGTTCTGATCCCAGAAAACTATCTTAAACTCTCAAAAAAATTACTTTTTTTCCACAGCCCTAAAAAAAAAAAAAAAAAGAACATTTTTTTCCCTTGAAATAAAGACTTTACAATCAGTAGAATGATCTATTCTTTCATTTTTCATATCTGTGTCTACCTCTATCAGCAAAATACTACTTTAATTTGAAATGTGGTCATTAGCACTTAAACCAACACAATTAAAGCCGTATAAATTCATTCCATTAACATCACAGAAGTATGGTTCTGAATAAACAGAGAATTGCTATAAAATAGAAACATTTTGATTTAAGATGTCCAATCGTATAAAATATTAAACAGAATCAAGCTTAGTTTCTGGTTGATTTTTAAATGCTAGATGGCATCATAAATATCTGTTAAAAAAAGAAATGTTGGCGCTTTGCCTGTAGACTGCTGCTTTAAATTTTAGACACCATTTAATTGGAATTTTATATTTACTCTATAGAATGATTAAGTCACCAAAAAAAAACCCCCAAAACAAACCCCAAACTACAAAATCTAAGTATCTCTAAAGCAAGAGCGTAAAAATATGGTATTTTAACATCAACTCTGAACATTCATGTACGTTCCTTCCTGTTGCCCACTTTCAGGGTAAGTCTGTCCTACCTGGGTGTGCGAGAGCTGCTGCGCCGCGGCCTTCCTAAGCTAGCTGGGGGACACCCCAGGGAGCGGCCAGCTGTCCCCTGCACGGCACGCGCAAACACCCTGCAGCAGTGGGGATAAGACACGGGAGTCTGCGGGCGGACCCGGCCAGGCCATTCATCCTTGGATGCGAGCGCCAGGCTGCCAGCCTCCGGCCAAGGGGCCCCCATCTGGCACAGCCTGTTCCCCATCAGGGCCCTCGCTCGGCCAGCAGCGGCTCCTGCACACTCGCCTCCGTAAGGGCAGGTTCAGGTCGGCCCTCCCCCAGGATTCAGCACCCCGCCCCCCCCCAATCATAGGGCACTGTTTCCGACTGGTTCCATCAGGAGAACAAACTGGAGGTTGAATCCTTACAGAATAAGCCAGCTGTCCCCCACTGCCTCCGCATACACACATGGGCACACCCCTTCTTTTGCCCTCCTTTTCCTCCAGGGAAAAATGTGACCATGTGGCCTTTGTGGGCCTTATGTGCAGTTCTTGAGTCATATCTGAAGGGGTTAGAGTCCTGAGCACCGCACTCCATGGGCCACCCACAGTGACTCTGACCCACGCTGAAAAGCTAGCCGTGAGGTCACTGCGTAAAGCTCCTCTTGCGGTTGCGCTTGGCAGTACGCATCGGGTTTGTGACCACCACTTTGAAAGATTAAGGACTTTTTTAATTATCTAAAGGAACCTATGACATTTCCCTACACATGATCTCGCAGAGCTATCTGAGCAACCTTGATTCTTGGTTGAAGTTTAACACCAGAATCAGAAATTCCTGCTAGTTTCCCGATTAACAGAGTACTAAATTTAAGCTCAGTAGATGCCTTAAATCATGACCTCTATTCTGTTAGCAACTTTGTGCCTGTCCTAATGATCTCACATCCTTTATCCCACTACATCCTGGGAGGCCAGGATTATCCCCCATTTGGTTGAATGGTCTGCCCTACAGAGTGAAGGCTCAGCTAGCACTCAGGTCCCCAGGTCTCTGGTTCCCATGAAGTCCTGCTGGCCTCACCCTGACCACCGCCAAGACGTCGTTGAGTCTACGGGAAAGAGGGCTGGGATCAAGCCTGAATCGTGCACTCACTTATGACTGTGACCCCACATGTGACCTCAAGGTTAACCTCCTTCCAACTAAGAGCTCTTGTATCCCTAAGTCAACATGGAAATGATAAGTGACCACAAGGTGTCATGAAAGCTGACCCTATACTTGGCACACATCCTCATCTCAGCTGTGCCACTCTGAGGAGTGGTGATCTTTAAAAACCCTGTCTATCACACACTAATTCAGACCATCTTTCCTCTAGGTCAGCACCGGCAGTGAGATGTGGGGTTCAACTCTCAGTCTGAACCTAGCTGGACACAGGAAGATGCACAGGCAGCTCTGTGTCGAGGGGAGTGGGCTGAGACTCTGGGGTGGCACCTAGGAGGGACAGAGAAGTTCAGGTAGGGGCAGTGCTCTTCGCAGGAGGCTCCCTCACCAGGGAGAACATAAAAAGGCTCCAGCACCTTTTTTCTTTAGGAGGGACGTGGGATCCATTTCCCTGGAGTAGCAGTTCTCAAAGTTCTGGGGGCACCTTCAGTATTTGCACAAAACTAATATCTTCTTTGCCTCATACACGCATTCTCTCAGGGCACAGTGGGGTTGTTCAAAGGCTACATGACCTGTGATGATGTCATTTTCTATTTTTGTACATGTAGATTCTGTATTTTAAGTTTCTCACTTTTAATTTCTAATGTAAATACTGATATACGAGGGTCCTCAATAATTTTTGAGAACATAAAAGAGACGCAGAAGTTTGAGAACAGCTGATAACTCAGCCCCAGACAGGCAGTGCCAACCTTTCCTCAGGCACTGGCCCCTTCACTTCGTCTATGATTCCTCGGATCCTGGTGACTTTCTCCACTTTTGGAAGGAATTTCCTTCCCCTGGCTTCTGTAAGCTGGCCTCTGGCACTTGTCAATGAGTTGCCTTCAGTGGCTTAGAATGACACACGCTCCCATTAGCCCAAATAGTCACCTCCCAGGTCTGAGGCATGCCACGGAGAATGAATCTATGCAGGTACCTACCCAGCCCTGGAACCGTTAGCAGGTGTTAACAAGCTCCTTCCCATGGAAAACTGGCACATTAGGGCTAATGCAGGGCATAGGGTTGGCATCATTCAGTAACACAATAATTAAGACCTTCTGCTACTACATAATATAACCCGCCTTAACTTTTCAGTAATTCTATCTTCTCAAAGACTTTTGAAAATAATAATTATTACTGTCAGAGGAAAAAGATCTGCCTTTCAGAAAAAGTTGAGAATCCAGTACCCAATAATCCTACACATTTATGGTCAAGGTCACACTACAGTGTAATTATGAAGAGCCTGGTATTTCTTACATCTGTTTCCCCATGATGGATACTGGCCTGCATTGTGTCTTCCATCCAGGAGCGTAAGAGTCTAGCACCATGGATTCTGGTGTTGGGTACCAAGTTTGCTGAGTCTGTGGAGATTCTCAGGTAATAAACTTGAGTTGTCTCTTATAACTTTTCTAGGCTCTAAGCTATACTCTCCTGGCAAGGCTTTAGGAGAAAGGACAGAAGTGTCTGCTGTCTGACTGTACGCCAAGTTTCAGGGAAGCCCTGTTTCCCTTTTGAGTTGGAAGTCAGAGGCAGATCTCATGACTTCTGGCTGTTTCCATGAACTGCCCTTGGCTAGCAGCCATGGCCAGCACCGTCACTCAGAAACACAGCCAGGCCGCTGCAGGGCCAGAGTCTCTCATTTCATTGAAACCATTCCCTACACCCACCTAGAAAGTTCACCGTTTTCCAGTTTTTCCTTATTTGGAAGGACTGCAGAAAGGCATATGGAAACACCTGCCATGCCCATTGCTTGGGGCTGTTCTGCCAAGACTTTACCCTGTGGAGACTCCATCTAGAAGTCAGCTGGTCACCCTGGCCCTCTGAGACTGGGGCAAGCACACGCTGCCCTTTATTGTTTAATAAACTCAACATTGGGGTGGGTTGGAAACCTGATCGTGAATTAGCTCTGCACCTGTACCCACAGGGCTGACCTGCCTCCTTTCAGGAATGATATACCAATTCTTAATAACTGGTATGTTCCAGGCACTACTCGATCAGGACAGAGTAGGCCTTCCAACCAGAGCAAGATCCCAGAAGCACCTGCTATCCCAGGCATTTAGCCTTTTAGTTGCTGGATCACAGAGGGATCTGGAGAGGGGCTGGATGTTGGCAAGGGGGCCACAGCTGTTAAGCAGCATGTACAGGCAGGCTTCAACATCTTCACAAGAGGTGCAGCCACACTAGAGTGTGTTGGCCAGCTTTCAAACCCATCCCGTATCACTGCCCTTGGTGCTGCATGATGTCAGACCTGCTCTGAGCCCCATGGACTCCGTGAGAATCCAGAAAACCCACCACGGGCTCCTAGACTTACAGCAACTTACACACTGGGAACAGAACCAGGGGCCAGGCCTGTTTCCGTTAAGTGAAGCCAGGGAATCTACTGAAGTGCAGGCCGGCCAGACCCCTGGTAACACAAGCCACTGAGGCCAAAGGGCAAAGGTCACAGTACAAAAGACATCGCTGGAAGAGACCTCAGGGCTGGGAGGGACCCTGCCAGCTGTGCCCAGGATGGGCCTGTAGGACTTCCACTAACACTGCTCTTCCCAATGGCTGATACCACTTTCCTACTTAGGTCTGCTCTTGAATGAGTACAGCCAGGGCCAGGGCCTCCCCACATGCTCCTGGCTGTCTCCAGTGCTTTCCACACACACCCTCATGCACATGCGCACATGTACAAAGCCTTCAGGCTGCACTGACGAAGGCAGGCAAAAGGGGCTTAAAAGCCGTCTTTTCTGGCAACACTTAAGAAACTTCAAGTTTTCACACTCCAGTTACTTTTGAATATTGGTCCTAAAACTCTGGTTGGCTCCTCTGGGTATCTTGGGCTCAGCACTGGATGTGCAGGCTCCTCAACCACTGCTTGGAATCGGCTGAGAATTTCAGACTCCCTCATGAAGCAACTTCTCCGGTAAAAGTCTACCATTTGTAAGATGTGAAAACACAACCTGTAGAGGTACCTCTGTATACATCTTTACACATTTCCCAGGTATCTTTAAAAAGGGTAGAATTTTCTTTCTTGGTGGGTAACTACAGTACAGAACAGAACAGAGATCAAAGAAAAACAAGAATTTCTTAAAGTTCTGGTAGTAAACAGGCATATGATATTATTATTGTTGTAGTCTTAATAATAAGCAATTATACGTTCAAAGTGCTTTACAATCACTTAGCTATTCCTCACAACAGCCCTGTGAGGTAGGTCGACATTATTACCCCCATTTTACAGATGGGGGAAACTGAGGCACAGAGAGGTTAAGTGTCTTGCCCAAGGTCACGCAGCAAGTGAACGCTGGAGCTGGGACTAGAACCCAGGTTCCCTGACTCCCAGTGTCCTTGAAACTAGACCACACTGCTTCCAAAGAGGCATCCCCAGACTGGCTTGAGCACGAATTAAAGACGGACAATGTTGGATGAGGTTTGGGTGTGGTGGGATCTCCCGTGGACACGTTAGATGGAACCTGAGGTGTTACCTGGACTGGTTTTGGCATGCGGGCGTGTGTGTTAGTTTAAATGGCGTGTCTGAGCTTCCTGGCCTGCCCACTTCCCGCTGCATTCTCAACTGGGTCGCTGCAGAGAGTGGGGGCCGGAGGGTCAGTATTCGTGGCGGACTGGCATATAAAAGGAACTCTCAGCTCAGAGCCAAGGGGCCTGCCAGTCTTTGGGAGTTCGGGCAAACTAGGGATGCAGGACTTTGGAACGAAGTCAGCTGCCCACCTTAGGCAGGTCTGCTTCATCTTTTTATTATGTTATTTTTTACTGGCCAGCATCAGGAAGTTGTGTTCATTTCATTTCTCTGTGGGGCGGCTGCCCCCCACCTTTGCTCTCTCTCGCTCTCTCTCTCTCTTGCTCTCTCTCTCTCTCTCCCTTTCTCTGAGTCTCTGCTTGGAAGGGAAAACTGTTAAGCCTTTTGCACGTTCCCTTCCATGAAAAAGAGCCACCGTGAGCAGCGTCCGCGCCAGGAGGCCATGGCTCTGCAGATGAGCCACGGCCCTGCTTCCGCCTTCTGGAGGAGTGCTTTGCTTGGAAGGGGTCTCCCTGGGGCCTTGGGTTTGCTCTTTCCTGCATTTCTCCCGAAATGCTGGTTCAGTAGAAATAAGCCCACTTGAGACTTTTCCCTTTCAAGGCCTTAGCCACAAACGCCTTCCGACTAACGAGCTTGGTGCTGTAGCTCAGGTGGAAAATTCTAAAGCATCCGTTCAAGCATCTGAAACAAATGAATCAGCCAGTGAAATCTCATCTGTTAGCATCTGTTCTCTTCTTAGATTAAAAAAGAAAAAAAGCAGCCTCTTTTTATGGCTTTAAATGGACTCATGCTTTTAAAAATGAAAAACACCTTGCCACTTTTTAAGGTAACTAAGTAACAAGCGTCTGATGCTCCACAGATTAAACGTCTGTGGGGTGTTTTCTTCTGCTTCTATACGGAGCCTCCCCAGGGTGGCTGCATCAGGGCACACCAGGGACGAAGAGTCACTGGATTCCTGTACACCACCCACCCTTCCACTCGACCACCTGCATCGCCATCGGTCGGCTGGGGTGCAGGCTTTAACATAAAACCTAACCACCTAGCTCTACAAGCTAGAAATAATGGTGACCTCCTTAAACCCAACCTCCATACAGGTGAGAAAAAGACTATCCCTCTAAAGGCTTCCTGTCATTAAAGATAGGCAGGCTCCCATCTGGGATGAGTGGGGGATAGAGTCTCCTTGGATTTCACCAGAGGTATCTTTTGCATAAAGGAAATCCTTGAATGTTGAAAGAAAAAGAAATGAACAAAACTTTTCCCACTTTGGGATCTTTTTTTTCTTGATCCATGAGACACTGGACTAATTCATGTTTCCATCTTGCATAGAAGTCCTCATCTGGAAAGTCTGATGGGGCATTGCTATTTGATGGGAAGGGGACTGAGCGTTTTTAAGGCTGCAGAGCTGTGTTCCTTTATTTACTTGCTCTTGGCATAAACTTGCAGGTCACTCAATGCAGCAATAATGGAGGGAGAGCAAATGTGGAGTCAAACTGAAGTGGGTTATGGCACATGAGGGGGTGGGTGGGTGGTGAGGAAAACAAAAAGGTAGCCTGATGGCCAGCTTCTCTCCGACCCTCCACAGAGGGCCAGAGAGAAGGCTGGCTTTAATGAAGATGGATGGACAGATGAGAACTGCACACTCATTCAGACCACAGAGGCCAGAGGACACCGGGTGCCGAGCTCCTCCCGACACACGGATCCAGGAGCTCAAGCCCTTCCCCTGCATATAGAAGGGGACACCACAGTGGGTCTGAACAGAAGGAGACCAGATGAATTCCCCAGGGCCAGAAACCACAGTACATCTGTGTGCCCTTGAGAACCATTCCATGGGGAGCAGAGAACGTGGACCAGTTCTGATCCTGCTCAGACAGACTGCACTCTATGTAGCACAAGCACGCACATGCCTACAACTTACTTCTGTGCTCACACTCCACCTCCCATGGGCAATCTGTCCATCAGCCATGTGGCACCCCTGGCGTAGGGAGAAGCAGCTCATCCCACTTCTCAGCAGGCCATACCCACATTTGGGGGCTTCCTTTGAGGGTCTGTGTACTTGTCCCTGGTGACACCGTGTGTGCCACTGACATTTGACCCTATGTCCCTCGCTATGTCACGTAATATTTCATCACACAGAAAGGAAGAGCTTCCTCATGCTTATTAAATGTACAGTGACAAATCACATTCAAAGCCACTTCTAGAACAGAGGTAGCCAAAAGTGTAATTAGAATTATCCTTCAAGGAGACCAAAATTTTCTATTTTTAATGTTTCCTTTGGGATCCACTGCACTTTCAGAATTTATCTGTCAAGATTATGACACAACTTCATCTTCTAGGCTGTGTACTCAATATAAACTATAGTCATAGCCTCAAGTCCCAACAGAACCCAGGTGAAGATGTGCTAGTATCATTATCTAACAGGAAATGTTCGAATTTCACCAAAGAAATGAAACTCTTTCTACAAACAACAAAATGAAAAAATGTTTAGAAGAAAAACATTATTGAAATGCAACGTAATAGTCTTTTACTCCATGACTTATAAATGTAGCTTTAGCACCATTTGAACCTGCAACTTAAAAGACTCAGGGAAGCCCATCTGTGAAATGTGATAATTAATTACTTAGCCATGTGTTGTTTTTCAGGTTTTGAAACATGAAAACACTATATCCAGCCACTAGAGCAGGAACTGAAGCCATCTGATTGGGAAGTCTTGGAGATTCAGGGAAGGGATAATTCTACCCATGTGGTCATCATGCATGCCTTCCCCAGAAAACAGAAGGGTCTCATAACACAGGGCTAACTTGGTTACTGGAAATTATGACATCGCCATCCATGAAAGAGTATGTTTCCCCCTTGAGAAAAGTCATCAAGTTCTACTGACCCCACCACCTAGAATTCGAGAACAGCAGGCAGTTCCCTACTGGGGGAGAGGACCATGACACGCTGAAATCCAGCCAGTCTAGACCTCCAGTCCCATGGCCACTTCAAGGAAATGCCTCGGAAGCGTGTTCATCACACCTCCTCCTTGCACCCACCTTGGCCACACTGCCCTCAAGGGCCTATAGACCATAGACCTGCTCAGATTTGTAAACATGTCTTTTTGGTTTGCTTTGTCTTTCTAAGGCTACTTGTGAACTGTGATCATGAGGAGGACTGTCACTTTTGCAGACTGGAGGGGCTTGGGGCAGGGGGGCGTTTGACTCACAAACTCTACAACCTGAGACAGCAATGGCTATTGGATTGAGCCTGTAGTTCACTGAACCACCTTTAGGACAGGTGATCAGAGGAACCAAAGATAAGAAATTGTCTTCAGCTGGACTGAGCATCCATGCTCCCCCTGGCTCTGCAGCTGTCTGGGCAGAGCAACGGTGTCCTCATGAATCCTCGGGTCACTGTCACACCAGGCATCGTCTAACCCACCATCTGCTTATGCACCCACACACCCTCACTCATGGCCATTCGCAGTCATATCATCTCTCACAACAAGGTCACAGACAAGCCTTCCCTTCGCTGCACCATTTATTGGAACACAAAACAATGCTGGGCATTTCTCCCTAGAAAAAAGTGAAGGACTATTCCACACTGAACCCTCTAATACCTACACGTCCCAATGGAAGACATGTGATGGTAACAGGGACATAAAAGTCATTTTAGAATAAACAAATTAACAGGGAAAAAAGTCTTATTCATGATGGACTTCAGGCACTTGGGTAGCAGAGATGATGGGGCTCTGATTGGTTCGGACAGGTGTTTCTGACAGCTCTCCCACCCCTATGCTTCCCTTTTACCAGTTCTTAACATCTCATTCCCTCTTTCTCTGTCGCCAGTGCTGGCTCACAAACTTGCCTTCCTGGTCTCTCGTCCTGCAGGCTTCCCCGTGACCCCCTTCCTCCACACATCTGCTTCCACGCCAGAGCTCTGGCCTTACCTAGGATTCTACATCCTCGAATGCGTGGACTCTGGCTGGAACCAGAGGTTCCTGCAAGCCACACCCACGCTCCAGAAGCCTGGGGCAGGTGAGCCACCCAGGGCTGGCACAGGGGGAGGGACCAGAGGCTGGCCCCAGGCACAGAGCCGCGTTTGCACAGCAAGCCTCACGGTCGTCAGGAAACACACACAGAGACAGACACACTGTGACACACGTGCACACGCACACACACACCAGGAGGTGATGGATGTTACTGAAATGGACCGAAAACCAACAAGCAGTGGGGTAAGAAACAAACAGAAACAAAACAAAGCACTTGCGTTCGGATGGAAAGCGGTTTCCTGGGAGGCTGGGGCCCAAGCCCAGGGAGGTGGGTGTCTGCCTAAGGACGCTGCCTTTGGAGAAGCCAGGAGGAGACCGGGCGCAAGGCCAGCACTGGCCTCCCGGGCCCGCTGGGGCTGTGCCTCCGCCGCCGTGCCAGGGGCCCTGCCGCACAGGCCACAGCAGGTGTGGGCACAACAGACAAAGCAAGAGGAGGGAGGCACTTACCTCGTAGCCCAGAAATGGCTAGTCCGCATTTTGGGGGTATGTGCGGTATCGCAGTTTAAACAAAATCCTTGTAGCACTGCTCAACCATGAATAGCCAGCTCTCTGGTATTTCAAATAAGCTTGTAAAATGGTTAGTGAAAAAAAAAAAAAAGAAGAAGAAGAAGAAGAAAACAAAAGGACAATTCACCTGTAGGGCAATGGTGGTGTTCTTCGCAGGGTATTTTCCCACCAGTCCTTGTTCTTTCCGTTTCTTGAATTTCCTAAAGTAGTCCTGTATCAGGAAAGTGGCATAGAACTTCCCCACGGTTACCTCATCATCTAAACGGAGAGACCAGACACAGCTCTCCCGAATCAGCACATTTGCACCAGGAGCCTAAACTCTCACTGGGGGCCGGGGCTGGGGGTGGGATGGGGGGGCAGTGCCCAGGGCGCTGAGCTCTGGGTTTAGGACACAGGAGACTAAATCTAGCAAAAAGCGAGGTTTTGCAAAGCAGTTAAGGCTCAAAATTAAGAGTCAGTCACATGAACTGATACTCAAAATTGCAGAAAACAGTATGTTGGTCATGAGTTTATTAGAGCAGCGTATTAGTAACACTATGGAGTGCTGTCTTGGTTATTTACTTAAAATAAAAATTACAAAACAACAACAAAAAAAGACTTCCTGGGTCCTATTTTCACCCCTGCGCATGGGGATTTGCATGTATAATTACCACGAACACCAAGGGCAATTAACCATCCAAATCCCGATGCTTTGAGATAAAAACAGAGACCTCGGAAAGTGACAGACAAGCTCGGAAGAGGAGGAAGGTTCAGGAAAGTGGCTGCAAACCCAGATTTTCATGTGCCCCTGCGATTCTGTTCCACTGGCCTCCATGTGCCGTTTCTCTACCTGTAATCCAGAACGGCTTATTTCCGGCACTGCCAGCCACAGCATCAACTAACCTCACGGTTGAGCTTATTTCTGCTTTGTTCGGAACAACTCCAGCATGCACTGCTGGGGAACTGGAACTCCGCTGAGCATTTTACAGGTGATGCATGAGGCAGAATAGAGGCTCTGGCTGTCTCATGGTAAACCACGACGCGGTGCAGACGTGCCCGGGGGTCTCCACCAGCCCTGCTCTCCCTGGGGTGCTTGCCCCCAGATCTGCAGCGGCCCCTGGGCAAGCAGCTTAGGGCCCCAGGACTTGTAGAGACTGAGGGGAGGAAGGGCTGCTGGTCCTCAGGCTTTAAGACAGATGAGCTTGTACCCAGGCCACCCTTCAAGAGTTGCAGGTTGATCTGGGGCAAGGGGCTCGTGTTCTCATCTGTAAATGGGGTTACCCCTCTTAGAGGAGCTATGGACGCAACCTGAGATGAGGCCTGGAAAGCACTCGGCTCCATGCTAGGGTGGTCCTAAGTGCCTGGGCTGGAAGACAGGGAGCTAGCAGCCTGCTGACAGTGGCATCCACTGAAATGGATGGTGGAACATGATGGGTTGGGGGCCACCAGGACCCTTTGTTTTTACTAGTGCATCCTCGATGGGGTTCATTTAGTGTCCCTGTATGGAGACTGCTGGGCTGCTGTACGCACCTCTCCAACCTTCCCTGTCAGGAGCCACTCAGTGTTACTGAGTAAGAAGAAGCCTTGGGGCAGCTGCATTCCTCCCAAACCCCAGTCAAGAAGTCCTGGAGTGGTGTAGGGGCCACCAAAGTGACAAAGGCTCTGGTAGATTGTGAAACCACATCCTGCATCTGTCTCAGGCTGGTACAAATGGCCTAATGATGTACTGTCTATGAGCAAGGAGGTGAGAGGTGGACAGACCATTTAAGTCTTGACACTTTACCTCTACTTTGCTCTCAAACTGCCCCTGATTGTGCCCACGGTGCATCCAGAATACCTGTTCTAGCTACCTCTATTCTTGGGCATCCATGTTCCCAGAGGAACTCCACATGGGTGTCATGGCCTCTTCACCACAGCTCTGAGATAGTGGAGCTGCTTGTTCCCCTCGACAGGTGGCATGGGGCTGAATGACCTGCCCTGGCAAGTCGAGCTGGGATGTGAGGCCAGGGCAACAGGCCTCTCGAGTATGGGCTCTCCTCCTTCTCCACATGGCCCACTAGGGCCACCCAGCTCTGGTTGCACAGACCACCTACTTCTTTAGAGCTGCCTTCCCCAGAGCATAAGTCTCTCTACTGGACTGCATGTAGGAGGTGGGCTCATAGCTGACAACCCTGGGGACCCAAGGGGGACTCTAGTGCCATAGCTGCTCCTGCAGTCCAGGATATCAAATCTTCTCTGTGGGCTCCCAGAAAAAAATCCACTGGGTCTAGAGAAGGCCCAACTCACTCCACACTGGGATGCTTCCTGTAAATGGAGGCCTAACGCTTTTCTCCCTTCAGCCCAGGTGGTGCTGGCCTGGGGCAGCCCAGGGGGCTCCTGTGGGAGGGTCTTGGCTCTCCCTGGCCCAGAACTGGGGGCAGCCAGGTGCTCAGTGCAGAGGGCTGACTGTAGTTCTGCCTGAGTGGCCACTCAGAGCAGAGGCAGGCCACCACTTGGTCTTCTCCACTAACATGCTAAGCTAATTGAGGCTGGGCTGAGAACAAGCTCTCAAGAGCAGGAAAAAGCAAAGCTAGAGAAGGCTAAAAAAGGAAGGGACAATAGGAATGGATGCAGTAAGGCTGTTTTGGCTCAGGCTCGGAGAGAAAGAGATGGGGTCAGCTTTTTGCACTCTTCAGGGCAAAAGAGTCAAAGATCTAGGTCAAGGAGTGGAGGCCCAAAGGAAGAACAGCCTCTGGAAGGATAGGGGATTCCTACAAAAAGAGGGAAGAGCCACGACATGGCAGAGACTGAAGAGTGGAGCAGAGAACATGAGCAAGATCTGAAGATGGGCAAGGGACCACTGAGCACAGGTGATGGAGAGGACAGGCAGGCTGTGCCCAAGACCACAGGCCTCTGCTTGTGATGACCCGGGTGGATGGTGACCTCATACCATCCTGAGTTATAAGGCCTCTTGAGGCCTCTGCTCTGCTGTCATCTGGCCTGTGAAGGGCTCCTTGAGCCTGGTCCTAGGCACCAGGAGCAGCTGGCCTATCTGGGTCTGCTTCTCTGGCCAGGGTATGGCCTTCGGGATACTGAGCCCCTTGGCCCAGGAAGCTATCCATTGCCAGGCCAGAAGGCTGACCAAATATCCCCACTTTCCAAGTGTGCCATGATGTGGGCAAAGCTGGGAACCACTGGTCTACTGGAAGGGAAAAGAAGAAACAGAGAACTGGCAAATGCAGGCAGTAAAACCCTGTCTTGCATGCACCTCATTCAGAGTGTGTTTGCAGATGCCTGAGAGTCCCTGCCTTGCTGTGAACCTCTCCAGCGCAGTAGCACTTGGGGTTCAGCCTGGAGGAGCCTGATCCGGGGGACATACTCGGTGACAAGAGCTTCTGCAGCATGCCACCTACTAAGGCCTGCCGCCTTCTCCTTGGGTTTCACTGTGCTTCCTGCTGCCATTTTGGAATAGATGAACACCTGTCATCCTAAACCCTAATCTTTTCTAAGAAATACAGAGAAAAGGCCAGGCCCAGCTTTATTAGAAGGCTAGCAGAGCTAAAAGTTGATCTGTTTTTCAAAGTAAAGGTGCTTACATGGTGAGCCAAACTCTGGACCTTTTTTTCCTGGTCTAATTAAAAGAAAGCAAGTTTCAGAGTAATGTGACTATGCTTCCCAAGATGTTGGGGGTGAGACTGCTTTATGAAGAAGGCAGCCAGTCAGTAGAGGGGCGCTGGGACAGGGCCTGGTGGGGAGAGGGAGGGGGGTACGGTTTACCGGGACGCGTGCAGCCGCTATTCTGAAGCATGCATCTAGATTTGAGAAACAGTGTAGGGGAATACGGCTGCCGAGAGATAACCCTGATTCCATGCCACCACCCTAAAACAGAATTGCTTCAGAATATTCTGAAAGACTGAGACTTGAAAGGAATGGAGGCTGCAGAAAAAGCTCAAGCACATTGTTACAACAATTTTAAAAAGCAATTTCTCTAAGCCATGCGAGCACTGGGTGCGCAGCTGCAAGGAAAAGAATGAAACCAAAGAGTCGTTTTAAATGTGCAGTATCAGTTCTCCCGTGGAGGGCCAGGGTGCTCCAGGTGGGAGCTCGGGGCTTCCCGTTCTTTGCTTTTCGGGATTTTGTGCGTATGTGTGTGCGTGCTTGTGTGCTTTCCCTTAATCATTTCTTTGGGGCCGTCTCCCCTGGCTTTGAACAGGTGGCCTGTGCCAGCTAGGGGTGGCCCCCTCCAGCGACAAAAGCTCACACTGCTCTGGCTTCATGCTGAGGAGCAGAGCTGGCTGCCATGCTGCTCTCGCGCGCTCTCTCTCTGTCTCCCAAGAGCCAGAGACTATCACCTTCTCAGAGGGAAAGGCCTTGGCCACCGTCCTGGCCCAGGGTCCTGGAGTCGGCTTCCAGCCCTGAGCCCGACCAATCTCGAAAGTTGCAGGAGCAGGGATGCTAGAAAAGTTTGGTTGGTTACAAAACACACCGAATGCTCACCATGTGCCCAGGGCTAGGGGCGGCTAAAATACTGGGGTGGGGGCACTGAGTGAACGGATCCTGCACCTTTAAAACGTGAAAATAAAATAGTCACAAAACCACCACCTCAACGTCTAAGTCCGGTGCACTTAAACAAAAATGGAAAAAAAACGGCATATATATTATATATATGTGCATCATATATATATATACATCTGAAAAAGTTTAGTCTGTTATTTTATGACAAATAACAAAAGGAATAAGCATGCCTGTTAGTTCTGACTCTAAACTCCAGTTAAAGGGACACTTTCGGTAATTACAATGGTAAACTCAAGTCTTGAGATGAACATTCCAAAAATACCATCTTCTGAAAGCTATCTAATTTTTCTGAGACCTTTTCAACAATATGTTGAAGGATAAATGGAAACTAATTTTAAATATTCCATTTTGGTTGAAGAAATACAAGCTCTTTGTTTTGAGACAGTAAGCTTTTTCTCCAACAGTAATTCTTCTACTGACAAGAAAACCCCTGTCCCAGCCATGTGGGTCTCAGGTCTCCTTCCCCCTGAGGCCTGTCTGGAATGGTCCTCCTGTTACCCCAAATAATTACACCAAAAGGCTGAGGAGCCTTCTTTAGCTATGGGCTCAAATGCTCTAGCGGATACGTAAAACATTCCGCAAACCCCCTCTTGGCTTGCTGGAGATCCTTGCATTAAAACCAATGCGCTGGCAAAGAACCATTTAGGAAATAGATTGCACTGACCACCAGCTGGAGGGACAACTTGGTCAAGCAGTTTCATGCTGGTTTTCTTCCAGATTTTCTTTATCACAGCTCGGAGTTCCTCATTAGCTTGTTCCAGGTTCCCTGAATTCAAAAAGCAAGAAGAGAAAACAAGACTTGCTTCTCCTACCCAGCCCTCCTATCTGTTCCCACAAGGGCCACTTCCCTCCCAGCATGGCCTGGAGCAGAGCCCTCAGACAGGATGGGGCTCCCCCCTTTCCCGCCTAACTCTCCAGTGGGGGTCATAGGTAAATAGTGGGTAAGCCTTCCACCAGGCAGTCATTCCATGGTGGGAACAGCCATGTTTTATTCTGGAATTCAGGCCTATGCAGGCTGACCACAGCCAAGACCCACTCCCACCCACTGCCCCCAATCAGAATGTTTTCTATTTGTCTGCTGCCTGTTCTAAACCCTGCCGCCAACCTGTGAAGATCAGATTAAATTTCTCCCAAATGAGACTCTCAATTCCTACTGCATGTCTTCATCAGCACCACAAAATCCTGGTCTTTTATTACATCGGCTGATGCCTGTCTCCTCAGCTAACCTGTCAGTACCTAAGACCATCCTGCCTTCTGCATCTCCTGGGGATGCTGGCCAGGGCCAGGTTTGTGTTGCGGTTAGGGGCACCCTGCCAGGGGACCCTGGGGGCCTGGAGAGACTGGCTTTGTGGAAAGGTACACCTAGCACCTCACCTAGCACTGTGGGGCTGCTAGTAGACAGCTGTCTGCAGATGGCAGTGGTGCCCTGCTGGTCTCCCCTTCCCTCTCATCCATAAAGTGTGGCAAGAGTTGGCTCCTTCACAGTATTTACTTTCCCACCTCCTGTCACTCCTCAGCTTGCTGCAATGTGCATCCTGTTCCACCTCTCAAGTCATCACTGAGCCGACCCCAGTGGCCGGGTGCCGGGACTCAGTAGACCAGAGCTGAGTATGGCCGTGAAGACCACTCTGGTTTGACCTCAGCTGGGGAGACACTGCTGCTAACAGTCCTCAAGCGCCAGCTATGTGCTCACATGGCACAGAGGCCCTTGCAGACACCCTTTCATCTCATCCTCAGGACTTCTCCTGATGGAGGCATACCTGTTCCTTCTCAATAGAGAGAGAAGCTACGACTCAGCACCGTGAAATCCCCCTCTAAAGCTCGCACAGTAGAAAGGGACAGCTGGAGTGAACGCGTTTGTGATGGTCCCATCTCTGCCCTAATCCCTCGCCTATTTCTCTTGCTATGTAGTGAGCCATAGCAGGAGTCACTGCAAGACTTTCTGGGACAAAGTGAAGCATAAGGGCAGGCAAGAAGGGATGAGGAAGGCAGGAACAGCCAGCTGGCCCAGCACTCACCGCCACCCCCTCTTCCCCAGGACTTCCCCTTCAACAAGAAAGGGCCCAGAAGGGAGAACACAAAGTGGGATAATGGCATCCCTCCCGTCTTGTACCACCTGTCCTGTCTTGGGGATGCTCACCTTCTGTCTTGATTTTAAGAGCCGTTCGAACCAAAGCAAACAGGGTTGCATTAAACATGACTGTCCCATCACTGTTGAGAGGCATGTTCATGGCAACTAGTCTCTGTAACAGAAAGAAGTTTCTCAACGGAAGGCAAATGATGGATGATGGCCATGCCCCTTTTAGGTGTTTATTTTCTGTTTATTCCTCACCTCCTACTAGTCAACACTTAGTTCAATTCAACCACTCCTTGGGGAGCACCTAGCATCTGGGGGGACTTGGAGCTGACACAGATCAAAGCTTTAGTCGTGAAACACACACGCTGGCACGCAGATGGTGTGCTTTGCTTGTTTTTAACGCCAACTGTTTAAGACTTGACTATTCAAGCACTCTTCTCTCCCTCCTCTTCTGGGGTCAGGCCTCCATTCAGGGCATATCCTTAAAGCCATCATGAGGATGAGACAATAAACCAAGTATGACAAGCCAGGCACAGGGCCTAGATCCTCACTATTCCCAACACAGGGAGTGTCCTTTAGGGACACTGGTGGGACCATAGTGTACTGTTTCCCACAAGCCCACGTGGTTGGTCTGGTATTTCAGAGCAGGACCCCCCACTTCTCACTTCTCTTCTCTCTTCTGGTCCCTCGAACAGCAGCACTAGGGGCTAGGAGGGGGCTTGAGGGAGTGACACCTCCCTTGCAAATGCAGATGGCACACCTAGCTGGGATTAAGGGAGATCATGGACTCTTTCAGGGGATGCCTGGCACGTGCTCAGAGCTAAGTAAGTGGTACCTGTAATGGTCAATGGTTCCATATGTCTTATTTTGGGCTGGCAAGGTGTCCTAAGAGATTTTTTAAAACACTTTTTCTCTTCCCTATTAAGGGACTGGAATCTTGTGTTCGCATGACTCATCCCACCTATGTTTCTAGTCCTATGACCAATCATGCCTGTCTCCAGACAGGCAGCCAAGATAGCCTGCGTGTCCATTTGCTTTTCCTGGCAATTTCCTGAATCAGCAAAAGAGACCATGCTGTGCCTCAAGGATACTTGGATCTTTTATATAAAAGGGTCTGGAAACGTAAACACAAAACGACAGCCATGAGCTGGAACCAATCTTGTTCTTGGAAAGCAGAAAAGAGGTTGGTACTGGAAAATTTCTGGAAAAAGGCAATTTCTGTGGCTAATCCTCTGTACCTTCATCCAGAGTCCAAGCTACAAAGATGTAAAGACATGGGCAAAGACCTAGGTCCTTGGGGTTTTCTGGACTTTTAGGGCGGAGAACAATGAGTTCATCTCTGAAGAGTTCTTTGAAAGCCTGAAATACATTTCAGACTCTACTCTGGTTACCTTGGGTTCTGTCTAGAGCTGGCCCAGCACCACTGGAGTGGTAAAACCCCTGAACCAACAGTCTCCTCGGGCCTCTGGGGAGAGGCGACCAGCTGCTGTGGGGACTGGCTGGATTTCTAGGGGTTGCTGTGGGGACTGGCTGGATTTCTAGGATTTCTAGTTGTAGTAAGCAAATCTTGCCTGTCTCCTTCAGAAAGGGGAATTCTCTTTTGTTGCTTTGCTGACTCAAGGTGGTTCTCTGGGAGCTCCATGGAAGGAGAACAAATCTCAGCTGGAGCTCACAGACAGCATAGCCTGATGTGAAAACTACAGAAGTGGGCTATAGGGGTGGGATGGGAGATCTGAACCCAACCCTGAGAGGCCACTGCTGATGCCTGGCTCACAGAGACAGGCACTCTGGCAGCAGAGGGGTGTGCAACCATGTCCACTGTTACTCAAGCTAGGACATAGCCAGGGCCCTACATATTCTCCATTCTACTTCCAAAGCAGACCTTTTATCTGTGCCCTCCTATGTCCCTACCTCCACCGCCCTCACTCTGGCTCCCATTACTTTACACTAAGACTCCAATAGCACTCTGGGTGGTCTCCATTTTACTCTCCCATTGCAAAGGTGGAACTTCCCTCCATGAAACTCTTCTCATGCTTCTTTTGTAGGATTCAGCATGGCAAAGGCAGCTCCTTGGAGCTGCACTCAGCTTGCATCTAGAGTCCTCTGCCACTTTCTTTTATGTTCCAGCCACACCAGTGACTCCCCATTTGGCACCATGATAGCCATCCCTCTACCTCTGCGTTCCCTTTCTAGAGTGCCCTCTTGCTTCTGTCTTTCTGGACCTGATGTAAATGGCCACCTGCCCAGTGACAAATTACATAATTCCCTTCCTATTCTTATTCTTGGCTGATAGGGTGTCCTAAGAGTTACAAATCTGATAGTTCCTCAGGACAGGAACCACGTATTATTCATCTCGGCATCCCCAGCGCACCTGATGGAAGGCTCAGCAGAATGTCAATGAGTGTTTGCTGAATGAAGCAGGGAGTCCCTGCAGGGAGGCCATAAGACATACAAACAGGATGCTTACCTTACAGGCTACTCTGTGTGGGCATAATTTCCCAAACCCCAGGGGAGGCTGGATGCGTCGGAGCAGAGTGACCACATCAAGGTGCTTGATCCTTCCTCTGGAAACAAAGTATAGCATGAGGTACAGGGAAGTGCTGGCTGGCCTATCCTTTCAGTCCATCCCACACTTCCACAAAAATCACAGTCAACACTCCAGAAATGGCCCACACAAGTCACATGGAAGCCTTTTCAACTTACTTTGCCTCAGGGTCATATTCTGACCATATTCTTTTGAATTCATCTAAATGGTGAGGCCCTAGAATGGACCAGTCCCGAGTCAGATAATCAAAGTTGTCCATGATGACAGCCACAAACAGGTTGATGATCTGAAAATGCAAATCAGAGCAAAGCTGCTTCATCTATAGTGGAAATGATGGGGTTAGACTCTACTAAGGGCCTCCTGATTATAAGGGTCAAGAAACATTTGGAACCCATTTCTCTGAGAAAGGCTGTAAAAACTTTCTTTCTGGAGAACATTTAATAAAAAGATACACTTCCAGCTTTCCAAAATGGCCTTGGTTTAATCCCAGGGAAAGGCAGGAGGACACACTACAGTTTTATAGTTTTGTTGCCACCAAATACCTCACACTGTTAAGTCACAGCTATGTGCAGTGGCTTTGGAAACTGCTATAAAGACACCAGCAGCCTTAAGAAGCTGGGGTGGTGACTGTCCCAAGCCTGTTAGTGAGCCTCAAAGCTCTGCTCACAATGAAGGTGCCAGTAACACACAACACTGTTGAAGCAAGACCTCCGATGGCCAAATGAAGTTGAGAGTGCTCATCAACATACAACACCCCACAGCAATTCGATGGGGGCAGCATCCAAGGTCTGAGTCCCCAATGCCACACAACATCTGTCGGTTGAGAAAGGGAGCTATCGTGATCACCTACCAGAAATGCACAGAGCATGTAAAAACTGATGAAATAAACAATGGCAAAGTTGCTCCCACATGTGTACTCCTCCCCAGGGTTATAGTCTGACTCGGGGTCACAGAGCTTCCCCGGGAGACAGGCCAGCATGATCTCCTGCCAGGCTTCACCCGTCGCACACCTTGTTTGGATTAAGAAGAGAAAGGGCTTTAGTAGAGGAAGGAGGGATTTGAAGGTTAGACCTTCACGATATTTTGAAGAATTTTTTTTTTTAAACAAAACTTTTAATTAGAGCAAAACATAAGTGATTTGGGGAAAAGCCAGGTGAAATTAGTGAAAACTCCTAAATTGAAATTCCTACTTATTTTCAAATGCAACTTCTCGGAGTAAGTAGAGGCGCTCTGATACAGCTCCTTTTGATTTAAGATAATCATTTGATACAAGCACATTAATTCTTTCTGTAAAAATGGATCTTCAAATGCTCATGCTACAATCTTAAAATAATTATTGTTTTTAATGACCTAATACCTGACGGCCTGATTAGATCCCCATTCAACTCTGTTGAAAGCAAAGAACTGAAAACTACCAAACAGCAAATAACTTGCTATTCAATCACGAGAGTCCTTAGAAATTACCTGTATAATTTCTAGAAAGTTATCTCACGTCAAGATACCTTGTTTACAAAGTTCATTAACTGGCATTAAAAACAATCCTTTAAAATCTGAAACCGTGCATCTTGGATATTCTCAGTTGGCTGTGCAAAGGCCTTTCTGTTCTTGCTAAATTTCCACACTCCTGGTTGTGGAGTATGGAAAGTGCATGCTCCCATGCATAAGCGTGTATCCTACCATTTTCCTGGTGGCCTTGGCAGACCTACTAGCTTCCAAAGGGCTAACCCTGAAGCTGGCCACAGCCTGAATGACCACAGTAGTTTCCACAATCCAGCGAAACTCCTCTGTGACTAAAATAATGTCTCTGTTCAAGAATACAAAACAAATACAATAAGCCACCATGATCAACCAGGAGAGGCTACACTGCTGTAACAGAGCACGTGTCCTGTGTCACTCTGGAACCCAGAGCCAGAGAGAGATGCCCTCGTGGTACTCAGTCACCTGAAGAGTAGCAGCACCGCCTGAGGAAAGGTCTGGAAATTGTTGTTCCTGTTGATCTGGTTGTTATCTCTCATAGCAACCTTTCCAAACATCTAGGTGGAGAAATTATTAGGGAAATAAAGATTTTGTCAAAAAATAAAAAATAAAAATGCCCTCTCCCCCCAAAAAAACTATCCATGAAACATATTCCACATGTGAATTTAGAACTAACAAAAGCTCGATCAACACCCAGTAGGGCTTTCTCGTAGTGCTTGGCACTTCATTCACTTAACATGTGCCACTGGGAGCACAGTGCTGAGGTCAAGCATGCCCTCACCTCAGGGAATTCCTACTAGGCAATCAGCCAGACAGCCCCTCCTGGTGAGACCTGGCATGATCCAGCTGGACAGGGAGGCACATAAAGTATCTGCAGTCAGGGGCTGGGGGCAGGAAAGGTCCTCTGGAGGAGTGACACTTAAGGCTCAGAACTGAAGGCAAAATGGAAGCTAGTCAGGTGACAAGGAGGGTGAAGTGTTCGGGCAGAGGAAGCACTGCCTGCAAAGGAGCAGAGCTGACATGGCCCATTTCCAGGAAATGAAAAGAACATGATTGTGCACAGACAACACATCAGGCTGTAGAAAAGCGTGGGGGCCAGTGAGTCACAGAAAGGAGAGTGGCCTCTCCTGTAAGGGCAAGGGGAATTTAGCTGTGGGACTTGAAGAAGAGTAGACCATTTTAGAAGAGCCTGGCAAAGCCTCCTGAGTGAACCGGTCATGGGGTGTGCAGGGCAGCTTGCAGTTCCCCGAGACAGCTCTTGTTTTGTAGAACATCAGGCGTACAAGATCATTTGGGGGCACACAGCAGCCCATCCTGAACTACAGGGGGTCAAGTACGTCAACTCCTTGTTCCTAACTCCCAAATACATCCCCAGTGAAATGCAAATGTTTCTATGCCTTCAGATAAGTAAGCGCAGCCACCTCTCTGCCTCTGGAATCACCCCATCACCCTACTCTTTGACACTCACAAGCCCCCTTATCTGAAGGACAGCATCCCAAACAGCAGAGCATGTAGCAGAGAGACCCCCCCCCCCCAGGAGGGTCCAGCAGGCTGCTGTCTCCCTCTCCTCCCGGAAGCTGTGCCTCCCCTGTGAGGGCTCAGCAGTGAATGAAGCCAAATCCCTTTTCACACCCCTGAAGAAGTGGGGAAGAAACGCTTCAGCCATGGTCATGGACAACCTGGCTTCGTGGTTCTTTGTTAAAGGGCAGCTACAAATCCCTGTAATGGTCCCAGTTCAGCCCTTGCCGTAGCATCTGGGAGCAGGTGATTTCAAGCAAGGATCTTAGCTGGTTATGATAAAACATAACTTTCCAGACTGTCAACAGATTTCTGTAGCATTAAATATCTTCTTAGTGGCATGGTACAGAAACTGGAACAATTACGGCTATTCTTGGTGTGGCATTTCCTGTTGCTGAAACCATCTGTGGGTTTTCTTAGTTGAGTTTTCCAAGACTCAGATTAGGGGTGAGGAGCACCAATAAACCCAGCCCTCCATGGCATGTCCCAACCTCTCCTGGCTCTTCTGAGCCTGGCTGTCCCTGGCACGGGTGCCTTCCTGGAAAATCAGGACCCTGTCTTTCCATTCCACCTGGTCAAGGTACATCTTGCCACAGATCTGGTGCTACCCAGCAAAGGGGACACAGGGAGAAAGTGGCTGGTGCTTACCTGCATGCCGATAACCGCGTAGATGAAGAACAGCATGGCTATGAGGAGGGCGACATAGGGCAGAGCCTGGAAGAGAGGAAGCACTTGGCTCAGTGCCCAGCCTCTCCCCCTTCCCCCCCACTGTGACTGCTCAGGTGCAGAATGAAGACCCAACATAGGTTCACATGCTTCTCTTATTTGGGCTATACTGAAAGGATGTCGATAGTGAAGGAGGACTTTTTAAACCCAAGCCCATGACAGTAACTTCAGTCCTGAGTATAAGATCCACACATGCACCTTGTGTTACAAAGCTATGGGCAGGATATGCTTCCCACCATCATTAACAGTGGCCCCTGACCCTAAATAGTGTCAAGGCAGACATATTACCCTCACAATAATGTTTACATGCGTCACTGGACTACTTTGTGAAATTATCATAATTGATCAAACCATTCCAGAACACTGGATATTTAGATTGCTTCCACTTTCTTTTGTGGGGATGTTTGGGGTAGGGGTGAGGGGCTATTGTAGATCACATTGCAAAGGAACATCTTTGTGAAAAACCACCCATGTCTGCTTAAGGTGAAGTCTTAGGAGTGAAATTACTGGGGCCAAGGGAAAGAATCACTTTCTGGCTGCCGCTGTAGAAAGCAAGACACCTTTCTTAAAATGCACACTTTCTGAAAAAATGAGAGTTGAGGGTTGGGTCAGGGAAAAGAAAAGGAGCTAGCCCCAGCTGGTCACCAAACCTGGGCTCTCCTTAAGAACATTAAATACAGGTGTATGTGTGGGGTCAGACCCCTGGGTCCTCTCATCCTTGTTCCTCAACTACTTTCCTAGGACACATGTTGTATGACCAAAGATGTCCACACGCATGGCATACCTCTAGGTAGTGGCCGGATTGTTGAACTTCATGCCAAGCACATATGATTAAAGCGTCTACTTTCTCTTTTATCCACAAAAGGTCATCAGAGAGTCAGTGGCTACAAACCTTTCTGCTGTGTTCCAACTCTGGATCTGTGACTGCTTGCCCAGCCTGGAGCAACAGCACCATCCTGACAGCTGACCGCGGGATCAGAGCCCAACAGAGGGAGTCCCAGGCTTTCCTCACCATAAACATACCTATAATGCATTTTCTTCCTAGATTACTGAATCTTTAAGAATTCTGTTGGCACTGTTTCTCAGTTTTTGTGAACTACCACTCTATGCAATGAATTTCTTTACACTGACCAAACTTTTAAAAAGAAAAGGTTTAATTTCTTTAAAAGTAAGTATGAAGAGGTGCCTGGATGGCTCAGTAGGTTAAGCATTGGCTTTTGGCTCAGGTCATGATCCCAGAATCCTGGGGTCAAGCCCCATGTCAGGCTCCCTGCTCAGTGGGGAGTCTCTTCTCCTCTCCCTCTATTTCTGCCTCTCCCCCTGCTTGTGCTCTCTGTCAAATAAATAAAATATTTTAAAAAATGACATTAGTGCACAAGTCTATTCTATTTTTGTAGCAGTTCATTCACAAACTTTGGTACTTTATAACAAGTGTCTGGGATTTGATCCTTTACTGAGACCAAGGCTCACATGAGGTCCCACTTGCCCTCCCCCAGGGCTGCATTCCCAGTTCTTCCCCCTACCTCAGGTCCCCTGCCAGGAGCTGTGATATCCTTTCTTTGAGTTTTTGGATCTATGCCCTTCCCCAGTGCCATCCCTTTCCTTTATGTGTTAAAATCCTACCCGCTGCAGAAGAACGTTCCTCGGGATGTTAACACCAGTTACCTCAGAGGTGGTGGGCTTGGCTTGAACTTTTTCTTTATATGTCTCTTATTAGATTAATTTGCCAATGTGTTTATTTCAAGTTAAAAATAGAGAAATAAAGATTCATGATTCACTTTCTAATGTTTATATATAGCTACAAATCTCCTATGTAGGTGAATGTTTTAAATGAGAATCTGTACCCGATCCCTGGTTAATTCAGTCTAGAAGACTAGACTCTCTGGGGTGGACTGCTAGAAGGTACAGGAGAAGTCAGGTCAGTCCTGATTCGGGAACAGGAATCTCTGCAGCAGCCTGCAGAGTCACAGATGACAAGTGAGGCCTGGCTTATGCCCAA
The DNA here is from genome assembly GCF_018345385.1 of Vulpes lagopus. Taxonomy (NCBI): domain Eukaryota; kingdom Metazoa; phylum Chordata; class Mammalia; order Carnivora; family Canidae; genus Vulpes; species Vulpes lagopus. The sequence goes on along the minus strand of NC_054830.1, from coordinate 21,980,828 downwards.
ATGTCCTCAATACTGTGATCCTTCCCGGCACTGGGTAACGCAGAGATTGGTGACGGAGTGCTGGCTCAGGTAGGAAGGGTCTCTGGTTTGTACGCAGACTGGCCAACAGTTAGGGCCGTGGCAGTCTTAGGAGGAGGAGCTGTCCTGGCAAGAGGCTGTTTGGTTTACGGGGGATCTGCTGGGACCTGCCCTCTCTTGGATGTCACCATCCATCACTGGCCATTCCGGGGAGGACTGCATCCTCCCCAGAGGGGCTTGGAGGCTCACTATCTCTATCAGTCTTAGAAGCTGATACAGCTGTGGGTCCTTACTGCCTTGTCTCCTTTAAGCAAATAATCCTGTTTGATTCACCAAGTACGGCTGGGTCAGGTGTCTCTGGTGTTCCACATCCTCTATTGACTTAATGGGTCACAGTGGCCATGCAGAAGGGAGTCCGGATCCTCCACAACAGAGGACACTCACTGGCTCACATGTGATCTTCAAGAGCAACAGAGAAGCCCCCGGCCTGGCTCTTACCTGAAAGGACTTTATAAAAGTCCACAGCAACGTCCGGATGCCTTCCCCCCTGCTGAGAAGTTTCACCAACCGCATCACTCGGAAAAGACGGAAAAAGGTGATGGAGATTCTATTGCTCTCTTCAGAGTTCTGAAGGGTTATCATGGAGAGGTCAAACCCAATGCAAAGTAGAACATGCAACACTTTCAGAAAAACAGCAACAGATGCAAACAAAGGTGACAGAGGTAAGAATTGAAGATGTGTTTCTAGGGCCTTTTCACCTTGAAAAGCATGATATGAAAGGAAGAGTTCCATGCTAACAACACAGGGCTTGGGGAACTGCGTCCACACAGCACATGCATGTCCAAGTGGTCGAGTGTGTTAAGAGGAAAACGCCGGGCTGGTCAGGAAGACTGGACACTGATGATGAATGCAAACCACTGCAGACACCGTTTTGGAAGGACAATCATGGAGAATACAGAAACACTAGTGGGAGACTCAGCATGGTCAAGGAAAGACCCAGCCCCGGGGGACTCGTCACTGATCTTACCCCGGGTGTGGCGGTTGGGACAGGGACATTTTCACTTTCAGTTGGCTTTAAGAAATCAAAGATTGAAAATGTGTTAATGAATGGAAGGGAAGCAGTGGTTCAGAAGGATGGGCCCCTCCCCACTTTTTTTTTTTTTTTTTTTTTTTTACAAACTTGTGGTTGGTGTCTTAGGACAACACTGTTGCTCCTTCCCTGAGACAATGCCAGGGGCTCTGCCTAGACCTGGACTAGAGGGTGGGAAGCCTTTGACATGGGGTCAGATGCACTACTTCCTAATTCACATCCCAGAGCATGATGCTCTGCAGCTGGCAGGCATCCAGTAAACGAGAATGTTGCAAGACCTCAGTTGTCCCCAAAGACATGCAGGGTGGGCCTCTGCTTCTCACGGGCAGGCTAGTTCTCTTTGATGTGGCAGGACTGTGGGTCCGGGTAACTAATTGCTCTGCAGCAGGCCACTCCTAACCCTGGGGAACAGGAGTCGTCTACCAAACAGGCCAAACAGAGTGGCACCTGCCCGCACCCCACATACTCCTGAGCCACAGGCCTGGGCATGGAGGTGGGTAAACCAAGTCAGCGTGAGTGGGAGAGGGACCAGTTTCCCCACTAGCCTTCAATGCCAGCCTACAACTCAGATGGCTGTCAGAGAAGACAGTGCTCAGCCCTATGGGGCTCCTGGGAAGCAGCAGCTTAGGACTGGCTTGCCCTGAGTTTCTGCACTTCCACCTCATCCGAGGTCTGGCTGGGCACCTACAGCTTGGGCCCTAGGGAGCTGAACCAGTGTTCATCACCCTGTGGGCACCAGCCTCCCCTTAAGGCAGGGTCCTTGCTTCACTCAGTGCCTAGCATGGAATCTGGCACTTATTAGATGTTCAGCGTTTAAAAGAATGCAAAGAAGTTGTAAGCAAGCTCTAACAAACAGGAGGCATCTTTAAATTAAATATTAAGGGCTGAACAAGAGACAAGGAATGACAGCCTCTCTGTTCCCTTTAGGAGGGTCCCCTCCACTGAAGCAGCTGAAGTAACCAACAAAGGAATGAGCCTTCTCTGGTTGGGGGCCTAGGACTGCTGAGTGTTTCCCAGGGTTTCTAGGGAGCCTACTACATGGCGTTTCTGTACAGTTAAGGGAGGTATGCCCACACATAGATGCGCACACTAATCTGAGGGGTTCTCCTCCCTGGGGATATAGGGGAAGTAAAGGGCTCCATTCTGAACTCTCATTAACAGCTGCCTCCTGAGACCTAACATAAAATTCATGGAAAATAAGAAATGGGGCACATCCTATCACAAGTGAAATTCAGCAATGTGATGACAAACCCAGGACTAACAGGTTCTGATAGGGTTACAAAGGGGTCCCTGATTCACCCAGGATGCTGAGAAGGCGAACCTTCTAATAGCATGGTCCAAGCCCTGTCACTGTCTTTATCTTCCTCTTCTTTTCTCTTGCCTCAAGACAAAGAGCATCTCCTTAAAGGGATGGATGATGATTTTAACTCATGACTCTAACAAACGGAGGAATTACTTTTCCAAAGTTTTGTTTTCCAATCTCCCTAAGGCTGTGTACATGAGGCTTTTGGGTATCCCCCACGCAGCTGGAGTGTAAGGGTGTGTGAGCATGTGGGGGTGTGTGCATGCATGCCTCCACTTGCCTATGCTCAAGGGGACTGGGGTGTGTGTGTAGGACAGAGCACTGTATGGTTGTACTTTTGAAATGTCCATAACTTGTGTGTTAGACCTGCAAGCATAAGAGGGTTGTTGGTCAGGGAAGATATTCTCTGGCTACAATCTGGCCCCAGCCCCTTCTGTTTGTCCTCCCCATCCCATTTCAAGTCTGATGGACTTCTCAGCAGCCCCTCCCTCAGGATGTGGGAAAGTCAGCAGCCAAACTGACATTTCAAGTACACAACTCTTTTCCAACTGATACCCTTGAAGTATGACAAATTTTGAACTATGAACTTGAAACCCTGAATATTCTTTAAAAAAAAAAAAACGAAGAGGAAAACAAGGCGGCATTTGTGGAAGGACATGTTGGCACAACATGCAGAAAGGAAGGAAAGAACAAACAGCAAACCAAGCTACGTGCACCCCCAGTGCAGCCTGTGACACCTTCTTCCCTCAGTGCCATGCTGGGCAGGGAGCACTTCTACAGGGGAGGATGCTGCTGGGAGCACTGGGGGATGGTGCAAGTTGCCAAAATATCTTACAGATCAGAAGGACCCTGAAGATGGCTTTGCTCAAACTAAAATTGCCTGCCAGATGCAAAGGGCAGGCTAGCTCTCACCCTGGGCTGCCCATTCCAACTTCCTGGGGATCTTTTGCAGAATCTGATGCCCAGGTCCTACCCTAAGGATTCTTATCTAATAGGGCTGGGTGGTGCCAGAGCTTTAGGAGTTTTAAAAAGTTCCTAGGTGATTCTAAGGTGCTGCTCAAATGGGGAACTGCAAGTCCTAAGCCAGGGAAACCCTGGGCACATCTTCAGGTGATCAGTCACACCAGCAAATTCCTTTTAGGTCTGGATTTGCCACACAGAGGGAGGGCCCCTAGAAAAGCCCACTTAGGCTGTTACAGCTGAGCAGTGGGTTCTTTTGGAGTTGATGAGGGCTCAGTACCTAGACAATACAAATAGGCTAACCACATCCCCATCTTGCCCACAGCACATGGAGGAGGCCTGGAAACACAGAAGGCTTTGGAGGGTACGGTTGGAATGTGGGTGAGCTGATGCCCTACATGATCCTGGGATCAACTATAGGATGCCCTCCAAGGTGGAGACTGGGAGAGGGTTCACTTCCTGGGTACTTTTCCAAAGACAGCCAACAGGGCTCTATGGTCAGTCCTCAGTAGAGGGGATTCCAGTGCTTGGGCTAGAGGCCCACTGTCTTCAGCTGGGCACCCCATGAGGAGATGTCCCTCAGCCCCAGGAAGCCAAACTATATGCCAGGGTCCAGAAGGCTCCCTAGATCCCTGGGTCTCTCCTGATGTCCCCTCCAGCCCCTTCACACAGGGCTCCCAGGCAGGCCTCGAGATGCAAGCCTGGGGCCAGTCCTCAGTAACTACAGGAGCCAGACAAGCGCTGAGCTTCCCAAGTGCAATCAAAGAGACCAGTCTGCACCTGCTGTATTAATTCCCATCTCTTCTTGGAAAGGCTGAAATAATGTCATTTTCCACTTCAGATAGGAAGCAAACCAGCATCTCAGAACCAGTTAACTCAAGGTGTCCTGACGAACCTTTTTTTTTTTTTGGTGCAGGGGCTGAGGGGAGCCTCCTTTTGGCTACTGCTGACCTGGCACGTAACACTTCTGGGAGGTAAGGCTTCTGTATACGGGAATGCTGAGCCTGTGTCCAGAAAATCAGTGACCTGGTTCCTGGGAAAGGGCTGGCATCTGGAATGGAGGGCTGAACAACTAGAAGCTGAGCACAGTTGTTGGTTACTTGGTCCACACTGGGTACCTGACAGGTCAGGGAAAATTCTTGGGTCCCCGAGAGTGAGCTCCTTACTAACTTTTCACATGCTCTTCAGTTAAGAACAAGGCAGTCATGGCTTCTGCATAAGTATTTTGCCTTCCCAGCAATAATGATAGTGGAAAAGGACTCAGTGCTGGCAACAGCCACTGCCCAGGTTAGAGAGAGTGGGGTGCTGGGTCATTTTACCATTTGAGACACCAATAGGCATCCGAGGGTGAGCAAAGGCGAGCCTGCCAATCATCATCTGACATTTTAGCAGCTTGACGATGTTATGACCAGATGTGATAAACACAAATCTGTGAGAGTCACCAAACCATGATCAGAGGGGGTGGGTGGGAGGATTTGTAGGGTGGGGGCAGCAGGAGAGGGTTGGGCAGGGCATCAAGCAGGAGAACAGAAAGGGCCATCCAAAATGTTTTTTTACAAACAGTACAAACGCAAGCTAGATTTCTCACTTGCAGGCCAGATCAATCATTCTTGAAAACTGTTGGCAAGCCACACAGCCAAGTGTGACTGACCAAGATGGCCAAGATGGCCCTGGCCCAGACTCCAGGTGGAGACTGGGATCCAGTGGATGGGAAACAATTTAGATGACCATGACCCATAAATAGCACACCCTGTGAAACTCAGTGAAAACCAAAGGTGGGGAAGCCACAAACAAGTATACAGTCTTTAAAGTGCTTTTGCTTTAACAACGACATCACCGTATATATGTTTATATATACTTGCCGCTACAATTTTCTAAAAATAAAACCAACATGAAAATCAATTAGGCAACAGAAAAGAAAGATCAACAGAGGTTGGGGGAGAGAGCACAGCAAGTTAAATATTGCAAAAAATGATGACTTATCACAGCTAAAAACAGCCAACATGGACAAAGGGTGTTCAAGCTGAGCTGACCCAGGAGCTTGGGGAATAAGGCCAGCAAGGGAGAAGATGTGCGTTGCTCCTCTAGGGAACTTGGCATGTGTGAGAGAGAGGGCTGGAGGAGCTAACAGCCCCACCATTAACAGTTATACCATCAGAGGTGAAGGACATCCAGTCTCTTTCATCTTTGCGCCACGGCCTGTGAACTATATGTGCCCAGGACACATGTGTTGAGAGACTGAATAAATGAGAAGGTGGCTTTGAACATTCACCCCGCACTGCGGCCCAGCCCAGAACTGCTGAAACCCCTCAAGGGGTTGTACCCGCCCCCGGGCAGACAGCTGGCTTTGCCACCAGCCAAGGGAGCCTTTGTCTCAGGCTTTATCTAACCAGGGGAAAAGTCACTGACTAGAAAATGGTACGAGAATGGTCACTAGTATGATCTTGAAAATCTGACTGGATGTCAGAAATGGGCCTGATGAAAGCCTGTTTTGTGCAGAAGCCTCAAAGTCAAATGGTAACTAGAAAGTTCAGTGTGGGTTTTTGTACCTCTGCAGCTTTCCTGACGGATGAAACATGAAGCAGGGTATGTCTGAGGCACTGATGAGCAAGGCTGGGCCGGAGGGGACGGGCACAGTGTGCTTCTGCCCCCAGCATATGGAGGGGCAGCCGGGAAGCTGGGCGCGTGCTGTCAACTGAGGGCACCAGTGCCACACCCTGCCAGCCAGAGGTGGGGATGAGGCATTGGAGAGCTGGCTTGTCGGCTCAGTGAACAAACCCTGGCCACATCCTGGTACCCAGAAACCAAGCATCTACGCCCACTGCCTGCATATCACTCTCAGCACGAAGCACTCCAGGGAAACCTGCTGAAACTTCACTTTCTTCTATTTTCATTTCCAATGTAGACCATCCCTGACTTCCATCAGGGTCTGTTCCAGAACTTTCAGGTAAGCAGACTTTGACAAAGGTTGTAAGTGCTTTACACTGGGCGATGGCTAAGCAGGCAGATGTCTGGTCATAAACTCAGGAGAGCGCCCATGGCAGCCCTGTAGGGTCCTACTGTTTTGCCATTAGCATCAGATTATTTTATAGCCAAGCATAATTTACACATTATGAATGACAATTTTATAGCTGAGTTATGGAATATTTCCCATAAAGTAGAATTTACATAAATCTGGGCTCATAAAGGTTGGGGGAGGTATCTTCCTGGGTCTAGGAAAATAGCACTTTAGTACCTTGTCATGGCATGGATTTGGGTGGACACTATCTTACAATCCATTCCACTTATTAGTCCATGGAAAATCTATAGTTGGATAATAGCCTTATGTCTCCCTAATACTTTTAAGTTTTTGTAGCAAGTATTTTCACAAATATCTGTATCATTTTATCATCCTGACATACTTATAAGGCAGGGAGGGCAGATATCATTCACCCCAGGTGATCCGTGGTGGGGAAGTGAGGCCCTGGATCCAATAAGTCACTTCTGAACCAGGACCAGAACTCTCAGGTCTTAGGAGTGCCGGGCCAGTGGCTGTCCCACTGTTCTGTGCTCCAGGCTTAGACTGGACCCAAAGCAGTGGCATAAAGAGGGATCACAGCATCCTTATTTGATACAGGCTGTCTGGACACCAGGATGGGCCACATAATCCTGCAGATGTCAGCCAGGCAGAGCAAGGAGGCCCCTTCCCCAGCCGGAGGTGGGGGAGGAGGGGGGCTGGCCACATGGAGCAGAAAGCCAACACCACACAGCAGTCCCACCCCATGCTCCATTCATCCCCGCAGCGGGCTCTACACAACCGGGGCACACACGGGACATCCACTAAGACTTGCTGACAAACTGGGAACAGACCAGGTAAGCAGGGCCATTTCTGCCTCCCTCTCGCCCTTCCTGGTTTAGGCATGGGTTAGGTCCAAGAACTGTGGGCAGGAGGCAGTGCTCCCTTTTCTGGAGCCTCTTAATTTTGAAGGAAGGTTCTCATGATGCTTCTGGAAGGGTGGGGGTGGGGGGTCACTCCACCTACCACGCTGCTACTGCACTTGTTTCCTTATTAAAGGGTTCAATCGAGTGCAACAGAGGAGAATGGACACACTCTCCTCATATGTCCTAAGCCCTCATTCTCCTGGTCCATGAGGTCACCATTGTTTTGGGTGCCAAGACAGGGTGGGTATTCCCCAGTGTCACCGGTCAGACTGGGCAGGTGCACAAGATACAGGTGAGGACAGCAGCAGCGGCCACGTGTTCATGGCGTGGCTGTGAAGTTTCCCCCCTGTGCCTTCACAGAACCATCGTGAGTGCCAGGGCACGTGCTATGAACCCCATTTTGCAGCTGGGAAAACTGAGGCACAGAGCAGTCAGGTGCCCGGCCAATGTCACATAGCCAGTGAGTGATTATGTTCACATACTCACATAAATTAACTCCCGGCCCTTCACGTGTTCCCAAGAACTTCTTTTTCAAATCATGTTTAGTTCCAAAACGGCCATTCTACATTCACTTCTTTGCTCTCTTTTAGGGGAAGGGGGTGAGGCAGGGGGAGGGGAGGCTACAAAACGCTCTTCGTCTTTCACACCAAATGTATACCCGAATTTCTTAAGTGTAGAGAGAGACCCATGGGTAAGGTTTCTAGGCTCCTGAGTGTCAGACTTAACAAAAACAATCACGTCACAGGACACAAAGTTGGCTACTTACATTCACTTCAGTTATAGCAATATCAACGACGCTACCAACAACAATTAAGGCATCAAAAGTGTTCCATGCATCAGTGAAATAGTGCTGTTAGGGCAAGCATTCAGAAGCCACAGAGGAGAGGAAGCACAACAGGAAAAAAGAAGAAAAGGACAGTGTTATAAAAAGGGAACATTCTAGCATTATGCTACCCGGCTCCTTGAAAAAAAAAATTACCCTACAACAAACATGTTAACAGGTACTTCGCTTTGGGTGTTGCTGCTGACACGGCAAATAAAGACCATGAGAGACGCCTGTCGTGCCCTGCCTGCCAGTGTCTCGGGACATGCTGCCTGAGTCAGCCCTCCGGAAGGTGCTCTGTGTCTCAAAAGGCCTGGGATCAAGCTCTCCCCTCACAAGCCTCTGGTCCACAGCTCTCGGTGGGAGATTCCTGGTTTCAGGTCAAGTGAAGTTGGGGCCTGTGACTTGTCCAGGTGATGCCAGTGCGGGGCAGGGAGCGGAGCGCACAGACAGAGAGGACACGAGGCGGGCGGCCACGGCGGGCGCATACTCACGTCGGCTTCGCTGAGGGCCACGTCTATAATGCTGCCGATTACGATGAGGGAGTCAAACGTGTTCCAGGCGTCACTAAAATACCCCTGGACAGAGCAGGCAGGGGGCAGACGTTTATGAGCACGTAGGAACGAAACGCCGCACGGATCATACGGGGACATATGGGAGGCCCCGCAGCACCCATGGCAACCGGGTGGGGTGGGAGAGCCAAAGAGGGAGGCAACGGTGCTGTCCACCGGCGGAAAGGGACGCAGGCTGGGGAGCACCTGCATGTGTGAGAGAGGGCACGCACACAGGCGCACGCACACGCATGCACACACTCACACACAGCGCAGACCCAAGGCCCTGGGCGGCACCACACCAAGCAGAGTTTCTGCAGGGCGGGGGGGGGGGGGCATCTGAAAAGCCCGCCCTTGCACCTGGGTGACAACTTCAAACCCTCACAGGAGGGTGTGCGACTCTTCTAAGTCTGCAACCCTTACACAGAAGGGTCAGCAGGCCCTCCCCTACTCCTTTCCATAGTTCTCTTCTCCCAGTTAAAGAGCACTGTGACCAGGCATTTCCCACCACCCTCCTTCTGTGCTCTGAAAACTAACCAGTAACACTCCTGCTCCCCCTCACCAGTGCAAGAATTACAAAAGGTGTGCTGTGTCCTCACAGAGTCCTTGGGTTCACAGGGACAGAGGCACAGTGATGCACGCAGTCCAGGGCACAGAGTTGCCCCGTGTGTGGGGGTGGGGGGTGGGGACACTCACTCCAGTCTATGGGGAAGGGTGGGCTGTGTAGGAAAACACAGGTCTTACAAAGGAAAAGCAGTCAAGGCTGCCAATGTGCTAAAGCTCCCATTGGCCTGGAGAGAATCCTCCTTGTACCCCAGCCCTCCTCCTCCTCCTCCCTTCCCACACTACCCTCCAGGCTAGAGGGTTCCTCATCATCCCTCAGAACCACCAGCAGGTTCTTACCACGTGCACATACACCCTTCCTGCTGCCACTGCAATCCCAGCCTCCCCATCCCTAACTTTGTCTGCCCAAATCCACTTCTTCCTTTAAGGTCAGACCAAATGCCAGCTCTTTGGAGGGACCTTTTCAGATCCTCCTGCTGTATGCTCTGCCCCTCTCATATGTCCTCATCACTGAATTTGGGGACTTTATCCTCAGGTCTATCCCACTGAAATCTGTCTGGGGATGAGTACCATACTCACTCTTCTGTCCCCTCCTCAACGAGCCTCGCTATCTACCCCAGAGCCTTGAACCCATTGCCCCCCACACTGCAATGTCTCTTTCACCCACTGACCTAGCATCCTACCATCATTCAGATCTTCATGTCTTGCAACAAGCATAAAGGCACAATGTCCCTATGATTGTGACTTATAAATCCGTGTATATGTACGTGGCATACATTTTACGTACCCTCTTATGGGCTCAGCACAGTAGATGGCTGAGTTAGTGCCTGCTGTCTCCTGACACATCCTGGAAGCCCTTGGTCAGAGGGGTGGGGGTGGGTGTTGCACACAAAGGCTTCTGGTTGCAAGGTTGACAACTCTGTCTGAAAGTCAACTGTGCCTTTTCAAAAAGTCAGAACGTGTTTTGGAAATGAAAAAACCATTCAGGTCTGAATTACATAAAAAGGGGCCAAGCATGGTTACAACTGGGTACACTTAGTGAGGATGAAGAAAACCAGAGGGGAAGGTACTTTGAAGTGTCAGATCCCATGAACTTGTGATCACATGCAGGCCCCAAGAAAGCCACTGCAGAGCCCCAGCCTTTGATGACACAAGAGAAAATGTCTATGTGTTGGCCATCCTAATGACTGGAGTAGAGATGTTTGTTCTAGTTACTGTTGATCACTCCAAGTACAATTATGGAGGAGCTCTGGCACTAATTGATGGTTTGGACTTTTAAAGACTTCATCTTAAATAATGTAAGATTTTCCCACCCAGCTGCCATGACCTCTCACCCACTTCTCACCTCCCTCCTTCCCTCCTGTCACAATCTAGCTCGCTGACTGCCATCCTCCCAGACCCCTCACCTCAGGCCTCCAACAAGTAAACAAAGGGAGTGTGCCTGCACCAACCCTGCCAACCTGTGTACACAAGTCTAATGGGGCAAATCTTAACGAACATCACATTTTGTACCTTCTAGCTTTTCTTCCCAATGCTCTCTGACTCTTAGCTGGCAGACTGGGGCAAGGCCAGCTGCTTTGAGGGCTAGACTAGTGCCACTGTGCATGCTGGTGTCACACTGGCCAGCCAGGAGACAAAGAGCTTGCACTTGGACCCCAGATCCAAAGGAACATAATGCTTCCTTCACAGAGGAAGACCTCCTAACACAAAAGTCAGCTGGGTCGGGGTGCTGAGCACTGCCCTGGGGGTGCCAGGGTTATCAGAGTGCCGGGTTTCCTTATTTACACTGTGTGAATAGGTAACAGGCATCTGACCAGCAGACTACTCTGAGGGCCAGAGCCTGGCCTTCGTTTTCTGGACTTAACAGCATCTCCAAAGCTAAGGAGACTATGGTGATCATTCCCATCTCCCCAGAGAGGAGCTGATGCCTTACTGCTGGGTCCCAGTAACAATCGGGCCTCCAGGGTACAGAGCAACTGAAGACCTCAAGTTCTCTCCATCTCCTGTCTGGGCACACAACCCACCCCCATTCACAGCGGCACCCCACACACTGCTCCTCCTGCTACAGTTGGCTGTTCACCTGAGGCCAAGGCCACCATCTGCCCACATTCTTTGGACTTGATTCTGAACAGCTCCTCCCCTGCTTTTCTACAATTATCAGTACTTACCTCTGAATCATTTCCACTGGCCTACACACTATCCTCCAGTTGGCCCATTCTGGTCCACTGTGATACATAAGATCACCTTACACCAGGGCAACAGGGGCTTAACATTTGGGGTCCTAGAACATATTGACAGTCTTGTCAACTCTCTTAAGAAGATCCCTCATATGCACACAATTGTGCTCAAGTCCTAAAGAACTTCTGGACTGAACGTACATACCCCTTATCCAGGCAGCAGGAGGCTTGCGCTGATGCAGGTGGCTGGAATCATAAGCTCGGACAAGGTGGCTGTGCTAGGGGGCTAGCAGAGGCAGAAAATGCCAGGATCTCTTTCTCCCCACATCTGATTCCTTACTTAGGGGCCTCCTATGTAATCAAATCACTGTCAAGTGAACGTGACTCAGTCCCCCATCCTCTCCCACCAAAGTCACCATGCTGTCTGGGTAACCAGAAGATGAGACAGGGCTGCTGGCAGGACGCCCATCCCTGTGCCCTCTTCTTTTGGCCAAAAGTGACAGGTTCTCCTGCCGCTGAATGCCAAAGCCAGGGCCCCTCGAGTGGAACCAGCAGTCCCCAGCACTCAGCCAGAGTCAACTCTATTTTTTTATCTAGTCCTATTAGCTTGAAAAGACCAAGCAAGTCAGCCACATGCCATAATACCTATTATTCAGAAACAGGTCTGATTCAAATCGTAAATCATAAAGCAGACTAATGTGGGCATTAGGTCCTGGGACTTTCAAGATTTCCAAGAATTCTGATTGTCAGTGCCCATCTCCTGTGGGCTCTTGGAAGCAGAGCTGGAACCTCTAGCCAGGATAGAGTGCATAGCCGTGGCATACGTAGCAGGGGTAATGTTTGTGGAACAGAAACGAGAAGCAGCCCAAATTTGGGTTCATTTTGCTGCCTGGAGTCTCTCTCATCTGCAGATATGAAGGAGCCCACACAAATCACCTGCTTTTGTGGTTTACCACGGCAGCCAGGTCACTCAGCAATTTCTGCCAGGGACTGTGTGGGCAGTCCTGGACCTAAGATATGACCCACAGTACCAGATTTTGGTAGATACCATATGACAGCTTTCTAACTAGCACAAGCCTTTCCAGAGGTCAAGTGGGGGCTTACAGGAAAACATTCACATTTGGCCACTCTACTCCAATCAAATACTCTGTGACAGGAAATACCCTGCATACCATCTGATGCCAAGAGGCTGCACTTATAGGCTCCCCCATTCATGCCTTTCTTCAATCCACCCATCCTTAAATAGTGGCCAGCAAGGAGCAAGCATTGTGTGAAATGCAGGAGACCCAGCCTGTGACCTCAAGCAGCTGCTCAGCAGCTACTAGAGAGACCCAGAGACGTACTGATAATGACATCGCCCAGTAAGCATCTAGTAGACACACAGGTGAAGGGAAGAACAGACTTTGGCTGAGCTGGTGGGGAGGATGTCATAGAGGAACCCACATTTCAGACAGGCCTTAGGCAGTAACAAGGCAAAAGGAGGACTTCCAGATACAGAAACACGTGCCATGGAAAGGTCTAGCTTGTTAACAGCTGGGGTTAGGGAGCATAGAAGGAACGATAGGGGAAGCAACTGGAAACAAGAAAGAAGTGCAAATCGGCCAGGGTTTGGTAGAGAACTTTGAATATGAGACTAAGAAAATTCTAATGTTTTTGCCCCCTCAGGCAATAGGTGGCTGGTACCCGAGTTTCATTGTGGAAGATAAGCAGAGAGGGGATGGGGAAGATTTAACGGTCCAGCCAAAGGAGGGGCTAGAGAGGTCTGGATGAGATGGAGGTGGTCTGCATGTAATTACCAGGTGAGAAGGGGACCAGGAGAGCACCGGAGAAACCGTGACATCTAAGTCTGGCGGAGCCCAGAAGGACTGGTGCAAAGTTCTCACCAAGGAGAAGAATGTTTGGTCTCAAGTATTATTTGGCATTAAAATAAATCACCTAAAATAGATGTGGTCACTGAAGAGCTGAAAAGACTATCAACTCTTCTTTCTAGGAGGTGGAGGATGTCCTCTAAAAAGATTGCTGAGGCTTTGTTAAGAGCTCTTACTCCTGCCAGGAGCCCTGGGGCACGGAATGCCACCCTAGGAGGCTGGTGGCACTGGATGCCAGTTTCCACTGTGTAGCAGCCCTGCATGGAAGTATGAGCACAGCACCAAAATACTCTCTTCTCTCCCCAAACCCAACTACCCTTTACTTTTCGCAAGCCCAAGTGGCCAGGATCATAAATTAGACATTTCTGAGGTAGAACCAAGATCAAAATGCAGACCTGGGAACAAAGTATGGCTCTTTGAGGGAAAAGCCTGTGGCCAAGGCAGCTAACCTGGCCTCAGATACATGCTGGACCAAGGCAGGTGACATCTGGAAGTACAAAGAGGGAGCTTCAACAAACAGGACGTGCTCTTTCTTCCTGCAGAAGCTGGAAGGTCCTTCTTCCTCACTCTCCCCTCCTTGGAGCAAAAGAATTCACGGGAGAAGTCCAATGCTTTCCCTGGGAGTACTGGAGGGAAAAGCCAGGGAAGTTGGCTTATCCTACTTAAATCATGACCTCCCTTTTATTTTATTTTATTTTTTTTAAATTTATTTATTTATGATAGTCACAGAGAGAGAGAGAGAGGCAGAGACACAGGCGGAGGGAGAAGCAGGCTCCATGCACCGGGAGCCCGATGTGGGACTCGATCCCGGGTCTCCAGGATCGCGCCCTGGGCCAAAGGCAGGCGCCAAACCGCTGCGCCACCCAGGGATCCCCCATGACCTCCCTTTTAAAAGCTTAGGATGGCACAGTCACTTTCAAGTCAAAAGCACGATCTAGAGTGTGCAAGGTCAATGCCAGATGGTGGCTTTTCCCTTAGGGAGCAGATATAACAACAGCCTTCTTGCTTTCTCCTAATTCTGCTCTTTGGCTTCTTGCCACCTTGCACTCTTGCCTAGAACCAATGCTCAGAAGAGGTCTTCCCAGGCAGTGAGCCTGCCTCCCCGACTCTGGGCTTCTTGCCTCTGCCTCTCCACCTCAGCCCTCCCTGCTTATGGAGGCAGGATGACCTGACCTGCCAAGTCCTTAAACTACTTCTTCCTAAATGTGTGCTCTTGGGAGGCCCTACCTCCCCAGCAGACTCTTGAATACAGAAGTCCCCATGGTCAGGTTTCCAAACCACACTCCCCTCCCCACCCGCCTGACTTCTTTTAACCCATTCTCCTCACAGTCCCTTCTTGTCCATCAGGAAGGGTCTTGTCAACTTCACTTTCTGTACCTGCATCCCAGAACAGCTGCAACCATATCTCTCCTGACATGCTGGCAAGTTTTCCTAGAAGGTGTGCCCCTCGTTGTGGATAACACTGCCCCATGGGGCCCTGTAACAAATTCCTTACAGAGACAAAGGCTTTCCTTGATGAGATCCATGGGCTAGGGGCTCCCCTACAGCCATCTCCTGGAAGATTCTTCCCTCACAGCCTCTACAGCCTGACTGCCCCTCTGATGAGCCAGGAGGGGCCTTGTCGACTTCTCAGGGAATGCCTACTCACTTGGGCTTGCTTTGTGAACCCAGAAAAGAAAAACAAGGAAAGTCAGGGAGCATTTTAAGGGCTTTGTTTCTTGGTGAACTGATTCTCTCTTACTCCTCAACATAAAGTCTATCTTCTTGGCTTCAGTGAATGCAGAGACAGGGCTCCTCAAGTACAGAGATGATCCTATTGCTGTTTTATGCTATGGAAATATCTTGCTGGGCAAAACGACAAAGCAGCACAATTTCTAGCAGAAATCACTCATTTTAATCACTCTGATTAATCAGTACTGATTAAAAAGTAGCTACTCATTTCCCTCCTGATATCACCAGTGTGATCACATGCCACCAAACCCTCCTCCCAGGTTTGATATCAGTGGTTTACTGGGCAGAGGGGTGTACGAGCCCTTTGGTGCTCTGGCCTGCTAGTGGGTGCGCGTTCACACACAGATACACACACGCTCTCTCTCATGCACACATGCCGTGGGCAGGTGTGTCTTCCCTTCAGCCCAGAGCAAGCTCTGAAGCACTTCAGAACTTAATCACCAGGCAAGGGAAGACATGGCAAGGAGATCTAGAAATGGTCCGTGGATACGTTCCATGTTGTCTCTTTTTTGATGTTCTTACTTGGCAACCTTTTTCATCAATCCAGACAAATATTGTTCAAAGAAGTAAAGGTGATAGGGAAGCAAACCAAAAATTTCAAAGGAAATTAAGATGAACTTGGAAAAGGAGGAGATGTTTATGTAGGTAGATATGGACAAGTCACAGTAAATAACATCTGGCCATGCGTAAGGTGCCAAATGTGACCCCACTGCAATCACCCCAAGTGATCACTTACAAGTGTCCTTTCTTTTTGGTCCACAAAGATCTGATAAAGATTGCATAAAGATTAATTCAAATTAAAGAAAGGAACAGTTTTGGATTAGAATTCCATGTAAATATGGAGTATGCGAAACCATCATATCATAATCCAAGTCTCAGTAAAACCAGTGTTGTCAGATGCCTTACGCACAGATGAACCAACAATGGGGTCCCCAGATCCTGTCACTGCCTCATACTGATGGTTGGGGGGCTTTGCTAGCAAAAAGCTGAGGGTCAAATATCCCACAGCTCAGTCAGGATTTGCTCCTCTGTCTACAGTTTTAGAACGAGGGGGCACCGTGACTTGACGATGATGGTGGTGGTGGTCACATAACAGTACTGATGTGTCCGCAGCATGTTACTACATGCCAGGCACTTTTCTAAGCATGGCACAGATAGTGATTCTTTACCCCTCACAACCACCTTGGGAAACAGGCTTGGTAGTGTCCTCATTTTACGGGTGAGGAAAGTGAAGCACAGAGCCTTTAAGGAGATCACTCTCGTTAGCAAGTGGGGAGCACGGATTTGGATCCAAGGTATGCTCTTTGACGTTGCTCTGTCAGCCTCTTGGACCACAGACATTGACAACTGTGGGACCTGGGACCGAGGCCACTCCCTCCCCAAAGGCAACCCGATACGCTGACTAGTCCAACAGCGTTTAAAAATCTCAGGTCTTGTTTTGTCTTAAAGTCAGTGACATTTTTCTAAGTCAAATAAATGGTAAGAGATCTCCAACTGGTAGAACTTTCCATAAAAAGGTGAAAAAGAAGCTGTAGACCAAGAACAAATGAACCCAAAGTCTTTCTCCTGGAAACCTAAGAGTAAAATCAAGGCTGAATTCTGTCTGATGGGTTGTTAGAACAGTTTGTCTAATGCTCGAGCAATGAGGCAGGTTTCTCTGAGACAGCACGATGTGCTATTCTAGAGACAGAAAACCCGGTTCAAAAGTCTCCATTCTACAAGTTCCCAACTCCGTCCCCCCTTCTTTTTCTCAGAATTATTTTTATGAGATTTTGTAGTTTTGTTTTCCCTTATATACACAGATGCCCTAATCAGATATTAACGTTCTCAGGTGATAACCCAGTTATTGGCCAGAACAATTCAGCATAACTCAGTAACACAAGACGAACAGGAAGCGTGTGCTTCTCTGGGGGTGATTCAGCAACGGCCTTTGAGAAGTGGGTTCAGAGACTCACCTTAGGTTTAAATGCGATGACTTTCAAAACCATCTCGACAGTGAACACCCCAGTGAAGACCATGTTCAGAATGTCCATGGCGTCATTGAACATCTTGGACTGCTCGTAGTGCTGCGGACGAAGACAGAGGCACAGTTCTCAGAGGCCTGGTCCAGCCAGCCTCACTAAAGGAGGCTCCCCAGTCCCCTGCTCCCTGCAGGCATCCACCCTCTGCTTGGACATGGAGGCAACCTCCAGTGGTTCCAACGGCACACGGTTAACTCACCACAAAGCACAGGGGGATCTTGACAGAATGAGGATGATTGGAAGATGAAGGGGAAAGACATCTATTTCCTCTGCTCAGGATGAAGGGAACCCACCCTTCCTCCCCGCAGGGTTTATATTCAGGGCCTTGACCCAGGTCCAAGGCAGAACCCACCCAAAATGTCTATGACTAAAGGCAGGATTTGGTTGGGGATAAATTTGATGCCATCCAGGTCCACATTCAAGAAAAGGTAGTATTATCTTGACCTCACACTTTTTCTCTACATCAACATGTGGCCCTTCTCATTCATCAAGACTTCTTAAATTAAAAAAAAAAAAAAAAAAACATGCCAGAGAACGTATCCCTGGTGGCTTTTAGACCCATTTTCCAGATAGCACTGGGAGTTGGGTTGATTTGCTTAACTTCTTAAAGTCAGTGCAGAGAATGGATCTAAACCTTGGCCTTTACTTCTGTCCTACAGTAATATCTACTTGACAGTGTAACTGCTGGAAATGTTCACTGTTAACACCAACTTGGCCAACTGAAGGGAGTTACATGTCTTGCCCCCCAGGGTACCAAGAAGTAGCTATAATGCAGGACAAACTCTACTCCATAAACTGGAAGATTCCCCACCACCATTCTAAGCGCTCCGTGAAGGCAGGAGTGTGACTTATGTTTTGTTTTTCAACATTGGGTGTTTGCTCTGTGACAGGCCGAGTGCCTGACATGAAAATCTTATCTCTGACATAGGTATGATTGAGTTCCCATTTTGCCAAAGAAGAAAGCAAGGCTCAGGGGATTTAAGTTACCCTGTCAAGACTGGCCAGCGGGTCAGGAGTAAAGGCAGGATTGCAATACCTGTCTACCCTACTCCAGACAGACAAGACTTTAGTTCTTAAATGCTCCCTGGCCTCAGGAGGCCTACAGTAAGTGTTTGTCGAGTCAGATCCCAGGTTGAGGCTCCATGAGAATGTTACTTAGGGTCACACCATACAGTCTCTTAAATAAAAGAACCATCTTAAACGCCTACCGTGAGAACTGTTAGCCAGATTGGGACTCTGGCCAAACTACAGCCCAGACTCATCAGAAAATCAAACCCATTCTCTTGTGAGGGGGTGGCATTCCACCCTCAGAATTTGGGGCAGGGGGCTGTGCAGAAGGCCCAGACGTGATCCCCACGGCTGTCTCCATTTTTACCTGCATGGCCAAGCAGAGTGTGTTGAGCATGATGAGGACAAACATCATGTATTCGAAAGGCGAGGAGTTCACCACGTACCAGAACTTGTACTGGTAGGGGTTTTTGGGGATGTATCTCCGCAAGGGACGTGCTTTCAAGGCGTATTCAACACACTGACGCTGCAACGGCAGAAAAGAGCAAGGAGGAGTCCTGAGCATATCCATGGGAGGAGGACACAGGTCTCATCTGCTCTGAATGCACATCCACTGTAAAGAGCTGTGAACCAGCGGAAGCCACGACAGCGACCCCCACCGTGACATGGGGGTCACGTGTAGCACCACACCACGTCACATCACTGGCCATACCAGCTCCGCCACCTCATCAGCTCCTCAAAGCAACCTGGGGTGTGGGTGAATGTAGCACCCAGTTTGCTTCCATTTTCCTCATTAAAGCAGAGGTCTAGCCTGGGCAGTGGCTTGCCTGAGGTCCTGTGGGCAGCAGAGGAGTGAGGCCTGATGCAGGCCTTGTCCCTGCCCTTCCTCTATGCCCATGCGTTATGCCTGCCCTTCTGCCCATGCCACCTCGAGGAAAGGAAGCCAGGTAACAAGAGGCACAGAAATCCTCCAGAACCCAAGGGCTGGGCTCACTCCCTGAGACTGGAGCCACACGAGACAGCTCAGTCAGACCATACTAACCACGTGAGTCTGCTAGTGAAGTAGCTGTGTGTTTACCTGGGACCTTCTGAAACTCAGGAGCTTGTCATGTTCATCTCAGAATCCCCAGGACATGGTAGTAATGATGGCCAGAGCACTGTCCTTCCCACTCATTCTGGGGCTGAGACTGGTCCAGAGGGAGCCTCCAACCCCTCTGGCTCAGCTTAAGGTGCCACTTGCTCCTAGATCCAGACCTACTCCCATTCTCTTGCTTTGACCTTGGCTTCTGACTTCAGACAGGTTCCCTCTGTCTAGGATCTGGCCCTGCTGTGACCTCACACACTGACTCCAGGGACCCCTAATTCAAATCTGTTCTGGACCTCAAGAGGTGACACAATGGTAGCTCTGGTTCTGCTACCTGGCCAGCCTGGCTTTGCCCTGCTATTCTTCCGTGGACTGGGAGGTAGGGATAACGGGATGAAGAAGAGCTGTGCCAGGCGTCCCGCTGACCGTCACTGACAGGATCTGAAGGGATGCTCTGACAGCTCAAAGCAACATCTTTCTACAAACCCAGCTGGTTTTGTCCTCACTTCCCCAGGGGGCACAGCTGCAGCCCAAGACAAACTACCTCATTACAGCCACTTCCCTCAGGAAGCCCAGGTTGACAGATGATCCCTACTCCTTACATCATCATCAAACAGGGGTGCTATCGAACCAGGGCCCAGGGGGAACTTCCAGAGCATATTCTCCCTCTCACATCTGGAAGGGACCTCTAGCAGGGACTCCTGGGAGCCCTCAATCTAGAAAGAAGGGAGCAAGCCCAGAGAGGAGGAACTCTCCTGACTCCCTCACATCATCATGCAATCAGAGCAGAGGGCCCCCCCGCTGCTATTAGATTGGTTCGAACAAGAAAGTAGCTAATGAGAGAGTGACACCAGTATAATCTTAGACTTAGCTTTAAAGTGAGTGACTCTCCCTGCAGTGGGATAGGACACTTCCTCCTAAATCAATGGTTCCCAAGCAGGAGACATTTGGCACTGTCTGGAGGACTCTTTTGGTTGTCAAGACTCAGGGCAGTGCATTGCTAATAGAATTGAGTGGGTAAAGGGCCAGGGATTCCACCCAACATCCAAAGTACACAAAGCTCAACAAAGAATTACCTAGCCTAAAATGTCAATAGCACTGAGGTTGAGGAGATCAGACACGATCCCCCCACTAAGGACTGTGGGAGGAGCAGTGGGTACTTCCCAGCCCCTGGCCACATCCCCCACCAAGATTCTGAGCCATCACTAGTGGGTCACAGCCACAGAAGGTGGCCTAAGTATTCTTTGACTTCTCATCCACAGAGTGGGGTGGATTTCAGAATTACAAGGTCTCCTCTGTGTCTGTAAGCTCACTCTTCCCAGCAATAACTCAAACTGGCTGAGAGGGTGCTGTAAACAAGGCCTGAGCCCGAGGGACAGCCAGCGGGTGCATGCCCTTCTCTGTGCTTGGAGGAAACTGGCAAAAGACAAGCCACTACTCCTCTCTTGCTCAAGGGACAGAAGCCCAAACAGTGTGTGACTTTAACCTGATTTTTGTCCAGCTCACAGTTCTTATACTCTTTCTCTCCCTGCTCCTGAAATGTGACGATGACGAAGCCCACAAAGATGTTCATCATGAAGAAAGCCACGATGATGATGTAGATGATGAAGAAGATGGAGATCTCCACGCGGTAATTGTAGACGGGGCCGACATTCTCTCCATTTGAGTCGATGGCTTTATACAGTAACCTGGTGAACAGAAGATCCAGGTGAGCCCTATACCACCTGCTCAGCCCAAGTAGCCCAACTGTGCACCTCTTCTGACAGCCTCTGAGGGCCCTTCCTGTCTGACCCCTCCCGGAGAGCCTACCCACAGCCCCTGGAGAGAGAAACAAACACACACACTCGGATGTCTCCTCAGCATTAAGGCCCAGTTGGCCCAAAACCCAGAGGAGGGAACACCTGAGATACATTTGGTGATTGACATTTTGAGGGCTAAGAAACAAGAGATTTCATGGATATTCAACAATGCCCCCTTCTACTGACAGCAGAGAGGAAGGATATCACATGTAAGACACTGGTGGAACTGAAACCTGTACACATGCCAATGAAGATAATAAGCAAGCAACACAGGATTTCCAAAGAACTAAGAGAGGTTCCCCAAAGTGAAATATACGCAGAGATTAAATATAGGCTAAGCAGAACTCTCAACAGGAGGGGGAGAGTTACTGTAACACCCCCAGGGTAAATTTATCCCCCCCACTGATGCAGATTCAGCTGCCAAGGAACCCATCCCATGGCGCGCTGTCCAGATGGACACTTACACATCCATCTGGAAAGGCAGACATTACAGTCATCCCCATCATTTGGGAGCTTAGAGAGGGATCTAAGTGACCAAAATCCCATTCCTTGGGGGCAGAGCCAGGAGATGAGCCCAGCTCCTCTGAGCACTAAGTCCCAAGTCTACTCATTTCCCCTCAGCTGCCACCCTGGTTTACTAAAGCACACTGTTGAAAACCCAAGACTGCAGCCATAGCCAGTGCCTCCCCAAAGTGAAGAGGCTTTACTCCTGCCTCTTTGCTCCCCAGCCCAATTCCCTAATGAACAAACCCCACCCAACTGTCCTATTACTCCACAGGATCTCCTTTAAATAACTCCAACCCTCCCATGCATCCAGAGAGTTCCGCCAACCCGAGAGAACCAACTCATCCACCTTCTGCAGTTCCTCTGGGCATGGCAACTTGACACTGGGGCCTCTTGAGGGATGTATGCTCGGGTGGCAGGGGCAGGATCTGGGGTGGGCATCAGAGCACAGAGCACCAAAGGTGCAAGAGACTTTCCTTTTGTATTTTCCCTTCTTTCTTCTTTGTATGTGTGTGTGTGTGTGTGTGTGTGTTTTAGCTTTACTCATCAAAATCCCAGCCATTCTTCAGAACCCTACTCTGTGCATCTCTGACACAGTAGGCCCTCCTGTCTGATTGGACTATGTGATACTCTGACTAGGTTTGGTCCCCAAAGGGAGGAACATGTTGAGCCAAGCGTTTCTCCCACTGCTAACCCAGCACATCGCACGGAGCTGTACCAACAGCACGCTTCATGTGTGAGTGAGCGAGTGGGCCAGTGAAAGACGTGACGTGTCGGCAGCCATCTGTGTCCGGCACACAGGAGCACTAGGAATAGGTGTTCTCCATACTTACGCAGGCCAGCCCTCGAACGTGGAGACCGTGAACAGCGCCATCATAGCAGAAAGGACGTTGTCAAAGTTAAAATCGCTGTTTTGCCAGATTCTCTCCCGGACCACAGGGCTATCAACATCCCCATCCTTGTAGAGGATGAAAAGCCCCCTAGAGAGGAAAATAAGTGTGGGTTATCCTGGCTTGACATGAAATCAGTCCCAGCAGACCCAAGTCCATGTACGGACACCATCATGCTCAGTCTGCCCGCCAGCGTGTTTGTCATCCTGTTGCCCTGCATTTAATCTACTCTAAGATTCCAATAATCATCGAGTACCTACTAAGGTTAAGTGTCCTCCAGAGCCACTAAGCAGACATTCAGCATATGCCTGATAACAAATGAAACCTACAGAATAATAAATGCTCTAATGTATAAATGGGCTCAAAGCATATACGGAAGGATCAGAAGCTCTGGTCTGGAGAATTCCATAAGCTCTGAGGAACAAACAAGCCCAGGTATCCTCTCTTTATTTTTTAGATTTTATTTATTTATTCATGAGAGACAGAGAGAGAGAGAGGCAGAGAGACAGAGAGAAAGAGAGAGGCAGAGACACAGGCAGAGGGAGAAGCAGGCTCCATGCAGGAAACCCAACATGGGACTCGATCCAGGACCCTGGGATCATGACCTGAGCCAAAGGCAGATGCTCAACTACTGAGCCACCCAGGTACATGCCCCCCACCCCACCTGGGTATCCTCTTATCTATGTTTTGGTTGTCATCAAATTCCTTCTCTTTGTTCTAACAATACTCCCAGTTTTCCTTGTTAAGATAATTCTATAATTTCTGGTACACAATATTTGTCATTGAATTTCATTTCAGGAAAGGGGCCAATGCCTTTATGTCACAGAGGGGGGACAGAAGGGGCTTAGGGAGAGAAGAGAAGGGGTCTTCTGTCTGTTCCCATGCTGCTCCATGGCAGGAGGCACCCCTGCCCCACAGCCTACATGGAGGGTGGCCCTGGTGGTACACAACCAGTCACCGTGCAGCTGGCACACTCTGACTTGCAACTTCTGTTGAAAAGAAACCCCAATTGTGAGCAGTGCCAGCAGCCAGACCTCAGTGGCGCCATACCCAAGGAATAGGGAAACACGGACTACATGGTCTTACAACTCTGGACAGTGGTTCCATGCCTTGCCTCACATTCTTCTGGACATCTTGGGATAAGAGACACAGGTGTTTCCCACCTTGTCTCTCTTCTGTCCATTCTTGTGAAGAAAAATATGCCCAAATGTGGGTGTTGGGAGTATGGGGAGAAAGGTAGTCTGGAGAACCTGTCAGAAGGGGCTAGCCAGCTCTGGAATTCCAGAGAGTTGAGCTTTGAGTTCTGGTTTGGGAAAAAATTCTCCAAGCGGCTGGAAGGAGGGGCTCTCTGGGGCATTTCATAATTGTTATTTTAGGTTTTAGGGCATTCCTTCTCCCCATTTAGAGAATCTATGGCAAACACCAAAAGCCATCTCTCCATTCTTTTGGGGGTGATGAAGGTTTGGAACTAGATCGAGGCCATGCTTGTATCACAGTTTGATTGTACTAAATGTCACCAAATTGCAGTTTAAAATGATTAATTTCATGATATGTGAATGTCATCTCAAATGAAACCCCCCCCCCCATCTCTCCAGCCACGAGCTGAGCACACAAGCCTCTTGCAGTCCATGATGAAAACTTGTGAAATGTGAGCACAGTCAGATCCTTGAAATTTTCTATTCTTCCTCATTCATTCCCCACTCTCACATTCAGGACACTCACCTGCACTCTTCGGGGTTACTTTTGGCTTCATCTGTACAGCGATAGAACTTTCCCTACATATAAAACAGACGGGCAGTCAAATGCAGGCTCCCTGCAAAGTGATCAGCTGGGCTTCATGCCAGAAGGCACATTCCCGTACCTTGAACAACTGTACTCCGATGCAGGCAAACATGAACTGGAGAAGGGTGGTGACAATCATGATGTTGCCAATGGTCCGGATGGCCACGAAGACACATTGGACCACATGCTGGGGAGAGAGGAGCGTTATCTGCCTCTGTTGTTTGAGTCTCGGGATGAGCTAATACTAGCCAAGGTTTTCTACGTTTATGAGCATTTTTATATGATTTTCCAACTTCGCGTTCCCTTGCACTGGTTTTTCAGGTAGTTATCTGTGGGGAGACCCCTGGCGCATCGTGGTCACCAGGGAGAAGCACCCCTATAGACCAGCCCCTTCCCTGGTTTCCTCCAAAATGGTTTAGTCCAAAGAAACACTATAGGGCACAGCACTGCCTGGCACACAAGTCCACAGGGACCCCTGCCGCCCCATAGATGGACTCCGGAAAATGCAAAACCTCTGACCTTTTACACAGCCTGCATGAAAATAGATTTAAAAACCAAAATAAACCCGAGAAAATATTAATAATTTTAAAAATATACAGTAATCACATTAAGAAAAATAAATTAACAAAGATAAAATATGCTTTCAGCACTTGCCAGAGGCAGTGTCACTGGTTAGAAATGCAATTTCCAAACGTATAACCTTGTAAAAACCTATCAAGCCTCAGCCCACCTCTGGCCCCAACCAAAGTAGCTTGGCCCAGAGGGCAGACGCCCAAACCTTAAGTCCTTTCGCTCTGTTTATTGCCCTGAGTGGCCGCAGGACCCTTAAGACCCTCAGAATCTTCACAACGGAGATGGCACTGGATCTAAGGAAAGAGCAAAGAATGAAGGCAGGGTGTATTACAGTCAGATAAAATACTTTGAAATTATTGCAGGTGGTCTTCACTGTAGGACGACTGGCCACGTGGAGCTGAGCTCACCTCCCACTGTGACACACACATACACAGACACACACACTCTCTCACACATGGGTCTTTCTCTGTCCTGTACACACTCCACAGCCCATCCTGGGCCAGGCCCATAGGCATTCACAGATGGAAAAGGGGCAGCTTATTTCAGATATATTTCAAAAGAAGAAACCAGTCTAGACTCCATTCCAGCCCTTACTTGTGTGTCATGATTTAGGAATTTGCTTTGTTGTTTTCACTCTATGTAAATGCTAGGCAGTCCTTGGCTTTTAGGCTGTGGTCTTGTTTGGTGGGTTTTGCTTTCTAAGTAGGGAGACCTGCTCTGTGCTGGGCTTCTCCAGCCTCCTACTTCAATGTTGGGTGGCAGAGACCCCATCACCACCTGTGTGGTGGAGCTGACAATGGAGAGGATGCAGGATGCACTGCCAGGAGAGCACATCCTAGAGGAGCCTGGGAGGTGGTAGCCAGGTGAGTCCCAGGGAGAGGGGCAGGTTAGCTAGAAAAGGGGGAAGGGGCTCCAGGCAGAGGGAGCTGCACTAGAAAGGCCCCAAGTGGGAGAACGCAGCTGATGGGGCCCTGCAGGTGGCTGGAACACATGCTTGGAAGGCAGTGACAAGGGCTGCAGGGAGAAGGTAGGTGCAGCTGGGAATTTCTGGAAGCTACAAAGATGCTGTGAGAATGTCCCCTCCAGCTGTAACTCCTGGTTCCCTCCCCCTGGGCAGTGTTAGGAGGTCAGGACTGTCTCAGGTATGGGTCTTTAATTTCCTGAGGGGGATGCAGCCTCTCCATTGAACTTAGGCTCAGAGGTCATAGGTGAGCACCTGTTCTCATATGGGGTACTGATGGCCATCATCTGAGCATAGGTACCTCTAATCAGCAGAAAAAGGGCATCTGGGTGACTCAGTGGTTGAGCATCCTGGGGTCCTGGGCTTGAGTCCCACATTCAGCTCCCCCTGGGGAGCCTGCTTCTCCCTCTGCCTATGTCTCTGCCTTTCTGTGTGTCTCTCATGAATAAATAAAGAAAATCTTTAAAAAAAAATCAGCAGGGAAGCATGGCCACTGTGGGATGCTCCCACTGGAGCCTCTGCCCCAGACCTCTGGGTCAAATAGGCAGGCAGTGTGCTGCTGGGGCATCTGTAAAGGCCATGGAAAGGCCCTAGGGCCCTAACTTATAGCATCTGCCCCTCCTAGCTGAAAATTGTAGAAGCCAAGAGGAAGGGGTCATGGCAGCTGACATATCCTGGAGATTGAGGAAGAAGCCTTCAATATCCAAGCTGAAAGGGTCCCCAGAGGCCCTCTCCTGCCTTGTATGAGAACTAAGGTCCTCGAGGGACCCAAGCTAGAATCTGACTTCCCTCTCTCTCATCAAGACTTCTCTGTTGAAAGCAAATTATCACACAGAATAAGAATTCCAACTTGGCAGTGGGCATGGAGAGAAGCAGGAGAAAGCATGAACTGTCCCAAAGCTTTCCAGCATACAAATCAAGCTTTCCCAGGTAACTTTAATGTAATTGTTAAAATAATGCCAGGCCTTTATGACTTACATTAAAATTCCTCACATAAACCACCCTACCCAACAGTCTTCTGCTCACACTCCCACACTCACCCCAGAATACTTACTGAATCCCAAATGATACCAGTGACACCCCAACAACCAGCATATCCAGCAGATTGAAGTAGTTTCTGCAGAAAGCCCCTTTGTGGAGGAAAGCTCCAAAAGTCGCCATCTAGAAACAGAAGCATGAGTGATTTATGGATTTTTTTTTTCCTCTCAGAAGAAACAAAACCTGGGCTCTTTACAAGACCTTGAGAAAAGTATGACTTTATTAACAAGCATGCATTAGGAAGCCAGAAATGTAAACCAACAGGGCTGAGCAACCAAATATTTGTTCAAAGATGGAAAAGGGAAGGTTATTTCAGATTATTTCAAAAGAAGAGACCAGTCTAGACTCCATTCCAGCGATGACAAACCGCACGTAGGAATCCAGCATGGGCAGGTCCAAAGAGCCTGTCCCAGAAGGGTTTCCACATGGCCCTGCTCATCAGGATGTCATAGCTGCACAGATAACTTGGCTGCCCCACAACATGCCAGCTCTGGCCCCTGAGGCCCCAGGAAAGCCTTTGTCACCCCAGCATGTCTTCCCAGTGGGGCTGGCAAAAGCACTGGAGCCCAGTGCTCACAGGCTCTGTTTAGAGAGACTTGCATCGCTTTACCGGGTGGGCCCTTGCCTGCTGCTAATGGCACTCAGCGAGACCCAGTTTAAATGGCACCTCCAAGTCCAGTGATTCGATCATGTGCAAGGTGTGGTTGGGAAGCTTGCACAGGCCTCTCCCCTAGGCAGTCACCCAGCTCTGGAATCATATGCCACATGCACCAGGCACCCACACCACGGGTGCTCCAGAGAGGTGCCTACTGGCAATGCAAAAGTTTATTGAGGAAGTTTCCAGAGTGAAAACAGTAAAGTACATAGAGTTCACTGTGCATTTAAAAAAAGAAAAAAAGTTGAAGGCTCAGGTGAGTCCAGAATAGGAGAGCTAAAGTCGGGAAGCTGTTACACTGAACCGTATGAAATTGCCAACACGCCATTGTTCTTGGCCTATAAAAATGGCAATTTTTATTTTTCGATATGGTTCAACTAAATCGTCACATAGCCTCCCGGGCCTTCCCACGGCTAGCAGGAACCACCACTGCAGAAGCTAGATGCTCTTTGACAAATCTCCATTCTCTGAATCTTTCTGGCTTTAAGTTTTGTTTTCCACACCCTCTAACACATCTTTAAAATGAAGAATAACTTGGAAGATTGTAAGCCACTGAGGCAAATATCCAGAAATTTAAAAGCATTAATTTTTTTTATTTCTTTTAAATAACCCTGTATCTCATTTGCCCCCGCGCCCAAAAATAACTATCTTCATTTAACAACTAAAAAATATGGGAAGTAAAATAAAACCTCGATGAACCAGGCTAACAGATTAAGTGGAGCATGTCCCCCATTCAGTTTGAGGAAACTTAAAAAAAAAAAAAAAGGCAGCTCAGGGAATCAAATAGAGGCAGGGTGAGTGTCCTTGACCTCTAACCCCTGTGTATTATGTGTCTGTGCTCCTCACCATAGTGACGCTGTTAGAATTGCTAACCTGGTACGGTTCTCACTGAGAACTGTCAGCCACAGTTACTGGCTTCAAGGCAGGAAAGTAAATATGAATTTTTAGACTTTTAACAAAAGTTTAAACAGAGGTTGGTTGGTTTTGTGCTGATGTTATCATTAAACAAAAATAAAAGAAAGTAACTCGAAGTACCCCATTCCCCAACAAAGTTCATCGAGGTTTCATTTTATAAAAGGTTTTATAAAGAGCCCAAGTTTCACAGGAGTCTAACATAAAATGCATTTTTCCCCCTGAGATGCACACATAAAAACTCAAAATGGTTTAAAAGAAAATTGTAGTGAAAATTTCCCAGCTTGTCTTCACACTAGCAGATGATTGCTCTGACCATTGTCAAGGGTCACGCTGTCCTGGGACTGCAATGACCCATGCCACTTAGTGAGACAGGGGGCTTCTCGGCTGTCTGCTGCGGGTCTTCAGACCTCTGAGTGCACAGGGAATGAGCTCGCCCCAGGTGGCCTTCACAGTCAGTCCACAAACCACATGCAGTAATGGCAACTGTGAGCTCATGCATGGGCAGTACATTTAGGGTGCCCCGTCCAAAGGGTGCCCTTTTTGTTTGCATAAATGTAAGCCCATCCATCAAAACAGATACAAAATATCTCAACGCAAATAGACCCGGGCTATCTTGCAAATCCCATTGCAAGAAAATAGTGTGTTACTATTTCAGGCCACTGAAAACAGTTCAATCAAAGAAATGAAGAGAGATACATTCCCTTCATAGGATAAGTGCTTTTCCTCTGACTTTGAGGTCAGGAAAGGTGGAAGAAGGTTCACACAAAGTGATGTATCTGTTATCAGATGACAAATTTCAGAGGATATGTTTAAAGAGGAGCAAAATATTTCCAGTCACTATTATGAAGCCAAAGTTGCTCCTACATGCACTTAAAGGTTAAAAAGAAACAGCAAAAACAAGTTGAATGATTACAGGAAAAAAAATCCTTTGGTTAAAAAAAAATAAAAGCGTAGCTTGATCACAGAAGGCAAAAAATAAATATAGTCAAAAGCACTTCACGCTTCTTTGCCGTGTGTCACACAGGAGCGGGCCCCTTAGACACACTGCTGTGGAACCTGTTACCTTCAAAACGATCTCAAATGCAAAAGTACCAGTGAAGACATAATCTGCATAACCTAGCATCTGGAAGGTAAACAAAGAATTGGAACCATTATTGCTACAGCTGCTTTAGAGTATATGAGGATCAATGAAAAAGCCATTACCTTTAACAGGATTTCAACAGTAAAGATGGCTGTGAAAGCATAGTCAAAGTAACCCAGTATCTGCAAGGTACAACATGTTGGACATAAGAAACAGGCATCCGGACAGACTCTGACAGCTGCACGCCCCCAGGCAGGACCCCTGCATGCAGTCAGACACCCGTTCTCCAGGGATAGGCCCGCCACTCTGGGGGCAGGTGCGCCCACCTGGCCGCTTGCAGCTCCTCTTTGCGACCAACAAAGAGCATCTGGGGACTTACCTCCTTCAACCACTCATGTGGGCTCTCTTCCCTGTCTCCTGTCACGGATGGACAGAGGTTCATTTCTACAAGCGCTTTATTAATAACCTTTGCTCATCGGAGCACCGCATTGACAAACTGGTGACAACAGACAGACTGGAGGCTTATATCCATTTTGGATTTTTAACAGTTTTTGGCTGAATGAAATAGGTTGTCATCTAGCTTAGCTTCGGATAGGTGGGGAAATGTAAATAAAGGTGTAAATGGCATCCAGTGGGGCCAAAAGCTTCCACATGCCCCTTCCAATTCCAGCCCGTGTCATCAGGGAGTAAATACCCTTTCTTCACTGGGTGCAGGGCTGGAGAAGTCCTCAGGGAAGAGTCTTACTTTGTAAGTGAACTTGTATTTTTACTTATAAAGTAACTTGTAAAACTTTTGGCCTCTGCTCCATATATAACACTGCTCTCCCCCAGCACTGGGATCTTGTTTGGTTTTTACTTAGCTGGGCACACTCAAAGAACAGACTGACCTGGCCTTTGAATTATTAGTCCAGGCTATTTTATCAGTATTCCTGAAAATGCCATCTACTCCCCAACTGAGTCCTGCTCAGAGAACTCTTCCTGGGTTTCTGCATCTTCTCAGAGCTACTGGGTGGGCAGGTGAGTGGTGCAGGGGGTTTGTGGGGGGGGGGTGGCAAGAATCTGATTGCTCAACTAAGGATGCTCACAGAGGACCCTCAACCACAAAGATGGCAGCCAAGACTGCCACTTACAGAGGGCTTCTTGGCTGCTGTTCTTTTTCACAGTTATGCTCTATGGCTTTGAAAGAACTGAAGAGATCAGAGCTAAAGAGACTGTGGAGACCCCTCAGACCAACCCCCTTCAGGTAACAGATGAGGATGCTGGGAAAGGGTCAGGGGGCAGCTGCTCAAGCCACACAGCTGGTCACAGCATGGCTGGGCAAGGAATGAGGTCTGCAAAATGCTAGTTGAGAACCCCTCAAGGATGGGATCCAGCCCAGGGGAGCCCTTTACTGCTCCACTACAGTCAGGGAGGGCTCCTGCTACAAAGGCCAACTGTCCTCAGCTGAAGTTCTCCAGAGGGTAGTCATTGTCCAAACCATTTCTGTTTTGAGATTTATAGATCTTGATGGAAACCTTTTGTAAATTTGTATTGCTAGCCAGGCAATGAAAGGTATTTCCAGTACACTGCAAACCCCTGCCCCTTCCCCCATACTAGGTCACAGAAGGACCGTTCATGTTGAAAAGCACCCATGTAGTCAAGGCAGACACCACTGCCCACATACCAATAACCCAACTTGGTGCTGAAGGTCAAAGCTCTCAGATTCAAGTTATTCTTTATTCCGTTTACTCCTTGTTTACTAATAACTCAGCTAAGGTAAAAACAACAACAAAACCTCTGCTTGAGTCCACTTACAGAGGGTATCTAAAGTAGTCAAACCCTTAGACAGAAGGTAGAGTGGATATTGCTAGGGGCCAGGGAAGAGAGAAATGGGAAGATGTTCAACAGGTATAAAGTATCAGACATGCAAGATGAGTAAGTTTTGGAGATCTGCTGTACAACACAGTGTCTACCATTAAGAATGCTGGCTCGTACACTTAATTTATCAAGAGAGTAGATCTCATGTTAAGCATTCTCACCACAATCAACACTGTAGTATTTGACAAGCAATACACGTACGTGTACACACACACACACACACACACACACACACACACACACACACACACACATCTGTTTAAAAAGAACAATAACGTTGTTGGAAAGAGCAGCCAGGAAATAAACTCATGGGGAAGTAATCAAAATAAAAAATAAGAACATGAGGCCCCATGTCAATTAACTCCTTGTCAATCTGTGTTCTAGACTAGCTCCTGACCTAGTCTGTCAATAATGGTATTTTTTTTCCCAAACAGCTTCTTCCTCTTGTGCTTTCTTTCTATGGAGCTCAATGACACCGAGGTCTTTACTCCGTTTGAACATTTAGATAGAGACGGTCTCAGAACCTCTAACGCAAGCCCTGATCTGTGAGTGCAGATTAAGACACGTGCATGGCCTTTGTCTTTACATCAACACCAATATGTGCCTTAGGAAGGAAGTTCTTTAACATCTGCATAGCAGAGCGCCCATGTTTTATCAGTCTGATAGATCAGGTCTGCCAGGCTTCAAACCAAAAGCACTGGAAATGAAAAGACACAGCACAAGGCTTGACGGTCCCAACCCAAATCCTGGGACACTGATCTGGTGATTTGTCTGAATCCTCAAATCTCTCAAAATCTGAGGTACCCAGAGAGGTACTAACCAGGCAGCAATGCTGAACGGCCACGCATGCACACTTGCAGGCCTCCCTCCTCTGGGTTTCCTTGATCATCACCTGAAATTGTACTATAGTATCAAGGCCAGAGGAATCAACAGACTGCCGGTGTTCTGAAGTGGTGATGTCACCTTTGGGTTGGTCTTTGTTCTCAATGCTGAATGAGCTGAACTGTTAGGATGGGGCTGCTTAGAGGCAAGAACTATTTGAGAAACTAGTTTCTGTATAGCACAGATGCAGTGGAAGCGTGCTCTCCCTAAAGTACAAAACTGATAACAGAAACCTTAACTGTCGACTTGTTTTCTTTGTAAAACCCCTCCCTGGCCCCACCAAAACATAGTTCTTCCTCTCCACTGCACCACTCAGTTCCACACACCATGG
Organism: Vulpes lagopus; assembly: GCF_018345385.1. NCBI lineage: Eukaryota > Metazoa > Chordata > Mammalia > Carnivora > Canidae > Vulpes > Vulpes lagopus. Next base: position 21,948,441 of record NC_054830.1, on the reverse strand, counting down.
CCCCCCTGCCACTTGTGTTTCCCCCAATAATGAAACCAAGTTGCTCTGTGAATTTCAGCCTATGTCCCTAAATGAGAGCTTCTGGGCACGTGACATACCTGATTCCACTCCTAATTTCTCTCCTGCTGGATGCTACCAAGTGGGCAGAAACCTCAAAATAGGGGTAGATGTGAATTTGACCAGGGAGGCGAAAAGAGGGACCAGGGCGTTGGCAGCAAGGAACGAAGAGGAGGAGAAGAGGGCCCTGAAGGCACTTTAAGTTACTGCAGAGTATTTAAAATGAAGTGTAGTGGACGGGATTCAAAACAGGTTTGTCGTGATGAGACAAATCCCCCCGCCTGGCACTCACATCCCGAAATACCAGATGCCTCCAGGTGCATGAGAGGCCTCCTCTACCCTTTTGCCCTGCCTGAGTGACCGGTGCTCGTCCCAGCGGAAGACCCGCCCACCTGTCCCTGCTCTGTGGCTTACAGTGTTCCGGAAGGAGTGGCTGCGGATGGGGTCCTCGGCGGCAAGGGCGGCGCTACTCAGCATGATGAAGACGAGGATGAGGTTGGTGAAGATGTGGTGGTTGATGAGCTTGTGGCAGCCCACGCGGATCCTGTGGGGAAAGCCGCTGCATGGACACAGCCCTGGGCAGGGCCAGGGCCTTCTGCATGCTGGGGCTACTTGTGGTGACACGTCAGGCAGAGGACAGCTGTCTGCCGTGCTACCCATGCTCGCACCTGGCCAACCAGAGCCACCTGACTGTGAGCCCCTGCAAAGTCCCAGAAGGCAGACCCCAAAGGCCCACAGTGCCACAGCTCTGTGTGTGGGCTCCATAGACATCATTCATCAAGTCCTTAAAAGTGGGTATTATTGTCCTGCTCCAAGTGGAGAAACTGAGGCTTAAGCATTTGAAATGTGTTAAGGTGATGCAGCTAGTAAGGATTGAGGGAGATTTCCAATCCAGCAGGATGGTAACAGTTTCCCACTAGGACATGAAGCCCAGTGGCTTCTTTTCCCTGCCTTAGGAAGGAATCTGAGCTCAGAGCTCATTGCAACAGCTCACAAGAATGAGAGCAATGCGTGAAGGGGATCCAGGGGTACAAACTTCCAGTTATAAAATAAACAAGTCACGGGGATGAAAAGTACAGCATAGGGAATATCATCAATAATATTGTAATAATGTTATCATTGTGAGCACTGCACAATGTACAGACTTGTCAAATCACTATGCTGTGTGCCTGAAACCAATAGGCTATTGTATGTCACCTAGACTTCAATTAAGAATTAAAACTTAAAAAGGAGACTAACTCCTTTTTTTACACTGCAGCCTGGCTGTATGAAAATGTAGTAGACGGGCTGGTAAAATCTCCTGTTATATGGAGATTCCGTCATAAGTGCTTTTTGTTTTTGTTTTTAAACTTTGGAGTCAACCCACAAGCACACCTAAGAAAGTGGAGTGAAAGTTGCATCATGCAAGAATTGTATAGGGATCTTATGAACCATGTGACAGAGTCTTCAGAGTCCTGTTGCCCCTGAGATCCCAAGGGCTAATTATGCCAGACTACCCTTAACCTCAACATTTGATTTTAGAATTGAAAGATTTAATTTTTAGCCTACAGAATACATGCATATTTTCCCTTGAAAATATTTTCCTTTTTCACTTTCAAAACTAGAGTCAAGTTTATGAGAAATCTCCCTTTTGGGGCTGCTTCATGCTGGGATGTGCCCTGGGAGGGCTTGCAAGCTGTTAGCAGGTGAGTCTGGGGAAATGATTCAAAGCAGTGAGTGCAGGAGTGTTCACAGCTTTGGGGGGACGTCAATCCATTCCTTCAATATATGTGGACCCAGCGAGCTGTAGGTGTCAGTAACATCAGCTCAGTATCTTTTTTTAAAGAGACACCCAGGGTTGCCTGGGTGACTCAGTTAGTTAAGCATCTGCTTTCGGCTCAGATTTTGACCTCAGGGTCCTGGGACTGAGCCCAGAGTCAGGCTAGGGAGACTCAGTGGGGAGTCTTTCTCCTTCTGCCCTCCCTCTGGCTCATGCTCTCTAATAAGTAAATAAAATCTTTAAAAAAATTTTAAAAATAAAAAGATACTCAAACTCTCAACAGTGATGAGCTATAAAAACTATTATCAAATCCTCAAGTTACTAAGGACTACAGCCTTGCTTCCCACCTATGTCTCCCTGGGGACTGTGAATTCCACAGCGTCCTTCTCTGGCAGTCAAGAAACGCTTCTATAATTCTAGAAACCTTTCCAGGAGCTTTTCATTCCCCCTGGTATGCCATCTGTCTCAGATGATTTAAAACCTAGAAACCAGCTAGTAAATAAATGTCATCCTCTTGCAGTACTTGTAAGTACCGTGCTCCTGGTGAGTACCATATCAATTTAACACGAGAAATGCTATTTTAAACAGGATATCATAGGGCTGAATTGAATAGCTACCACCTATAAAATATCAGTGAACAATATCACTTCATCGCCATAAAACCCAGTAGGGAACAGGTGACAAACTAAACTGGATCTCAAAATGAAGATGCTATGTGGAACTTGGTCACAAAATTCTCATCCTCAGAGCATCTCAACAAAAGGGCCCGCTCATGAAGAAAGGGTCCTCTGGATGGAAAACACAGGTGACAACCGTGGACACCTGAGCCATGGGCTCTGACTAGTACAGGGGCTAAGGGGGAGGAGAGTCTGGGATGGCACTTCTCCTCGGAGCCAGTCATACTCCTAACAGCACCTCCATCCAGGAATGGGACAGCCAGGAAGAGACTGGGACAGAGGAAAAAGGCAGGCTGGGGCAAGAGAGGGGTCAGAAAGGACTCAGGGACTCCAATGCAAAGGCACAGAGAAGGGCTGTGAACCACCCTCCTTTACCCCATCTGCAGCATCCCCTCGAGCAATCTGGAGGGTGACAGGTGAGACACAGCAGCAATGAAATCAGAAACTGAGTATTTACGGGTTGGTCTTGCTCAGAATGAAGAATGCACTTCCTTCGGGGATGGGGGCGATTTTCTCCTTCATGTTCAACTCTGAGATTCTGCGAGGACGGGGGCCAGCAGGAACCTCAGGTTCATCCTCTTCCTCCTCCTCTTCCTCTTCCCCTACTGTAAATGAGACACTTTTTTTTATAGGCACGAAATAACACGATTGCATTTGGGTTTGAATTATTGTTCGCAATTTCATATAGAGAGCAAACTTTCACATCTATTAGCTTACATTAATGAAAACCCTTCCGAATATGGACTGAGTTCCTGTGAAGGGCTGAGAAGCGTGCCTGTCTGTGAGTGTGTGCAGTACTGGAAAGAAGGTTCCCAGCAGTTCCAGATCTAAGCACAGGGAGAGGGTACTGGCAGTGGGATTCTCACTGCTATAACTCCCAGTACCCAGCTGTTTCCCCAGTAGCCTTGATCAGCTTCACCCTGAAAAACTGTGCATGAGACTTCAAGCCACACACAACCATTCCTACCCCCTGACCCCCCTCCCCCCCAGTCTCTGCTACATCAGCCAATAAAGGCACCAGCAAATGTGAAAGGGTCAGGTGAGCAGTAATAACAGTAGGAATGTCTGGTTGCCTCCTAGAAAGATTTTTCAGGACAAGTGGGGCTTGCCTTGATCCACTCACACTTTCTCTCCCCACAACCTGGATTTTGGATTATGTAAGCTACCCGGGTGACCAAGAGAAAAAAAGCAAGGCTAACTGCTCCACAAGGGGACTGGCCCCGTGGCCTCAGCAGCCTCCCCATCCACCATCACCCCAGCTGGGCTGGCCAGCCACAGATTGAGCCTCTGATCACTGAGTGGTAGCAAAGCTATATCACACATGAACTGAAAGCCTGTCACTGGCCTCAGTGACACATGTCACCATACCTGGCACATCACAAGGTGGGTAGGGGTCCTTGTCTTCATCCTCTTCTCGGTAGTCATCAATTGTAACCTAGGATGACAGAGAGGTCTTGAGAGGAGGGGAGACTCTGACTTCAGTGCACTGCAGAGGACCAAAGTATAGACTCAGCCCTGCCATTCAGTACAGGGATAGAAGCTCTGTTGCACATAAGTGCATGCATGCCTATGGACAGGTGTCCCCAGTGATGGTTCTGCTTAAGACATAGCTCTGGGGGCAGATGAGGAGAAAGTGGGTCTAACTCCTTCCCAGCCATGGCTATCCAGCACCAGCCATGCCTCTCTCTACCCAACAGCGTCCCACATGCTGTATGGTAACTGCACAGCAGATTCATGTCTCCCTGCTAGAATGGGATGCACACAGGACCTCATCGGTCTTGTTCATTGCTGATCCTCAGTATCTGCCACACAGTAACCACTCTAAGTATTTACTGACTTAAGGAACAGACAAATGAAAAATCCAGAGCTTTCCTGAGTGGGATGAAGTTTGACAGCATAGCCCTGTGCACCCAGACCTCCAATTCCAAGATTCCTTCTGGAGGCAGACATCTATTAACAATCCTCTTCTTGAACCCCCACCCAGAAGATACTAACACGTCAGGTCTCACGACACAATTTCAATAAAGAAAAAATAAGTGGTTCCCCAGTCAGATACATGTCATACTGGTTATTTGGTGAAACACTGATTAATAACCAGCTAGTCACTTAAATTCATCCAGAGTCCCCCTGAGAAGCCAGCGTCTACAATGGTGTGCCACACTCTCACACCAAGTATCACACAGAATACTTCTCATGGTGTAAATGGTACTCTAATGACAGTATCAACAGATTCATTTATAAACAAAAAGGAGAGAATTACTTCAGGATATATACCTTATTGTCACTGTTGGCTATCTGGTTGACTTCTGGTTTGTTGTTCTTTTTATTTTCCAGGCTCTCTTTTCTACAGGGAAAAAGAACACGAGAAACCAAATAGCCATATTTCTATGCATAAAAATGCTAATCCAGGGATCCCTGGGTGGCGCAGCGGTTTGGCGCGTGCCTTTGGCCCAGGGCGCGATCCTGGAGACCCGGGATCGAATCCCACATCAGGCTCCCGGTGCTTGGAGCCTGCTTCTCCCTCCGCCTGTGTCTCTGCCTCTCTCTCTCTCTCTGTGACTATCATAAATAAATAAAAAATTAAAAAAAAAAAAAGTCTTTATTTAAAAAAAAAAAAAATGCTAATCCAGATTCTGAATCAACAGTGGCCCGATGAAGGACAGAATTTAATTGGAAAAAACTGTAACAGTAAGAACATAGCACAACTCACACTCAGAGCTTCCCGTTCACCATGGTGTACTGGCTTCATTACATAGATCATCTCATTAAAATTCTCATGCAAGAGCTCATCAGCATTGAAGGCATCATTTATTTTATGACACCAAAATTAACCACAGAGGTTCTATAAACATGAGACCATGTGACTCCTACTCTCGGCTTTGAGGGAAGGAGAGCCCAGGGCCTGGGTTCTGACCGAAATTCCATCCATGGATGCAAACAGGGTTACCTGGCAATCTTTTTCCTCTCCTTCTCTTCAGCTTCCTCTTTCTGGGCAGTATTCAAACTTTCAGCATCAGCGAGATTGTCTACAGCAATGGCCAAGAAGACATTCAGTAGGATATCTAGTTTGAACATTTTAAGGGAACAACACAATTTATAAACACTACTACTTGTGATCCACAATGGCAACGTCACCCTCCTCTGCGCTCTGGAAGGCTGGTAACAGGTGACTGTCCCCTAGTGCTGTATACATTTGATAAGATGAGAAGACCAACGCCTGCTTAAAAAACAAAAACACGCACACAAAAACAAAAACTCAAAAAAAAAACAAACAAACAAACAAACAAAAAAAAAACAAAAACTCCTAGAAAGTTGTAGAAGACAGTCTGGAAAGAAGCAAAATTCAGATTTACTAAAACCCATGAAAATCTCCAAACTTCAACATTTCCTTTCATGTGTGTGCATATGTGTGTGCTTACACAAACATGTGTCTCTGTACCCCGAGGTACCTATGGCTATAATACACACTGCATGAAACAATCTATAACATGAACATGGTGTTTTTATGCATTTTATATTTTGCTTTGTGTATCTTTTCTTTCTTTTAAAACACACATGTATGCATAACACACACACACACACACACACACACACACACACACACACACACACCCAGGGTGTGGTTTCCAAAAAAGACCCTTTTAAAGACTACACATTATTCAAGATGATGATTGCACAAGGCAGTCTGAGTTCCTTTTCATCTGAAATGGTCTTCAGAGTCTGCAGATACTTGCTCATTCATTCATTTGCTGCACAAACACTGATGTATTGCCAGGTGGCACCCCAACTACTCTTTTGAATAGCCCCACTGTAGCTATATCTTTGACTACTGTGCTTGAATATTATGTTTTCAAGTCCTAAAAAGTGAGGTGACTGAACAAGCTATCAGGTTTTTGGCTCTTCCTATAATGTTGTATATGTGGCTTCCTTGGATGATAGAAAAAAAATTCTGAAAAAGGTTCTAAAATCTCCTGGAAGATGCCTGTTTTTTTATTCACCAGCAGTTGAACACACTTTTGAGAAGCACAAGAATCAGAGGGAAGTAAGTCAAGATGGCTCCTTCTTTGACGATGCTTCTCCCTGGCTGCTGCATGGCCACTGGCATGCACGACTGTGGGAGCTCACGAACCCTGAGATGGGAGAGGCACACCACTGTCCCACAGGGCCTATGCAATCTGAAATCTCAGCTGGGTAACACAAGTGTAACCTGTCAAGGGACTGGTGATGAGAGAACTTCCAGAGGATGTTGTGTTTGACTAAGCTATTCAGGTCTTTTAAGAGGAGAGAGCCATGAACAAATTCTATGAAAACGTTCAAAATGCCTTTGATATGCTAGACTATGTTTTAAGCAGAGCTTGTAATGAGCCCAGGGAAGCAATCTGTCCTGGGCTGGGTGATGGCTTGGTAACACGAGCACTCCTCTGATACATGTGGGGTAATCGTGGCTCAGGCAGAGATTATTGCAAGACTAACTACAATTGAGAATTCCTACCAATGAGCTCAATGAATAAATATGGTATCCTCAGTCTTGCAATGACACCAAACTCTTTTGGGTAGTGGAAAGCACATCCAGAGTAATAAACCATAGAAAAATCTTACAAGTTTATAAATAAAATGGTTTCCAAGAGTAAACACCCATCATCTATATTTAGAGTCATTACCCAGACCCTCCTAAAGAGTGGCATACTTTGGAATTCATTCAAAAACACCCAAGCACCTCCAACATGCTGGGTACTGTGCTGGGTGCTAGGGACATGATGAACAGGAATCCCTACTCCCATGGAGCATCTATTCTAGTTGGGGGAGAAAGAACATAAACTACTTAAGCATTTCAGATAGTAATATACGTATTACAGAACAAAACAAAACCACAATGTGTAACCAGAATGAGGGGAGCCAGGGAATACTTCTCTGCAGACCCAAATCCAGTATAGTGCTCTGGCCTGAAGGGTTCATCGAGGAAAGTACAACAAGAAATGAATACTGATCGTTCATTTGACAAGCATTTACCAAGGGCTATGTGCAAGACCCTCCACAATAAGCCATGAGACATGTTAATACGAAGAAAATATTCCTGACTCAACAAGTTTATTGTTGAGCTGAGGGGATGGAGAAGCACTCATCCCAAATCCAGTAGGTGCTGGCCCCCCATGTGTAGTAGGAGCTATAAGGATAAAATCGGGTAGGAGAGCTCATCTCTGGGTAGGAGGGGTGTTCGAGCTGCCTGAGGGACTAGTGGGGTTTCTATGTATTGTCCTTAGAAGTTTGTACTAGAGCTTCTGCATAGAAGACATCTTACTAATGAACCAAGAAAATTAAGGGGGGGGGAGAGCTAAAGGAATCTGGGGCTTCTTAGGAGAAGAATCCAGAGAGAATTCTTTAAAATAAAAAGATAAAGACCAAGAGGTAGTATTCAGATGTTTGTATAACTGCTCTTTTGCCAAACCCTCACTGAGAGTTCCATATGCTAGGTCCTGTGTCAGGGAGGTCAGAGAGAGAAAGAAGACACAACCAAAAGTTATAGGGTCATAAAGGGTCTGATCGAGGGAAAGAGAGACCCACATTTGCAGAAGTCTAGAATTAGGGAATGCCTTTTGCCGAGGAAAAGGAGTAAAGGGTACTCAGAAAAGAGCTCATAGCCCAATACAGCAGCTAGTCAATGGATACTTGATCCCCCGAGTTGTACAGATCAGCAAAGCCACATCAGGTCCGGGGAGCTTATGTCAAGTCACTAATGATCAATGGTCCCACTGGTCAGGAAAGGTCTTAAGAGACACAGATGTACCCCTAACCTCCCAAGCATGATGGCATGGAGGATAACCCACCTCTGCCCTAAGCCTTCCCTTGGGATCTGTGTAGGAGCTGTGATGTCAAGCTGGGTGAAGATGGGCATAGCCCATGCGCTATCCCATGTTCCCTTCCCCAGCTTGCTCACTTCTCAAAGCCTACTGCAACTCTGACCCCACTATGCTGTCCCAATGACAATAAAGGAGAACAGATATTGAGCTAATAAGGTAAGGGCATTCACTTTTCCACCCCAAAGGCCGCCACCACCATTGCTACCACACCATCACCACCACTGCCACCACCTCAGGGTAGTTCAGACAGGGAGAAACAAAACAAAATGATGATGACAAAGCCCCTGGTCAGCTTGAAGGATACAGTTACCACAAATGAAGAGGATGATGAAGTAGATGCAGACGATCATCCCCGAAGACGACGGGCCGCCATAGGCCATAATGCCATCATACATCACGGCGTTCCAGTCCTCCCCTGTCAGGATCTAAGAGGCCAAAATTGTGGTCACCCACACACAGCAGCTGGACTGCAGCTCCCGATGGCCTCCCACAGCTCCCCAGGGGCCACCCAAATCTGCATTGAGCTGCCTTTCACTGCCCCATTTGCACTCAGCAAATCCATCAGTTATCCCGTATACTTTCCAAAACTGTTTTCAATTACAGACACAAGAGTTAATTCTTGACATGGAAATAAAGTAATACTACACGTAAGACTTATGTACGTGTAAGTACATAAGTACTTTGATGACACTGCAGTTCTTAACACCCCCCCCCCAGCACATGCTGTTGGTGCCTCTCTCCAGAACCTTGTGTACATAAACACACAGATACGCACCCAAAGGAAAGAGGTAGCTATTGTCTTCTAAGATTTATTAGGCATAAAGGATGTCATACTATATGAATTTTCTGCATTTGCCTTTTCTCTCCCCCCACCCTAATCAACAATATATTCTGGAGACCCTCTGTGTCAGTAAGTGCCTTCAGTCTTCTTAATGGTTGCCTACTATTCCACATGGTTAATCTACTCTAGAAATGGAGAATTAGATCCATGAATTTGTAGAAGCAGGGAATTCCAAGTATCTCATATAAATTTATAAACTATTTCATGAGCAGATACTAATAGCTATCTGAAATTTCACATGGAACTTTCTCTACTGATGATGTCTCATAACTCAATCTGTCATCTGGGTAGAATCAGATGAACCTAAATAGCATTTTAATAACATACTATCTAAAAAAATAATAAATAAATAAAAATAAAACCATACTATCTTCCAGAGAGGGAGTATATGTGTTCCTGTATTGTCTATCTGAACTAGACACCTAAAAAATAAAACAGTCATGGCTCACAACACAAGAGAAATATGGGCAAATGATTTCAAAAGATAAAGCAATTCCCTGGAAAGGAACTTTGTGGCTCTTAATCACATGAAGACATTCAAGTTCACTCCTGATAAGAGAAATAGGCATTAAAGCTATAAGATACCATTTTCACCTGTCAGACAACCATCAAAAAGTTTGAACACCCCTTGTGGTAAGAAGTAGTGAGGTGTGGGACAGCATCCATGCCCCATCCCTGGAGGATGGACTGACACTACTTTGAGGAAGATGCTGGGCAAGAGTGTCAGTGTCGGAAATGGACACACACCCTTCAAACCAGTAATTCCCCTTCTGGAATATTTACACTACATGTCTATGTTCACACATGTGCCCATGGTATGTGTTCGAGGTCACTCACCAAGCCAAGGCCAGACATAATGAAATACTCATTGGCTAGGGACTAGTTACATAAGTTAGGGGACAGCCACAGAGTGTGCAGAATCCAAAATAGGAGGCAAACCCTTATGGACCAAAAAGGCAGATTCCTAAGGACACTTTAAATGGCAAGAAGCCGGAAAACAGCATGTAAAATGAGCTACCATCTGCATCATATCACATTCACTGGGAGGTGGGTCAGTTGGTAGGTTCATTGATTTACATCTATAAGCAAATATATCTCAAAGATTACATGGAAACTATTCAATGGTGGTTGCTCCTAGAAGGAGAAATTGGTGGCTGGGTGGGAACAAGACTCATTTGTTACTTTATATCCTTTTTGTAAGCATTTGAATTTTGTGCCAGACATGGGTACTACCAAAAACTACCACCACTGTATACGTTTCTCTGAAAGAGAGCAGAAAAAAGAGTAACTAATCAGTGGCTAAAAATTAAGTATGACCCAAAGATTAAAGTATATTTCAAAAAAAGTATGGTCTATAGCAGGGCTAGCAATTCTATTCACCTCAAAATGACTAAGCAGAAATGAATCTTATAGATCTCTAGTATCTTGATTTTTGTTTTGTTTTTTCCCTCCTCACAAAAAATGACCTTCCAAGGTTACAGGGCTGAGCACTGAAAGAGCCAGCAGGAGACCTGGATGTCCACGTCTACGGTCCTTCCTACCAGGCCTTCCTGCCTCCCCAGCAGGGCTCTGGAAATCACTGACAACATGAGAAAAGTGACAAGGGCAGATGGGTCTTTAAAATTTATCTGCCTCTCTGTTCGAGAAAGGGCTTCAGCTCAAAACATAGGAAGAGGGGGTTTAGAACACCGCAGCTTAAAGCCAGGTGGCATGTGGAGGCTGCTGCTTTGAGTGCAGAGTCCACTGTTCCTCCTTCTCAGCCTGGTGGCCTTCACAGGCCCCAATGGCATGGACATGCTCAGAGCCTGTCTGTCCCCATTACATGACAGGAGGGAGAAACAAAGGGGCAGAAGGTTGTCACAACTCTTTTATCACCCTGAGTATTCTGACTACACACCGGAGCATTAGGGCTTTAGAATTCATCTCTTTGCATAAATCCGTGTGAGCCAGGATCACAAAATTTGCCTGCAATCAAAAATTCACAAAGAACAGGAAGAGGATTTTAGAGCCTATCTCACAGAAACCTCACAAATCAAACAGAAGTTTTTGGTCTATTATCCTGTCATCTGTCCAGTGGTCTTACAAACACAGGACATCACGCCACATGGATAGCTGGAGTCAGGTGCTCAACAATCGACTTCCGTGGTGTAAGGTCTGTTAGAGTATTATTGGGGCAGAGGTCACTAATCGCGGCAGACTCATCCTGTCTTCCTGGGTCGAGGAGGGACAAGACGGCGGCTCACATGGGCTCCTCGCGAGGGCTCACCTGGAATACGGTCAGAAGGGCTTGAGGGAAATTGTCAAAGGTGCTCCGCTTGGTCTGTGTTTCGTCAAAATTAAACTTGCCACCAAACAGCTGCATCCCAAGCAAGGAAAAGATGATGATGAAGAGAAAAAGCAGAAGCAACAGCGAAGCGATGGACTTCATGGAGTTTAACAAGGAGGCCACTAAGTTGCTCAGGGAAGTCCAGTGCCTACAAGTCAAGATGGGGGTGTGAGCGTGGAACGCCCACAGGACACAGCAGACATCACAGGGCCAGGGCGAGGCTGATCGCCACCCCCCCCCCCCCCCCCCCCCCCCCCCCCCCCCCCACCGGCCAGAAAACACCTGCAGCGAGATGCATGCGCTCTCACCTGGTCACCTTGAAAATCCTTAAGAGGCGCACGCACCGAAACACAGAGATCCCCAGAGGAGACATGATTTCCAGCTCCACCAAGATGGTCTCGGTAATGCCACCACACACCACGAAGCAATCAAACCGATTGAAGAGAGAGACGAAATAGGCCTGGAGACCCAAGCTGTACATTTTTACCAGCATCTCGCAGGTGAACAGAGCCAGGAGGACTTTGTTAGCGATATCTGTAAAGACAAAGGGTCTGATCGTGGGCGTGGCTCAGACTCGCCTTCCCTCCTCAGAACCCCTTCCCACCAGTCTCTGCTGGAAATGCCCTAGCACCTTGCCCCAGTCTTTGCTATGGCCCCCATTACAGAAATGTGGCACCAGTGTTTATGGTCTGTCCGCCGGGTTCCAGTCCTGCTTCTGCTACCACCTAGCTGTGGGACTCTGGAGGAGTCCCTTGAGTTCTCTGGGCCTCAGTTTTACTAACTATAAAATGGGGAGGAGCAGTTTACCATACACTCTCTGATGTTCTCTAGACCTAAAAGCCTGTGCTTCTGCATTTATACCAGCGTATTATATTTTTTGTTTCAGTCATAGAAAGGCCAGTCTGGTCTTGCTTAGGGCACCATGATATAAAAAGCAGTTGTCCATCAAGGTCACTTCTAACTGCAGCAGGCTGGAGAGCTGGCCAGAAATAGGACCTCCCCATAGATCACAACTGACAAACTCAGAATGGATGGTGTCTGGGGGTGAACTCCTGTACTGCACTGCTGGGGCTCTCTAGGTAAGGGAGCAACAGACACTTGCCAAGAATACCATGTGGGAAAAGAAAGTTGCCAGTGGGGACAGGGAGAAGGAAGATGAGGTCCCTTCCAACTACAAGATTCCCTGACCCTAGGTTGTCATAGGGTTAAGACTCGGCCCCAGAGTGCTTCATTCTGCATACCACGTGGGCTGCGCCTGTGCCTGGATGGTTCCACTGTCTTCTATGCCCCCAGAAATGTCCTGTCATTACACATTGATCAGATAAGACTAAACTACAGTTGGACAGCTTCAGGAGGCCCTAATTCAGAATCAGAACAAAAAGAAAACAGCCTCTGCTCGCACCTTGAATCTGCGTCAACCAGTCAGGCTGATTGTAGTGCTCAGAGGAAATGGTTAAGGTATTGAGAAACACCAGGACAATAACCAGCCAGTAAAACGTGACAGACTTCACAGCAGCACGACATCTTCTGCGATTGAAGCGGTTCCAGCGACGCCAGCGTCGGCTATGAGAGAAGCAAATGTGACTCCATGAACGGCAGACATGGCATCTGCATGCCCAATAGACATTATGGAGAAATAAATCATCTTTAACTCTAGAGATAAAGATCAGGGGGTACAGGAAGGAAGGCATAGAAACTATGTTGGTCTTTAAACATGACTTTACAAGCGTCATCTTGACCTGATCATGCTACCAGTTTCCTTCCTATGGCTTTAGGCAACTCCGTAATCTGCCATACACAGTCCTTAAACCAGTTAGAAAAATCTAGATATTCATAGATTTGTCTGCAGATGCAAAAGTGAGCCTGCACACATCTATGCAGTTCACATTCCCACCATATGGCACATGGATCTGTTCACACTCTGCGTGCAGAGAGCCGTTTGGGTTATTATACACATCTCTTGTGGCATCTCCATCATCGTACAGAATTTATCAGGCAGCAAAGTGCTCCCAACCCAGTTCTCATTTTAGGGAAACTTTTAGTCCTTTCTTAAATCTGGGAGGTTTCTCTGGAGCCTGGCACACTTGTCAAAGCTGAGTAGGACATGAGTCTTTATACTGAGTCATCAGGTGCCCTTTCTAACTAGTGATGCTCAAAATATACCTTCAGGAGAAGAGCCAATATTGAATTGTGTTTTCATACAAATAAAATGAGCCGAGCCAGACAGACAAGTAGCATGTCCTCTACTGACTTTCAGTTCCGGTTTATAATTAGGGTAAGTATTCCTTCCCTGCCGTAGGATGGAACAGTGAAGTGGGTCCCAGGAAAATGCCAGCCAATTGGCAATGTCGGCCCCGTCCAGGCTGAGCTCATGGACAGGGGCGGTAGGTACTTCCTCTAGTGGCCCAGGTCAGAGGAATCCCCAGGCTACATGCAAGCTGCAGCCCTGGCTAACTCAGCCGCATGGCTATGTTAAAAACACATAACCCAGGGACCGGGCAAAGAATTACTTGTGCCAACTCTTCAACAAGACCTAGAACAAGACAAGGGCATTTTGTTCTTGCTCTCACTATGCAGTTTTCAGTGGTAATAGTGGCTAGAAACATGATGACTAGTGTAGAAAAATCCCACTGTTTCTCCTGTGATGCATAATTTAGTACACACAAGTAAGGTGGTCTGAAAAAGAACCAGTGTTAGGTCTATTTACGCTGTAGTGACAAGTCTTGAGTGTCTCCCAAATCTTGGAGGCCTCACCATCCCATCTCTTAAAGTCCAGTGGGACTTCTCATCCTGCCCCTCATGGGACTCCAGACACTGGATATATAGAGATGAAGGCACACTGTCCTGTGGCCTCTGACCTTGAAAAGCAGCAAAGCTGGGGCAAATAACAATTATAAATCCCTCCTAAGTGCTATTCTCAGGGTCCTGGGTACAGGAGCAAAGAGACAGGAGCATTAAGTGCTCTTTGCAAGAGTCAGGAAAGGCCTCCCTGAAAAGCTGAGATTTGGGCTGGCTCTGGATAACAGAGTAAGAGTTCACCAGGCGGCAGACAGGAGGGCACCCACCTGGAGGGGACTGTGTGGCCGAGGGGACTGAGACGGGAAGAAACAGAGCATGGTGAAAACCAAGAGCAGTCCAGTACAGCCACAGAGTGGGGAGTGTGTGAGGCGTGTCAAAAGATCAGGCCAGAGAGTGAGGTGGGGGCCCAATTATGAAGGAATTTATATGTCCTCTAGCAACAGGGAGTCATGGAAGGGCTTCCAATTGTTTTTAAAGTCAGATGGAGATGCAATAGACATATGGCAACTATTAATATTTAGGAATAGGGTTTGTAACCACTACCACAATCAAGAGGTAGAAAATTTCCATCACTCAAAGAACTTCCGTCGCAGCTCTTTGTAGTAGTTAACCCACCCTCCTCACCTCAGCCCCTGACAACTACTGATCTGTTTTTTGTCCCTACTGGCTTCTTTTATCCAGAATGTCCTAAAAAGATAATCATACAATACAGAGTTTTTTTGAGACTGGCTTCTTTCACATAGCAAGAATATTTTCCAGACTCATTTATATTGATGTATCTATCAGCAGTTTTTTCCTTCTTATTGCTGAGTATTCCATCAGTGAATGAACTACAATTTGTCTATCCATTCACAACCTGATGGACATTTGAGTTATTTACAGTTTTTAGCAACTGTATCCAAAGCTGCTATATATAAAGCTCTTATATAAAAATTTCTCATGCAGACATATATCTTCATTTTAAATAAGTATCTCAGAAGCAGAATTGCTAGGTCATATGGTAAATATATGTTTAACTTTTCAAGAAACTGCCAATTTGTTTTTTTAGAACGACTGTACCATTCAACATGGAGGAATGTATGGGAATCCCCACTGATGTCACATCCTTGTCAGAACTTGGTACCGTCAGATTTTAAAATTTGATTCATAGGCATAAAAAATGTCAATAGGTACATGGTGGTATCTCACTGTGATTTTGATTTGCATTTTCCTAGTGACCAATGCTCATTTCATGTGCTTATTTGCCATCCATATCTTTTTTGGTGACTTGCCTATTGAAATCTATTGACCATTTTTTGTTGTCTTATTATTTACATCATATTTGTTATTCTTTATATATAGCGGATAGTAGTCCTCTGTCAAACGTTTTGCAAAAGTTTTTTCTTCTGGTCTGAAGCTTATCTACTCACATGGCCAGTCTTTTGGGTGTTATATCCAAGAAATCTTTGCCCAACCTAAGATCACAAAAACTTTTGAATGTTTTCTTCTAGAATGTTTAGATTTAGGTTTTACATTTATGCCCATGAACAGTTCAAGTTAATTTTTGTATATAGTGGTAAAATGTTGTTTTTAGTTGAAAATAACATTTATGTGGAAAAGTACACAAATCATAGGTATATGGTTCAATGAACTTTTACCAACTAAACATGTAACCTGCATCCAGAGCAAAGAACAGAACATCACTGGCCCCTCAGAAGACTTCTTGGAACTCCCTCCACAGAAAACTTATTTTTTAAACATTTATTTATTTGAGACAGAGACAGAGAGAGAGAAAGAGAAAGAAAACGCATGAGTGGGAGGGGTAGATGGAGAGGAAGAGAAGCAGACTCTGTGCTGAGTACAGAGGCCAATGCAGGGCTCAATCCTGGGACCCTGAGATCACAACCTGAGCTGAAACCAAGAGCCAGACATTTGACTTACTGAGCCACTCAGACACCCTCACAGGAAACTTATAAACAGAAAAGTGACACGAAGTAACTCTGAGAAATGACTCTGGGAAGGAATATGAAGGGTTGATTAGCGACAAGAAATTGTTCGTTATTGCATCTCACTGGTTTGAGGGCAAGATCTTCAGCACCTACTATGCTGCTCTTCAAGGCAGGTGCTTAATATTTACTGGACAACTGATCTTCAATATGAACATCCTAACCCAAGGATAAAGTAAAAATCAAGTCAGAGCAACTCCATGTATAATTGAGAAGTTAGAAAGTAGAACACCAAACACATAGGCTTAAGAAAAAATAGAAGATACTGACCTGAGTTTGGATTTTGAGATGGCTTGGCTAAAAGAAAGACAAAAAGAATAGGATTTCTGTTAGAAAGACTCGAGCATACTCTCCCCGTCACGTCAGCTGAGAGATCAGAAAAGCCATGCACAGAAGCCTGGGATCAGCATCCCCAGCACCCCCAGTGAGACAGCAGGGGTGAGAGCAGAGCAGGAGGCGAGGTACTGCTAGGGCCAGGTGGACCAGGCTGACATCTTCCAGGGTTCAGGCAAGAGAAGACTCTAAGCCAGTGGCCCTACACAGCCCGGTCACAGGCCGTGATGCCAGGGGTTCTTCTCCCCTGACCCCACTTCCCCCGAGTGAAGTCAGTGGGGCCTCCCCTGCTCCATCTCAGCCACTCAGCAGCAGCATCTGCTGCTGCTATAGCAGAGGGAGCACTGGACTAGGAGTCCTAGCTCTGCTATCCACTAAACTGCATGGGTTCTGGCAAGCAGCACACCTTTTGAAGCTTCTGTGTTCTCATCTGTAAAATGAGGAAGACAAATCCATCCCCCTGCCTACTTCACAATGTTGTAGGGAGGGCAGAGCAAAACAACAGAGGCAAATTCACTTAAAACCTCTGACCAAGACATGTCACTTGTGTGAATCGCTGCCAAGAAGATCAAAATCTTTTAAGAATACCACCTCTACTTTACAGAGATTAAGACCTAAGGGATATCAGCAGGAAGCAACTGAAACAAAATTGCATGGACTCTCCAAAGCAGGCCGTACTCTGCACATTGCACACTGCTGGTCCCTGCTGGGGGCCAGGTCATCTAGACAGAAACCAACAGGGTGAATGTGGTGGCACCTTCCACCGTTAGGAGAGGGTGGTGTGGGCTCCAAAAACAAGTGCCGTGAGCAAAGGAGGGAGGGCTCTTGTTGTGCAGCCACCACGTGGGGGGGTCGGGAGAACCCGCCAGGGAAGGAAAACTTAAATATGCAGCACATCCTGTCAGCCACTCTGCCATACAAGCTCTTTGTCAAAGCACTGATGCCAACACCAGACTGCGAGGAAAATCAGGCCTGTTACCCCCACCGCCGACACCCAGAGGGCCCAGCCTTGGCCGTGCCTCTTCTTTTCCACCAGCACCTAGTGGACACAGTGGAATTGCCAGGTTACCTGGCCCGCCCTGCAGCAGGCTCCGCCAGGGCAGGAGGCAGGGCGGGCTGCTCTGGGGGAAGAGGCATGTGACATTCTGGGGGGCCGGGGGGCCTGGGGGGGGAAGGGAGGGGGGACCCAGGGGTCCAGGGTAAGCCCACCCACCCCTTGTGCATCTGAGGCTATGGCCCTGGGATGCCTTCCCCCCAGGTGCTCCTCTAAGAAAACAGTAGGGGGCAGCAGGGCAGGCGGCCTCCACACTCACCAGAGACTCCCACAGCCGCCTGGATTCTCGCCTCCGCCACTTACGTTCTCTGTGTTCACCGACTCGGTCTCACTGGTGGGCATGCTGGCTGCAGGGAGAAGACAAGGCTTTAGCCGGCACACCAGAGTGCTGCGTGCCCAGGAGTGGGCCGGATGCAGACTGCTGCCTCCAGGCAGGTCCTCTGACAGCCCAGGAGGAGGGCCGGGAAGGGGGAGAGGCCAGGCACCCCCATGGCAGGGGGGTCTTCGCTTCCATGATCTGCTGACCTGCTGAGATAGACCATACAGCGCCCCTCCCCTCCCCATCAGGAGGAAACCCTGTCCATCCAGACACTTCCCAAGAAAAGCCCAGGAGCCAAACTGAATCCAGTTGCTGTGCCTGACACCAGCTTATCTTCTTGACTTCTGGGAGTGCACTGAGAGGCCACACAACTCAGCTACAGTGAAATCTTTGCTGGCCCCAACTGGTGTTGTCTAGAAAGTCTGTCACTAGACTAGTACTTCATACATGAATTCTTATCTTAAAAATAGTAAAGGAGAAGAGATATTGGATGCTAGAGGACATGAAGGTATCAAGCACAAAATCTTTTTAAAAATTTAAGAACTCTGCTCACGATTAATTTATCAGATGTCTAAGTTCCACTGAGCTTGTGAAGCCAGTGTGCAGAAGGCTCTTACCAAAGCAGCCAGAACCAGAGCACAAAGGAAGTGCAGTCTTACAGGTAGTAAGGTTTTCTCCCAACCAGTGGCCAGAAGGCAAAGTTGACGGTGATCTCAGTGTCACCAGGGTCTCTGGGCATGTCTCACTCTTCTACAGCTGGATCCTGAGCAGAGGAAGTAGAGGGAATATAGAAATACACCCATGGTGCTGGGAGGCCCAGGGAACCATCGTCTGGCATGTGGGCATTAGTTCTCAGACACCTGATTCAACCCTGCAAGCAGCGTAAGATGTATTGAAGGAGATGCAGGGCACATGAAGCACTACACCTGCCCTGGAAAAACCAACGGATTTCAATTATCTATGAAAAGAGTCACTTCGGGGGTCCACGCAAGGAGCTCTGGAAGCACACAGTGAGCAATGACTAATTCTGCTCTGGGGTTTAGGAGAGAGGGGGTCACTGAAGACAGAAATGTGGGAGATTCACCCAAGCACATGCACTTCTTTACCCTGATGCATCATTTTGAACTATAGCAACTGTCTTTATAGACATTGTGGCATCAGTAGGAAGGCCTTCCCCCTGTGGACTCTGCCGATATGGCTCTTAGCCAGGACACCTCTGCTTCGATCTGCAAAAACTGGTGTATTGCTGGAGTGTTGTGGTGGAGGCTCCGAGGCCAGCCCAGGCACAGAGGGCAAAGGAGCCAGGTCGATGAGCTTTGTGGTGTGGCTGTGTGCCTGCAGGCCCTGCTCAGGCAAGGGACGCTGTGAATAACAAGGATGAAGGTGGGCCCAGAGGACTGAGAAACAGTCCTTTTCCTTCTGTGGGCACCCAGGAACTGAGCCTGCTCAGGTAGGAGTTCCATAGCCACGTCTGGGAGCATTTAGGCAAAGGCAGCAAAACAAAATGAGCAAAATTACAGACCCACATCACACTACTGAGATTCTCTTAGAATCATCTTTCTTCCTCAACTAAGTCAAAAGAAACCAACTACAAACTTTGATTCACCTTTTTTACTACTCCATGCAAAAAAAAAAAAAAAGGACAAAAATAAACAAACCAAAAAACGCACACAATCCAACCACAGAAAAACCTTTAACAAAAGCTCCATAAAGACACACATTCAACAGACGCACGAAGCTGCTCATGCAATTCTCTTCTCCGTGACTGATTTGTGCTCTGACTTGAAAAGATGAAAACATTATAAAATTCAATGAAGCTCGTTGCTATGGGCTCCTCCCCTAGGTCACCCTTCTCTTCGGTGACAAAGAAAATCACAGTGGGAGACTCCTACAAATATGACCGTGAGTCATCTCTGTGCAATACTTTTCTTGGTAGTTACTGTCACTCCTAACTCAGAGGATTGACGTCGAGAGCAGCATGACACAGGGCAGGAGAGGGGGTGGTCCACAGGCCCCAGTTAGGGTTTGACTGTGCTGTGTCCAGTCCTACCACTCTGCAGGCTGCAATATCCAATGTGGAGAGTAGGGGTGCCAACTCCACACTCTCAAGGGCCACCTTCCACCTTCCACCTCTCAGTTTAATGCTTCACGGTCCTACTACTGATCATCCTAGAACTGTAATTATTATTTCCAAAAGAGCAAACTTCTTTGGAATAGGCTAAATCTTGGTGGCTTCTTACCCTTTGGGGCCGTGTCCCATTACGGGAACAGTACAGTTGCTGCATGTCATTGCTAAAGCTTCTTTTTTTTCCAACAATCTGATCAAAACAGATAAATTACATGCTGCCTAAGGGAAGGGGGGCACTTTGCATTTCTGGCTCTGTGCCAGCTACTACTGAATGAAATGTACCAGTTACTCCCTGGACAGGATAACCAAGTGGAAGGAAAGATAGGAAATAAAGGTGAACCCCACACACAGAAACTAAGAGAGGTTAATGGTGCGGCACAGTGTCAGGGCTGCGCTGATGGAGAGAAGTTTCCTTGGCCCCAGGCAGACTCCATCCTTCAGATGAGGCAGGACGGTGGCTAAGAGCAGACTCTCAGGTGGGCGGAAGTGAGATACAACACATGGTGGGGGGGGGGGCGGGGATTTTCCCATAGTCCTGGGTCATCCTATGTGGGTCCACAGTGTTGGGCAGTTGGTGGGGCTCATACGTGGTAGCTGTCACCTCAAGAAAGCTCTCATGTTGCTCCCTGGAAACAAAGCGACACTCCATGCAAAGCCCAGGCGCTTTGCCCTACTTCCACTCGTGCACAAAGACACCTAGTGTGAACAATCTTCCACACTCCTGAGTCAGCTTTGGCCACCACTCTTGGTTTGTATCTCTTCTATCTTGAAGGAGCCATCTCCGTATGACTTCACCTGCTGTAGAGATAGCAACTTCTCCGTCATAACTGTTGGACACCAAGAGTGCCACAGACCCATAATAAGTAAGTTATTCCAGAATGACATCAGCCAGCTGAGGCGGCGGTGAGGGGGAGGCAGATGAAGAGCACAGTGACTATGCTAGAATTGGGTGACCTCAGCTGGTCCCGGAATCGGACCGTGATCACCTGAGCAGAGGCACCAGGCTCTGATGGGGCCCTGGCAGCCTTTCTTCTCTGCTCCAGCCTTTCCCTCCCAGGCACAGGGGAGATTTTCCTTTCTCCAAAGTATGCAGACAGTAGGCCCAGTGGGCAAAAGCTCATTTGTACATGAACATTTCACCCTTCACTTGTACCGGGCATTATTTTTCATGTTAAAACACTGATATGAGTTTCATTTCACTTAGCCCCAGTGGGACTTCATAGATGTTTTTACAATCAAGACAGGAGGGTCACAGACTGTTAGAACTACGAGGGGGCCTCTGAGATCACATGAAGCAGCTCTGTGATTTCAGATGAGAGACCTGACCAACTTGCTTCAGGACACACAGCTAGGTGTGAGAAAGCTCTCCTGCTTCCCACCTGGCCATGCTTGTGGTGTATGCTTAAACATCCTGGGATACGTTTTGATACCGGTATATGTTGATATGTATATAGGTATGCCCTTATAATTATACTTAATATACTTAAATACTGGTACACATTGGTATATATTGGTATATCCTTAAAAGGCCACACACTAAGACTTCCAAAAGCCAAGCAAGACACTCATTCATCAGCTTTGGTTTGCTGTCCTGCTGACCTAATTAACCCCCAGAAACCTGGTATACAAGCAGACCACCTCCAGGATGTGAACCCAGCAGAGAGAGAGAGAGAGAGAGAGAGAGAGAGAGAGAGAACGAAGATCAATGTGCTGTGGTGACTATTGGGACTTTATGAAAATCTATGTTTAAGTAAACCCCTGAGGAAGATTCCTGGAACACACGCCCTTTCCCTAACTGGCTGCCACAGCATCACGGCTGCCCGTTCAGGGCGAGCATTCTATCCCTTTCAGTACAGATTCAACGGTAACTGCTGACAAGTGGTGAGGCTAACTAGGGGTGCAGGCAGAGACCATCCTCTCAGTTCCAGCATGTCATCTACAGGCAGAAGCAAGCCAAGGGGCCATCTGCATGCAGAGGAGCTGTAAATCCTTTCCCTCACACGTTCCAGGGAATTTTCAGAACTCTGTTGGGCAAGTTTTCATTTCTTAAAAATATAAGTTATAAAACTATTTCCAGGATCTGGGTGAAACCAGGCATTAGGATAAGCCTGTGCCTAGAATGGAATGCTGACTTGCACTGCAATTTGCCTGCTGAAAACCTAGGAAGCTCAGGGCCACTGCTTTGCAAGCTAGTCCAGGCACCAGGATCCCGGAGAAGAGCTCCAGGGCAGACCCCGAGGCTTCGATGTGGGTGTGCTGAGCATAGGACCCGAGGGCTGCTGCCAATGAGGAGATGATGCCAGACAGCAGCCCTGCAGGCCCTGGACTGCAGACGAAAGCCACCCTGGCCTCTGCAGGTGGGGTGCCCCTCTTGGAGAGTCCTCTGTGGATGGTGTGCCACATTGCTTCTAAGATCTGCTGCTGGGGTCTGGATGCGATTATGGGCAATGCGACACGAAATAAACCAGGGAAATTCGGTATTTCTCAGGCCAGCACAACTAACTAGCATTTTCACCAACACATAAACATTCCTCTGTATACACTGTCCAGAACAACATACTTTTCAACCAAATCTGCCTGGCTTGGGAGTTCAGAGGGAATCCAAAACACACACACACACACACACACACACACACACACACACACACACACGGTGAATGAGTCTGTGTGTGGGTTCAAGTAGGCAGCCTCAAAATTATGTTCACCAGTAACAGGTACAGCAAACTCTCCAACGTACTTCCTTCAGTGATACAGGCTGCTCAGGTCAAAAGACACAAGAAGGAATGTCAGAGAAGCTGGGTTTTTGTCACTGGTAATGTGGGGACAAGTCTTTTCCCTCTTCCTCCTTGGGCTTAGTTGGCTAATCTAGAACATGAGCTGTTGGGTGATATCATCTGTAAGACCTGTACCTCTGACCTGCTTGAATTGCTATAAAGAGGAAACACCCACGGGCTGTCTGGTTTTACCACCATCACCAAGGGGGTTTTCCTCACACTCCCCCAGCTCGGCAAAGAGAGCAGGAAAGGAGCAGTATTATGAAGCCCCTGCCCACTGCCCCTCAGGAGTGCTGCCACGAATGTGGAAGTCCGCCCAGGAGAAGTGTTCCCAGGTCACTTCCAGGCAGAGCCACTGGGGAAGGGAGTAGCCCCTCGAGAGTCATCAGCCAGCCGCAGGAGCCCTGGGACCCATGCCAACTGAGTGCAGAGCACCCCAGCCTCCTCCTCCAGCCTGGCACACCAAACAGCCTCCTTCACTGATGTCCTGGGCTTCTCGGAGCCTCGCCCCCCTGTTCTCCACAGAACAAACTCTCTTGCCTAGTCAGGGATGCCTTTCAGAATCTGCCTCCACACCTAAGTAGCCTGAACCTTCTCACACCTTCCTTCCAATGGGCGGGGGCATGAGGTTGGACAACTGAGCAGTGGCAGTCATGGTTGCCTTCCTTGGGAACAGGGGATCCGAAGACAAGATCTTATGGTTTTTTTTTAAATCTTATTTTCATGACAGGCATGAGCAGTGCCATGACATCCCCTGAAGGAATTTGCCTGTGCTTGCTAGTGGTGACACGCTTAGCTGTCACAGGGTAACAGACTCTGGTTGCTGTAAAGAAGCCAGTCTCTTCTTGAGGAATGTGGGTCAAGGCCAGACCAAGGTTTCTGTGTCTAAAGCAAGAATGATGCCCTGACAATAATTATTCCTGTATGACTAATGACGTGTGGAGCATGGCACCCATGCGAGGGCCTTGCCCTGCCAGCATCATCAGGGGTCTTCTTCAGGCTCCGTGGGTATCTCAGTCAATAAAAGACCTCACCCACTCAAAACACAAAGTTTCCTGAAAATGAGGCTTCCTCCTTTCCCTGCATACCTCAGAAAGCCAACAAAACATCCCTGAAAAATCACAGGGTGCAAACTCCTGCTCAGGAGGATGAACACCTACATGCCCAAGGAGAGGTCTCTTCTCTTCTAGGGACAAACCACTCATCATCTTATGGTAACCTGCCCAGAGCCCAGGTTCTCAGTCTTTGATACTATTTTTATCCTATGTCAGTGACATCATTTCCTGCTTACCTGAAGTCCATCCTTCCTGCAGAGGCCTCCAAAGGCTGCATCAAGGCCAGCTCTTCTTCATAAGCTTCTGTAAACTATTAACCCTATGGGAGCTGGCCCCAGCTCTGCCCCGGAACTGGCTGCCCACCCCCATGCAGGTTCCTTTTCTTCTCAGGACCACCATGTGCTGCTCTCTGGAGGCTGATACTCTCTGTCCTTGTCTACGTCAAAAGCTTTTGGTCCAACCACCTGTGGCTTATTCCCATGTCTATAGCCTATGAGCTCAGCATTCCCATAATGGCAGAGGCTACTACCAAGAAAATAGTGCATTGTGTCCCCTCTGCTCCCTTGGCAGTTGGCTTTGTGTGCCTATTTACACTCAGACTTTTCCTCCAGAGTCATCCCAACCAGGGCCAACCTCAGTGGCGATAACTAGATAAATCATGTGGTGTGCACAGGCAAAACTTTGCACTGCTCTAAGACTACAGTGAAGGCTTGGCAGGCAGGACAGGACGCCAGCTGTCTGTATCAACTGCTCTGCATGCAGATGGTCCTGACACTGACCCCAGGGTTTCCAGTGATGGTCTACGTTTAGCATTCTTTTTTTCCAGCACAGCTTGAACATTAACTGTGCCCCACATGAGCCCTTTCTGTATTCCTGCTCACAAAGGCAAGTGCCCCCCAAATCTTGGTATCCTAGAAGTATATTTTTAACTTCATTCTTGAAACTGGCACTACTAGCTTTAGTATGTCCTGGGCAAACCAGCCAGAGGGTGAAAAACCAGCAGGCCATTTGAAAAATGCAACCTAGAAAAATCAAAATCAATCAAATAACATCACTGGAATTTCTAAACAGTTTAGATGAAAAAGGATCATTGGGGAAAAATGTTTAAGAAGTCTGTCTTCCAATCTAAGAACATTCATGCTGAATTAAATAAATGTTCTGAGTGAGTTCAGCTGCTTCTTTAAAAGGTATAGTTCAAACAAAAAGGAAACTGCAATGCTGTCTTGGCAAAACCACACATTTGGGGTAAAGACAAGAAGAAAACAACATGACCAAGGCTCAAAGGAATCAAGCAGTTGAAACATAGGCATCTTACAAAAACACACCACACGGGCACATGCACTTCACACCAGGCCTATGTGCAAGGAGAAAGCTCCAGAAGCCCTGGGAGAGGAGTCTCCCAACGGGAAGTTCAACCTCAGTCATTTACCGTGATCCTTAGCCCTGCGTTGTCGAAAGCAGCAAAACTTCCTTTTCTTCTTATCCTCTTTTAGCAGGTCGGCCACTGTGACTCCTTCAGGTGGAACACAGGCAATGTCATTAATGTTCGGTAGAGGGCAGCAGGAGCAACGCAAACAGAGCCAGAGGACCCGGGAGGAGGCCAGATCCCTGGGCTCTGATCCTTGAAACCCGAGCTGTCCTCCTCCCTGGTGGACGGTGGACATCCACAGCTCGGGGTCTGACTGGTAGAGGGGAGGTGCACTTTCTACAGCTAGGACACCAGGCACATGTCTCTAAGAACCTGTCCTAAATACCCAATCCACCAGAGACAAAGCTTCCTAGGGGTTGGCCACTCCACCAAGAGGGCGTTCAGCAGCTGTCAGCAGTCCAGGGCACTGACCAGTTGGGCAAGCCTGGCCACTATTGCTATGTGGGGAGGACACATGGGAGTTGAAAAGGTGGGCTCTGGACTTGGACAGCCCAAGTCTAATCTCAGTCCGGCCACTTGATGACCTGACTGGATGACCACGACAGGTTACCTGATTTCACTAAGCCTTTGCTTACCTTAGCAAGTGGTAAACAGTAAATACGGTAACATAAGCATTGGCAAGGTATGACCAACCATTATGAGTCTAACTCCCCTGTGGCCACTAGGTCACAAGAAAAGAGTTCTAGGGTCTCCAGCTCCCTCTGGCTCTGGGATAGGATATCATGATATTAGCTGGGGGGTGCTCATCTGCAGGGTGGAGCTGTGTGCCCAGAAGGGGAGCTGCAGGGACAGTAGGGGTAAGCAGAAGGAGAGCTGAGCGGGCAAGGATACGAGGAAACAGGTACCTGCACGCACGACTGGCAGGAATACCAATGGGTACCAATGGCAGGATGCGTTTCTAAAATGGGCATCGTCTCCGACCCAGCAAGTTCCTTTCTCCCACAAGAATGTGAACATACATATGCAAATACAGGCGCATACATATGTGGGGATTAGTGGTGGCTCATCTGCAGACTAGCAGAACCTGGGTTCAAATCCCAGCTTGGCCACTTTGATGGGACACGTGACCCTAAGAAGCCACTTAACCTCTTCATGTTTCAATTTCCCCATCTGTCAAGCTCTTGTCTCCCAGGGCCCTGTGAGGAATAATGGATTAGTGCACCCCCTGCCCTTAGAACAGCGTCTGACACACAGGAAGCACTTGATAAATGTGAGATGTTCTTATTCTGCATTCTTTTGTTGAATAAATAAGCACTAAGAAACTCCTATGTGTGGCAAGGACCATGCTGGGTGCCAGCCACACAATGGAGAACAGAAACAGACCCTGTTCCTCCTCTCCCTCAGCCCCGCCCTCCCTGCGAGGAAGACATTAACCAGACCATCGCACAAATGAGTGTAGAAACACACCTCTGACAACTGCTATAAAGGTCCAAGGGCTAGAGAGGATATAGTCCATTGTGGCAGCTTTATAATGGCAATTTAGTGAAAATAGCCAAAATGCTTTTTAAAAAATGTGGAAAGATGTCTATGGCACATGATTCAGTGAGAAAGGCAAGTTACTGAACCATCTGAGCAGGATAATCTTTTTTTTTTTTAAGATCTTATTTATTTGAGAGAGAGCAGAGAGAGAGGAGTGGGGGTGAAGGGCAGAAGGAGAGGGACAAGCAGGCTTCTCGCTGAGCAGATCCCAGGACCCCGGGATCATGACCTAAGCCAAAGGCAGACGCTTAGCTGACCGAGCCATTCAGGCACCCCTGAGCTGGATAATTATGGTTGGGACGTATGTTCTCACATGCACAGGTGAGGTCTGAAAGAACAGGCCCCCAACTGCCCAGTCTGGTTCTCTCATACTTTATACACTTTGATATTATGTGAATTCTTGGCAATGAGCAAATATTACCTTTGCAATTAAAATATATTAAAAACAAACACACGCAACCCTGACTTGGACTCTACAATCCTGGCTGGAGCGCCTTTTCCTCATGTCCATGCTGGGGCGACCATCCTTGAGTCTGTCTCCCACCAGCTCTTAGGAGACCCACCCACGGCAGGCATCAGGTCCCTGTGACACCCCAGGGGAGGCGGGGGTGTCTCCCAGCCGCCCCCACCGCTGGGCTCACCCCTGGTGGCTTTCCTTGTCAAAGGCACTTCCAGCACCCTCTCCAGAGAGAGAGGGCAACCCTTCTGACGCATGTTTACCATATGTACCTCTAACTGCTGTTTGCTTTACAGCTTTCAAATGAGTATTTTCCATTTTGAATTTGCATCCTGAGGTAGTTTAACTGTGATGAAAGCAGTTTTATAAGTCATATTTTAAAGACACAAGCTTTGAAACAGGACCAATAAACTTCTGTGCCGTGTGCTTGCAATAAACATCTATGCCATCCCTGGTTCCCTGCCCACCCTCAAATCAAACATCTCCGTAAAGGGCACCTGAGAGGCACATGCGGAAGGGAGGGGACAGCTGTGGCAACCCTGCACGCAAGACACCTGGGGTGGGGAGAAGCAGAGCCCCAACGGGAGGGGCGGGGGTGGGGGCAGTCTTTAGGAGCTCCAAGGAAGAGGAGATTTCCCTGTGGACACCATGTAGCCCCACTTACAGATATTATTGATCATTAATAGTTCCCACAGTAAAACAGCCCTGCTTTTCTGGCCAGAATTTTAGAATGAGCTCCCTTTAAAACGATTTCATTATTTTTAATGCCTTTTTTTTTTCCTTAAAAAAAGACTAATCACTGACAATGAGAAGAGTTTAAAATAGAATTTTAGGCTTCCAGATTTTAATGGCCCTAGAAAAACGCCATTGTTAACACAGAAGCAGCTGCATACGTCTAAAAAATCACTTTGAGATTTGGCAGGGTTTCTTAAGAAACTTGAAGCTCAGCAAAAAGTTAAATAAATTATCCTTGAAAATGTCCCAAATGCTTAACTTCCAAGGGAATTTGGTCCATTCAATTAACCATGTAACACCAGCTTCCTAACAGCAAAATTTATAGAATGGACATTTAAAATATTCCATGAATGCACAAAGCGAGAGCCACCAGACAGCCCAGTTACAGCCCAGACTGCTTCTCCTTCTGTCCTCCTTCAAGTGAAAGCCTGAATCAGCGGGATATTCAGTGTGATAGGGTTCAGGAGTTCCCAAGCCCAGCTTCACCCAGCACCTCCAGTGAGTAGCAGAAAAAGCCGTGCATGGCTGGGTCCCACTGCAGACGGGCAGGTCTTCGTCAGGATGGGGGTACAGCACCAGGACGTGTTGGTGCTCCCCAGCTGGCTGTCATGTACAGCCAGAGTTGGGTACCACGGACGCAGAGAGTGACATTTTAGTGGATCAGAGAGAAATAATAATGTGTGTGCATCTCCAAGCACTCGATTTGACATCTGTTCTCTGACAGCAAGCATCAACAAACCACACGTGGACATTGAGCCAGAGAGCCAGGCTTTGGTATATCAAACATGACTGGTGAACAGGTTTGTTTTCCATCAATACTTTAGAACTTTACAGTCTCTGAACAGGAAAGTATAGGAACGTGGTCTTAAGGAGGTCCTTAGCCTGAGGATGGTTAGAGGTCTAGCAGAATCTGCAAGAATTATTCTGTTTAGGTCAAGTTATACTGTAGTCTGATGACAGCAGCAATAGCAAGTACTCCTCTACCGTTATAGTGACTCCTGCCAGTTATCAAACTTTAATGCTCACGACAACCCCATGAGTAGATATCTTTATCCCTTTCTTACAGACAGGGAAATGGGGGCTCAGAGACATTGGGTAGACTCAAGTCCAAATTCCAAGTCACAAAACTCAATCTCAGCCAATTCCAGACAAGGGGCATCAACATGCTGTCTAGCCTCTACCTCCAAGGCTTATGACGTCTGTTATTAATGGCACCTGATGCCTGAGGCTTGGCTATTGCAAGGGCTTCCTGTCACATTGTCACTTAACTCCCCCATGTCTGGAAGGAACCTGCCCCAGTTCCAACCAGGACCCAGCTGAAAACCACACTCAATGGTATAAACATCACAAGACAATTTGGATAAAAGCCAGGATCCCTAGGGAGTGCCCCATCCCCTTTCCCAAGAAAAACAGAGGAGCAGGGCTGAGGCGTTAAGTGTGAGGGCCTGGATCTTACACACCCAGCACGCAGGCACTGGCAATGCTCACACTACACTGCTTGCTACCAGGTGACAGACCAGAGACCTGGCATGTGCAGGTGGTAAATGAACCACTGTTAGCTGGTGAGGGGGACAATACAGGCTTTGTGAAAACCCTCTCTCCCTTGGGTTTCTCACTGTGACAGGAATAAAATGGCTAGCAACCACAGGATGTCCCAGAGAAACCCTAGCAGCTCTCCATCTCCAAAAAGGTCTGGGCTACCAGGAATATATGCAGGAAGGCCCACTTCCTCATTGGGAGGAGACCTGAGGCTCTCATCTTAAGTCAGTTAAATCCCTATCTGGTTCCCACAGCCTTGAATCAAGGTCTTTATTTCAGACCCTAATCATCAGTGCTCCAGGCATCTGGAAACCCTAGCACCTGGCAAAAGGACCCTGATGCAGAGCAAGAGTGGCCCACAGAAGCGCGTACTCCTCTGGACTGGATGTCAAAGCTGGTGCCCCAGGTTGAGTCACACAGCACTGTGTACAGCAAAAACCACAGAGCAAGCGTTCTGGAGACACAGCCCAGCCTTCCTGAGTTAGGAGTCCTGATTGCAAAGTGAATTCCAAGGATTTACAGCTTATAAAGAGTGATTATTTCTTTCCTTGATTATACTACTAAGCAATGCACTTAAGGGTTTGGAACATTTACAACCTTTTGTACCTTGTTTGTACCGTTTCCTCAGTCTAAGAAGTACTCCGCTCTCCCCCACCTTTTGAAGCCACAGGGTGCTTCTTCTCTCTGGAGCTCAGCAGGAACACCACCTCTTCCAGGGAGCCTCCACTTGCATTCCCCCCAGGCTGCTTCACTGTGCCCTTTGGGCTCCCACAGCAGATGGGCTGGCCCCTGATCACAGGGCCAGCTTGCCCATTCCATTATATGCTAAGGCACCACTTCTCTGTCTTCCCTCCACAGCTAGGTTTCCAAAGGCAGAGGCACTGATTTTGTCATCATGTAGCCAGGTCCTTTACACATGGTGGCAGGCCACAGGAAGTACTGGGCTACAACAGAGTGAACGAGGGCTCTCAGGACTATCAGAAGACATTGCCTCGAGTCCAGCAAAAATGCCCACTCCTCAAACCACAGAACCACCACACCCGATGCTGGCAGCACTAACGGGGACCCCTGTCCATTTCCAAAGCTGGGGCAATGAAGAGACAAAAAGACACCAGCCTGAAAGGCTCACGCAGCTCCCCTCTGGACACATCTCAACTGGCAAAGGAGGGTGTTGTGCTCGGGAGAAGGGCCAATACTTGCGCTGGCTTACACACAACATGTACATTCGGAGAGGGAGGACAGGCCGGCAGACCTCTCCAGGTCAGCGCCAAAGCTGCAGTCTGCAAACGAAGAGGGAGAGCGTGTGGTAGGCATCCCCCATGCTGCAGGTATGGCTTGTTGCCAGCCATACTGTAGGTACGGAAGCAGCAAGAAGACCATGGGGATTCAGATTCAAGTACTGTGAAGACACAGACACCCTTCTCTGACCCAGTGTCCTAGAGGACATCCTCAAGTTTGGAACTAGAAGGAATGCCCCTCCATATGAACTCCAATATCAGAATCAGCACACAAAAGCAGCTCTAGAAATCCTCCAGCAACTTCCTGATGCTCAGGAAATGAGTCCCCAGTCTCTTCCCCGAGGGAACAGCATCAGGGACACTGGGAAGCAGCAGGGAGAGGAGTCCGCACCCTGCTGGATCCCCAGGAGCACACAGGACTGAGTCAATCACTTGCATCTGTGACAACAGGAAACCCACACTCCCAGGGGAAGCACAGACCCAGAGTCCCCAGCTAGAAGTAACCAAAAGGCCATCTCAGTCAACCATGGGCTGCTCAGCCTCCACTTGCATGATCAGCTGCCTACAGAGACAGCACAAACTGGCCTCACCCACCCAGCCTCCCTGCCCCATTTCCCCTAATCAAGCCAAAGGAATGAACCAACCCCTGTGTCCTCCTCACACCTCTGCTCTGGCTCAGGATGTTTCTCCTGACACTAACCTCAGACCCATCAATCCTTCCAGGATCGGGGCCAATGTCCCATAGGTCCTTGCTGGAGCCCCAAAGCCAGTCGTCACCCCCTCAGCACCAAGCGCACAACCTGCTGCCCCTCACCACCTGCATGTCTGGCCCCTTGGGCTGCATCTTAGCATGCATAGGCCTGCACTTCCCCCAGAAGGAGCAAACCACATCCCCTCGATCTCAGGAGTGCCCCCAGCAAATAGTACCCGCCTTGCTGAATGAAGGAGTGACCACACAACATCTTAGGGGCAGGGCATCTTGCTGAGGGTGGGGGGAGCTCAACCAGCATCTTCTGTGAGGTGGGGCCCACCTGGGTTCTCCAGGCCTCAAGGGATGCATGCCTTTGAGATAGATTCTCGGTCTTTACCATCAACTATTCTAGATTTGAAACAAACCACAAGCATCTTAGTCAAATCTACTGCTGAATTTCAATTACTCCTTTTACCTGAGGCACAGGTGGCCCAAGAAGAGTAAAAGTGGTAAGAGAGAAACGTTGGTTGGTTCATGGCAACGAACTCCAGGGGCTGGTGGGCATTGGGCCCACAGCTGCAGAAAGTGCTTGAGGGACCTGGTGCCAGGACGGGCTACCAGGGGAGTGAGCTCCAAGAAGCCACACTGACTCACATGCCTCCTCACCCTGCCCAGGCTGGTTTCTTCCCAGCCCTTGATGGGCTAAGCATCTGGCTTCTCACGTGAAGCACAGGTGGGAGCCATGTCAGATGTCACAGGTGGGAGCCATGTCAGATAGCAGGAGGATGGAGAGGGACCCTGGTCTTCAAGTTCTCATCCAGTAACACAGCTTACTCTGCAGGGAAGGAGCCACAGCTTCCCTGCACCCCCCATGCTGCAGGGTCAACATGCATCTCACCATAGCTGGTGCCCCCGCAGAAGGGGCTCCATGAATTCCCAACGAGTGAATGCGACTCATTCCCATCAAGTGAATGCGACTCGCCCTCCTCAATATAAAACCCAAACCTTGGGCAGGATCTCAGTGCAGGATCAAAGCACTGGTCCTCTCTGCTGGGCAGAGAGAAGAAACCAGGCAGCTGAGAGGAGGCCACTTGTCTCACAGGCTGGGTCAGGGGGAGAAACGTCTCTGCCTGGCAGGTGCCTGAATCACCTCCGAGCTCTCTCTGGTCAGGAGTGGGAAGGTGTTACATACTGTTTCGTTTGCTTTCCTCTCCTCCTTCTTCCTCGTTCTCAGGATCAATGTCTTCTGCTTGGGTGATCCAATCCAAGTAGCCCTTTAGATCCTCCTCCAGCTGCTGCTTCTCCCGGAGCTTCTGGAAATCTCCCCGGGCTTTAGCCTTCTCTCTTTCTTTTGAGAATTCTCTGAGGGAGGTAGAGAGAACAAGGACATGTCAGGACATCCTTGGGGACCTGGACCAGGAGCCATCTGCCCTGCTGCACAACAGTCTTGTGGCAGGACACATGGCACTGAGTATGGCCACATGAGCACAGCAACAGAGGCCACACACGTGGACAGGACAGAGGACAGTGTCTTCTTAAGCGAGATTGTGAGTGTCAGAGCTGCAGAGACTACACCAACACACATGTGCTATCTCTTAGAAAACGAACAATCCCAAGAAGCCCAGACCTACAATGCCACATACTGTGATGGCAGGCCTCCTGACATCCTCAAAATTAGCCTGAACTCAGACATGTCCCACCTACCCCCAAAAGAGCCTCCTCAGATAGCTGGCATCACACTTCAAAGAGAAAGGACCCAATAGGGCTATACTGTGGTCAAAGAGAGCACACACCAAGTTTAGATCTTCTTCAATACTTTCTGCCAAACATAGCATTCCTGACCTTCTGTCCAAACTGAGAGCCAGGAAAGGGAGCAGGTGCCCATAGCAACACCTGCAGGTTCCAGCCAGAGCATTGGACAGGGTCAGGGCAGACCCACCTTACAGCCCAGTTCTCCCTTCCCACACAGGAAACAGAGCACTGGCAAAGCACTATTGTCATCTGTAACCCTCGCTTCAAGCCATGATCTCTCCCCAAAATTCTTCCCTGTAGGAAACGAAGAGGCAGTATGATTTGTTGCCCATTTATGGGAACACCTGCCCTGGAAAGGCTTTGGCAGACCCGTAAATGTTCCCAACTGCTTGTTGTTTACTTCACCTTTCATGTCTGCAATCCTCCATCTACACATACATATAGAATCCCACATTTCCTCAGGCAAGCCTGGGAGTCAGGTGGATGATTACCCAATTTTCACATACAAGAAACCATCTGCATTTCCAACCGTGAATGGCTATAGGAGCCAAGTTACATGAGTTCTGGATTTCCTAAATACGATTAAAAAGCTGCTAAGGAAGCAGATGAGATGACAGGCAGCACAGCTTCTGTGCGCACAGCCCCAGATTCTGACGGAGGTTACATCTGCCTTCCTTCTGCCTTCCTTCCAGCCCAAAGCTGGCACATGTCCCTATCAGGGACCTCTTTAACCCAATCCAACCCAAGCGATTAAGAGGGACATGATGTGCTTACATAAAGCCAACCCCTCTTCTCCCTCTCCACCCTGGGCTGTCAAAGGGCTGAACAGATACTTGAAAGTCTAGGGATGCTGATGCTTCAGAGAACAAGAATCCTCCCCAAGGTGCCATCTTCCCCAATCACCCACACTTTGGATGCCCCAGTAGCTGCCTTTGGCTATATTAGGGTTGATCCATCCCCATCTTCCCCCTCTGGGAAGTGAGGAGGGACAGGGCTGCAGGGCATTCTGGGCTCAGCCTGTAGAGGAGCTGACTTCAGGGGGTTTGCAGGGTGAACCAAAGCTGGTTAAGACTCAGAGATGTTTTCTGCACTCCTCACCCAGGGGCCTTTCCTCCAAGGGAAAATAACTTCCTCTCTCACTCAGGAAGGGCCATCACAGGCAATGTCTTGCTGCTCAGGCAAACCATATCCTCAGGATGATTTGGGGCTGCTAGGCCTGCCAGACTTCCTGAGATACAGGACACACATAGTTCTGGGTAGGTTCACCAAATTAATTTTAACTGTGAAAAAGTCATACCCAATCCATAACGACATCTCTGAAGGATGAAGTGGAGACCCTGGAGGTTCACGTGTCAACATGAAAATATACCATGTCATCTGTTCTCTTATATACATTGTAAAGAACAATTATGTGGGCCTCATTTCTATTGTTTGCCAAAAGTATCTAAGCACAAATCTTTGTGTTTTGATTCTAATCTTGGAGTATGAAATTTACATGGTTATAATACAGAGTATTCTTATTCCTAGATTCATATCTCATGTGAGTTCTTGAAAAGGATTACAAAGATAGTAAAAGAGTTACCTGAAAAACTTAAGGGTTTTACAAGAAAGGATTTTGCTTTAATATTTTTTATTATCTAACAGGCTGTATCACTGTTGCACATTCTTGATTGTTGAGACATGGTAACACACACACAGGTAAAATCATATTATGAGTAAAATTTCTGAAAACAAAAATCATGCCTGGCTTATGGCCCACTTATTTCAAATAATAGTCAGTATTGCAGAAGTTCAGATAACAAAGTTGTTAATGTAAACCCTCAGAACTGATTTTACACAGTTCTGAATGACCTAATACTCAGCAGGCACACAACAGTTGCTGATTTGGACAGAACTGAGATTTGCAAGCATAAATCTCCTCCTGTTGGCTCTGAGACAGGCTGGAGGGAAAGGGGTGGGAGGAGGGGTCCTTGTGATGGACCTAGGGCACACTGGGCTCTCTGTCCGAAGACCTGGGTTCTAGTCCCAGTTCTGTCACTTGTCTCTTTTGAGCTTTGGTTTCCTCAGCTGCAAAATAGACATAATACTTGTTCTACTGTTTCACAGAGATTAAGTAAGACAATACCGTAGAAATCACAAAGCGCTGGACAAATGTGAAGTTGAAAAATAGAATATTTAGCTGTTGAATCCAAGCATTAAAAAGGCAATTGGAGGAGCTTTCTCAAATACCAAGGGAGGAAAATTGTAAACAGCTCTGAGTGTGCCCTAGGCTACATAATCCCAGCAGAAATGAGAAAAGCATAGGACACATGGGATCCCAGGCTCAGAGTGACCTCAATGAGCCAGCGCCCCTTCAATCCTGTACCATTCTCTGCTCTGTTGAAAATAACCCACTCCCACCCTTGACAAACTCCAGAAAAATCCCACCCAAGTACACTGAATCTTCTATCAACCTCAGTAGATCAAGAAAAAAGTTTCCCATTTTGCATGAGAATTCGTTATTTTAGAAGCTTGTTACTAAGAGACTAAATAATAGCCACTACTACAAAAGTTGATTTTAGACATCTATTGGTAGAAACCATCTGACTCTTTACAAATGACTAGAAATCACAACTCAACATGTGACAGAAGCCTACTTGTTCCAGAGTAGAATTCTATTTATGGTGCATTCAATCACAAGAAGATATAAGAAAGGCTTCAACAAAAGGCACATGGTATTTTACCCTTTATGTACGAAAAGGGAAATAAGAAAAACATGCATATTACACTTCAAGGTGTATCCAAAGGATAAAGCAGAAAATGCAGAATGGAGACAAGTGGAGGGGAGGGGACAAAATAGGAGGGACACGGTTAAGTATACCTTTCTCTACAGTTTTGACTTCTGGAACCATGTTAATGCTCTACACATTACAATTTTTTAAATTAAATCAACAAGAATGGGATGGAGGGAAATATCTCTAAAGTGGAAGTGAACTGAGACAAATGAATCTGATTGTATTTCAAAAGAATCACAGCTATACTGAAGAGAAAGACAAAAGTAGCTCAGGTAGCTTAGGATCTCCTGACTGCATGCTCTTGGCCTTGAACAGGTCCAAGTGAGGGAAGAACTACAAATAAATGCTAAATTCTTCCTGGGGTTGTGTGTTTTGTAGTGCTATGGACAAAAGAATGCTAAAACCATTTCAGATGTATTAGAGGGCTTAACGAATGAGCAAATATATCCATGTTGTTTGGAGTCAGGTTTCTCAATGTGGAAGGAAGGACATAGAAACATGGAAAAAAAAAGGGGGGGGAAGACTAGAAGAATCCTCTGGGGATGAACTGGAATTGGAAGTGTTGGTGTGAATTCACGATTGCTAGAAAATATGTATATATGTGTATACATACATACAAGTGTAAGAATGTGTATGTGTATATACATAAATGCATGTATTTCTTAACTCTGTCAAAAAGATGTGGAAGCAAAGGCACCCCAGTAGTTATGAGCACACCTGACACCCAGAGTTTATTCTCTAATACCATTTCAATTAAAAAGAACCAGGAATCTTTGGTAAAATGGATGATTCCAGGGACAGGATAGAGTAGGTACAGGAAGAAACAAGTAAGGAAGTGTCAAAATAAATAAAAACTAAAAACAAAAACATGATAAGGGCATGCCATAAGGTCACAGAAGCCAAAGAAGTATCTCACACTGGCTAAAGCTAGGATAGTTTGAGCCCCAAAATAATAAAAAATAGGAATTAATTATAGTTTTTAAAATATCAGTCCATACCTCTTATAGACAGATAAACAAATCAACTGATAGTTTCTAGAGGAGAGGAGAAGGGGATGGACAACATGGGTGAAGGGTGTGGGAGATACAGGTTTCCAGTTATGGAATGAATAAATCATGGGAATACAAGGTACAGCACAGGGAATACAGTCAATGATACTGTAATAGTGCTGGATGGGGACAGATGGTAAGGACACTTGGGGTGAGCACAGCATAGTGTATGAACTTGTCAAATCACTATGTTGAACACCTGAAACTAATGTAACACTGTGTGTCAACTATACTCAAGTTCTTAAAAAGTGAAAAAAAAAAAAAGCCAAAGAAAATGAGACAGAATATTAAGGGAGATCAGGTGAAGGGTACATGGATTGTTCACTATGTTATTCTAGTAACTTTTCTGTAGTTTGAAATTACTTCCAAACAGAAAAATTTTTCAAGTGTTTGGAAAAATGTAACCATAGTAACCAGATGTGAATTTATGTTATATATGCATTTCCACTCACCGGCTGGATTGGAGGCTCCTCTCAGGGATGGACAATGTTGTGCATGTCTTATGTTTTCCTTTGCACACCTCCATCTCTCCCATGATGCCCCTCTTCAAGCAGGCATGTGGGAAAGTTTGGATACAAGGCACACAGAATGAGCCCTTCCTTAAGAGGCCAGAATGTGTCAGGATAGAAAGCTTGTGATTCCTGGGATCTCCCAGCAGCATGAAAGGAGTGTGTTTCAGCCCAGACAGAGCATCTACAGCAGCTTTCATCATCAGCCTGACCTTTCCCCTCATCATTTACAGGCTCACAGAGCATCTCCCCTCCAGGTCTATGTCCTTTGTAAGAAGCAATTTCTCAGTGGGGAGTCTCCCCACCAGTTGGACATGACGACCACCATCTACACTGGCCAGTGTGCACACACCTCACCCACTGAGGCAGCTGGAGGAGTTGTAGCTGGAGTCTTTCAGGAGCGCTTGCCTTCCCCCTTGACTTCAGGCTTCATCCTGATGTTTTGCTCAGAAAGCCACAGGGCTTCTCACTGCTGCCCTCAGCACTCCAGGGTCAAATGCCTCTCAGTTCGGCACTCGGGGCCTTCTAACCTTCTTCCACAGATTATTCCAACTCCATTTCCTCACCTTAGAAACAAACACCTTGTATTCTGGCTCTGATCTTCTCAATTCCTCAACCCTCAGAGCCTCTGTCCACAGGACTCCATTCAACTGAGAAGCCCTCTCCCATCTTAAAACTCTAGCTCACCTATCAAGACCCAGCTTTTCCTGGCTACCCCCATCCCCCTACAAAGAGTTCTGCTCTCCTCTGAATCACCAGGACACTCTACTTGGTGAACACCAAGACACAGAGGTGTGTGTGTGTATACATGCTCCCGATCTCAGCTGGTCTCAATGAGGTATCTCTGACAGAGTCCAGCCCAGTGCCTTACCCCCATCTTCACTACAGGGGATCAGTGGGGAGGGAGAGACCATTACTGCCCTCATTATACAGAAACTGAGGAAGTGGAGGCTCAGAGAGGTTGGCCAAATAGGCCCACGTAGCTCCTGAATCAACCCTCCCGAGGACCTCAACACAGGTACACAGGAGGTAGTGAAAGAGAAGAGTAGAAGTATGAAGGGATGAGGACAAAGAAGCAGCTTAGAGTCAGTCCAGGAGGGGCTTTAAATCCTAAATTCAGGACTAGGATTGGTTCCTTGTAGGCAATGGGGAACCACCAGAAGTCTCATAGGAGAGAGTCCTTATCAGCTTTGTTTAATAGGAGTTCTATGTGAAGATGACATCATCACATAGGGCATTCAGTAAACACTGGTGATGGGGTAGATTCAACACCAATAAAAATACGAGTCAAAAGTAACTTGGCTCTAATTCCCAACCTCATAGACTATTTGGAAGAGCCCCTGTGAGGGCTGTCATGACCGACCCCTATCCATCCCCACACTGTGGTCACCTTGACCTCTGTCCCTCATGCTGGTCCCCATGGTCTGGCCCCACCCAGCAGCATCTTCTCTGCTAACATGGACCTTACTCCAGGGCCAGATGATGCCCCCACTCCCTGCCAGGTAAATACTCCATGCCCATGGGTTCAGGAAAGACAGGCAGGTGGGCAGGAGACAGAGAAAGGACAACCAATGGCAGTGCCAGCAGGATCTGAGCCTGCATAGCTGGGGGTGCTGCCGAAGTTTTCTGCAGGAGAGCCTGTCCAGGTTGTGGCCCCTTTCTAGTAATAACAGAAACAAACCTCTTATGTATTGGGGTTTCTATCTGGGGTCCTCAAAGTGTCTTTACATGCACTGTCCCACAGGCTCCTCCCTACCTTGATGTGGAACAGCCAGGACTAGGACTGTCGATCCCATCTCACAAAAGCCAAAGTTGAAGTTCAACAAGGTAGCGTTACTGACTCTGTATCATATACTCCAGAAACAGGATGACCAGGCTCCAAACTAAGCATTCTTTCCACAGGATTCCCGATCCTTTTGCTTCCTGGCTCAGGAGATGTATAGACTGGACACTTACTGGCCAGGATAGGGGGTGGTGGGTCAAGACAAAATGTATCACTTGCCCTTCAGCATTCTGATTTTCTCCCAGAATCCTGACTTGGGCTTAGCAAAGGTGATAGTACACTTCCCCCCATATGCTCTTCCCCTAACTTCCCAGGAAGTTCTGCTCCAGGAAGAGACTGCCTGGATCCAGACAGCCTCCTCCCACCCCAGGAGTCCCTGTGCACCTGCCCCACCCTGCAGAGAGCTCCCCAAACCCTGACATTGCCAGGATTTACGCTCTGGAAGCCCTGGTTCAGTAAACACTATGGGAGAGAGAGCACTTGGCCTGAAGCAAACCATTGCATTCACATGGCAGTAAGGGTCACACGGGACTGACGCCATGCAATTTGCTCTGGAATTTGTTATTTCTCAAACGCCCCCTAAAATAAATGGGCCACTGGAAATCATGTTGATTTAGAGACAGGGTTCCTTCTTGGGTTGTAATGCTATTTGTTTTAACCCAATCCACACAAATAAAATTTAGGCAAGCGCTTTGAAATTTGTGCATGCACATACAGAGAAAACAAACACAAACAAGCGTGAAAACCTCCAGCAAGCAAAGCCAAAAGAATCACTAGGGCTCAGATTTCCAGGAAAAGAGAGGACTCAGAAATTCACACACACACAGCATTCATAAAAAGGCAGAGTCAAGGGAAGGTGAAGAAGCCAGCCCCTGGTTTTGATCAGTAGTGGCCAGTCTTCCTTAGACGTAAATCCCTTCCCCCATGTAAACATTTATAAAGGAAATGAAACAGAGTGGAAAAAGTAGTTGGGTTCAAAAGATACTTTTAATTTTAAAATCTAATTTTTTTGGAAGTAAGCTCAGTTTCTGTTCAAGGTAATGAAGTGTTTGTAAAAAAAAAAAAAAAAGAAAGAAAAGAAAGAAAGAAAGAAAGAAAAAACAACCTGTGATGTTTCACAATAAAAAAAAAATTTAAATGAGTGCCATTGGCTCAAGTTCAAAGTTCATCAAAATCATTGGCTTTGTTCCGGTTTGCTGCAACCACAAAAGGCCAGGATTTGCCCCAGGAGGCTGTCTTTGAATGAGAGGAGGCGGCCAGAATGCCAGCTGCCTTGGGACTGCAGCACCCCATCCATGTGACTTGCTCCGTTGCAGAGGACAGGGGGGTGGGGTGCTAATCTGGGACAGCATTCTTCAGTGGGTAAGAGGAACAAGAGAAAATGGAGGGCTTTTGCTTACACAAGAACAAGATGGGAAAAGTATAACAACCACATTTCCAGCAAACCACACTATGGCCATTCTTTGGGAACTCATTACTGAAATAGTCCCCATGGTGAATCTTTCTATAGAGGGAGTCAGTGCTTCCTAATTTTTTCTGTTCATAAAGGTTTGGGTGTCTTAAGAGATTTCCTCAAACCAATGTTCCCCCTTTCATGTCCTTGACTGCTTTCATTGACATAAAAGTCTATGAAAATGCTTTAAATAGAAAACCGTTTCCATCTTTCGAGGAGATGGGCCATTTTCAAAGTAGGTATTTCCTAACATCCCTCCCCCCTAACTTTTAATGACAAAGATATCTGCTGCGAACAGCAGCTGAGCAGGCATGCGCACACAAAACTTCAGGGACCAGCATCTGTGGCACTTATCCCCACACAAGAGGAGCAGGAATAGGGACAGAGCAAATGTAATGCATGATCAGTCTGGTTTCTTCCTTCAACCTGGCCCTAACTATCTGCTCCTTAAACTCTACACTCCAATCACCCTAAAGTTCACTCATTTTCTCCAAGGCACAGAGATCTTTCAGCTATGCCTGTGCTATTCCCTGAATTAGCCTCAACCCCTCATCCCGATACAGGCCCACTCTGCGAGGTCAGCCGGCAAACACATTTCTCTAATGTCCTTAGAGTTCCCTAGATAAGAGTCTTGTTTGTGTAGAATTTCGTTCACAGCGCTGCAACTGTTCTTTGATATTTTCTTTTACATACTAAACTGTAAGCTCTGAAGGAGGGGTCACATCTGTCTTATCTTTGTATATCAATTCCTTATAAAAAATGTTGGCCATTGTTCAATAAAAATAGGCTAAATTTGGGGGGTGCCTGAGTGGCTCAGTGGCCTAAGTGTCTGCCTTCAGGTCAGGTCATGAATCCAGGGTTTGGGAATTGAGAGCCCCACGTTGGGCTCCTTGCTCGGTGGGGAGCCTGCTTCTCCCTCTCCCTCTGCCACTCCCCCAGCTTGTGCTGTCAAATAAATAAAATCTTTAAAAAAAAAAAAAAAAGAAGAAGAAGAAGAATCAGCTAAATTCTAATGAACAGTTTTATAGACTCGGGTCTTTTTTTTTTTTAAATTTTCCTATTTTTTTATTAGAGAGAAAGAGCGGAAGAGGGGAGCAGAGGGAGAGAGAGAGAATCCTAAGCAGGCTCCACACCCAGTGCAAAGCTGGATGTGGAGTTCAATCTCACAACCCTGGGATCAAGACCTGAGCTGAAATCAGGAGTCAGACACTTAACAGACTGAGCCACCCAGGCACCCCCACAGACTCAGGTCTTATATTAATAATGATCACTTCAAAGACATGGAGTGTGGGCTCTGCACTGGATGGATCTGATCACAAATGCCCATGTCACGTTCTATATCTAAAATTGTACCCATCATGGTCACTAAAAAACAAACAAATGAAGACAGCCAGGGTCCTATAAAGTCTTACAAAGTCCTCCATGGAATGAAATAAAGTGTATCTTGCATCTTAGAATGACATATACTTTCCCTTCACTGTATCTCCTTGTCAGAGCAGAAGAGCTACTCTCTCTTTGAAGACTTGGTTTCCATGGCTACCAAAGACATTCTAGTGCTTCCGGCAGAAAATTTCCCATGCAGGTTGCATACTAAAAGTTACAGATTTCTTGTTTCAATCTGTTTTTGGGGGAAACGTGTTTTAAGAGGCAGTCTTCAAAAACATGAGCTCTCTCATCTCTTATCATTTTCTCTGAATGAAATACATCATTCAATCGAATGAGCCAAGTCAACATCGTATCTTCCATGACAGGCTTCAAATACTGCTACTTAAGAAGTCACTTGAGAAACATCTCACTAGACTTTTCAGATTCCAGTTTTTTTTTTTTTTTCAGATTCCAGTTTTTAAAGGAAAGTAAGGAAAATGTGTACCTGAAGTCTGACTTAGGAGGGTGGCAGAACCATTAAAAAATAAACAAGTCTGCAAGTACCAGCAACCCCAGGGCATGTCCTACCTACATGTCGACACCGTTTGCTATTAGGGGCCTGGTTAAAACCATCTGAGATGGAGTGATGGTTGCATCTGCCTGTCTGCTGGCAGGTTTTTTGAC
This sequence comes from Vulpes lagopus, assembly GCF_018345385.1. Lineage (NCBI taxonomy): Eukaryota > Metazoa > Chordata > Mammalia > Carnivora > Canidae > Vulpes > Vulpes lagopus. The sequence continues at coordinate 21,905,539 of NC_054830.1, read as the reverse complement.
CACAGGTCAGCAACACTGGACCGGGGAAGAAGCTGGCACTGAACCCATCTGTTGGGATGTTCTCAAAGTCACACCTGTCAGAATTTCAGCCTAATCTCACGGACTGGCCATGTCAAAGGCAAACCAGCTGGTGAGAGGGATACAGAGGAGATGGAGGCTCTCCCTCCGAGGAAGGGTTCCTCGCAGGAGGGCAGGATGGGGGGGGGGATGCCCTCTCTGGTCCACCACATTTAGTTGAGAATAAGGGAATTAGCATCATATGATAAGGGATATTCAGGGATTCAGAGAGATCCATTCCCAGGAAAAGGATCCAAAAGGACCACTTGAGTTAGATGGGACTTGTTCACAAGCACTTTTTTTTTTTAAAAGATTTTATTTATTTATTCATGAAAGGCACACAGAGAGAGGCAGAGACACAGGCAGAGGGAGAAGCAGGCTCCATGCAAGGAGCCCGATGTGGGACTCGATCCCGGGTCTCCAGGATCAGGCCCTGGGCTGAAGGCAGGCACTAAACCACTGAGCCATCCAGGGATCCCCCAAGCACTTTTTTCTTAAAGATTTTATTTATTTATTTGAGAGCACCAGGCAGAGGGAGAGAGAGAATCTCAAGCAGACTCCACACTGAGCACAGAGCCCAATGTAGGGCTTGATCTCACAACCCTGAGATCATGACCTGAGCCAAAATCGAGTCAGATGCTCAACTGACTGAGCCACCCAGGTGCCCCATCATAAGCACTTTTAAGAGGAAAAAGAAACCAATTTTTCTGAAGCCTCCTCCATATTCCACTCTTTCACTTTGCTAGGGAAATTAACTTGGGGGAGAGAAAGCAACTGATGACACATGAAGAATACAGCAGCTCAGCATGTAGCAATGTGGACCCAGTGGGGTAGACAGGGTCCCACAGGGGGTGCCCCCTCACCCAACACAGGAGGAGCTTCCAAATGATGAGAAAAGCAGCTTGAGCTCCTGAGACAAATAACTCAAGATTTAATTTCTAGATCACTAAGAATGCCTTACTTGCAAGCTGTGAGACTTTCAGAAAAGTGCAATGTCTCTGAGCCTTGCTTTCCACGTCTATAAAACTGAGGCAAAAGCACTTCACTGACGTACTTGAGAAGAGTGAATGAAATAAACTGTATAAAGCCCCTAGCCCAGTGCCTAGTGTCTGTCTTAGCAGCTCTATTAACAATTACAGAGACTACTGGGGTGCCTGGGTGGCTCGGCAGTTTAGCGCCACCTTCAGCCCAGGGTGTGATCCTGGAGACCCGGGATTGAGTCCTGGCATTGAGTCCCTCGTTGGGCTCCCTGCATGGAGCCTGCTTCTCCCTCTGCCTGTGTCTCTGCCTCTCTCTGTGTGTCTCTCATGAATAAATTAAAAAAAAAATCTTAAAAAAAAATTACAGAGAATAAAGAAAAATTCACACAATCCATACTCAAGAGTTGACAACCAAATCCACAGATCTCTCCTTCTCATCTCTGAGGCCCCAAACCACCTTCTGCATCAATTCCTTCATGTTTATCTCCACCACCATGTCCTGCCCATCATCTCACAGCCACCTCACTGTCAGAGCCCCCTACTCCCACCCCCAAGGCTCTCCTCACTCCATACCACCCTGCGGGACCCCAGTTGTGCTTTCCAGGTCTGGCTCCACTGTATCACCTGGCTTTCAAACACCTCAACAGCTCCTATCAATTAAAGAAAAAAATCCCTCCTCCCTTATTGGGCTTCCTCAGCTCCTTGCCCATTTTCTACCCCATCACACCCCAGCCAGCCTCTCTGGCTCCCGAAATGTGTGTGCACCAGGCCCTGCTTTCCTTGCCATTTGCGGGATCTGGAACATGTCCTCCTTTCTTTACATCCTTATAAATGCCCTTTTTTCAGTGACCAAATTGAGTTGGTCTCTGACATGCCAGCCCTTCCACTATACACCTTGGGCATGCTGCTAGGTACAGTGGACGCTTAATGCAGGTGACTGCTGGCCGATATGCAATCGGCTCCCATGTTGGGCCCTTGGAGTTCCTGTTATGTCTCTGAGAGCTGGCTCATCAGGAACAGCGCAGGATTCAAGGTCAGATGGGGCTCTGGGAACAGCACACCTCCGGAGGCGCAGTACTATCGCCCCCTGAATTAGACTCCTCAGATACAGCAAAAGCCTCCCAGACTCAGAAGCCAAAAAGCTGCAATGCTTGGAGGCTCCAAAGGTGCCAAGAGAGAACTTAACTTAGACTGAGATTTATTTTAAAGCAGAATTTAAAGGGAATGATCCACCTCTGAAAAGATTAATATTTGATCCCTGAATCCAAACCCAACTCTTAGGATAATCAGACTTAGAGAAATTAGGTTAGTGCTTCAAGTGCCACTCCGGTCCTGGAAAGCTGTGACGCCCTGGAGAGAAGAGCCAGCACGTGAATGTTCAGAGTGCAAATAAGGAGGTTTTTCAAATGCATAGAAACAGCCTCCTTCAAGGAGGCTAAGAGCTGGCTGCTGCTGAGCACACCTCACGTTTGGGAAGGTCTATTCAGTTTACAGGTCCATTCCCATCCATTTCTCTCCCTGGTTCTTAGGACAGCTCTGCAAAAGAAGTGGCAGGGTGGATGAGGCCACCCAACTTCAGGAGGGTGATAACACTGACACAGAGAAGTGAAACCCATTGGTGAAAGTGTGTCGGTAGGAAGCATGTGCAAGACATCCTGAACCTGTGCTCTTCCCACTATGATGACACTAGGGAACCAGTAACCACAGCAACCGGTGATCTCCTTGAACAGAGGAGTCACCTCAGCCAGCAGCACTCAGACCTTTGGCTGGACTGTCCACACCCACTGGAATAACCAACACATGGGGTGGTCTCTGGAGAGCATCTCTGGAGAGACTGAAGCTTCGCGGCACACACCTCAGGCTGGGTGAGCCTGACCAAGTGGACCAGGGTCTCCATCAGCCGAGGACCCTCCTCCCTCAGGAGACCTCACCACCAAGCCTTTGCTTTGGCCGATGAATGCCTGCCCAAAGTGTAAGGCACGCGTCCAATGCCCAATTCCTATCATGTAATGCACGGTTATCCCTACATTCCTCTGCACATCCCTGTCACTGACTCGGCCTTCCCTCACTCTTCCACCTCCTTTCCCTGTGCCCTCTGGAATTCCTGCTCCTTTACCCTCAACCTCTTCAAAGGGACTCCCATCCTCCTGGCTCTGATGGAAATCTGGGTCACCTTCTGGCTTCCCTTGCAGTCCTTCCAGATCCCTCCTCTAGGTGGAGTTGCTTGCTTTTCTGTTCCTCTTAACATCTTCATTAACATGCTCCTTCATTCTGCTGTAAAAGCCAATCACACAGATAATCCTGTTCCTCTGGAGACAGTACCATTGGACTACATGGCCTTCTCCCCTTCCTCGGGGTTGTCTTCTGCCAACCTCCTGAAGACTTTGGATCCTGGCTCCTGGTGTCCCTCTCCATTCTAAGCTCTCCCATCATCCCAGGGGACTCCTGTAGCCCTTGCTTGACCCTGCCACCCTCCAGGCTTTGCAATTACTTGACCTATTAAATCTTTAACAGCCATCTCCTCCATAGGGCCTCAGCCGCCTAATCCCCACCACTCCAAATGCTTATCATCCCAAACTTCATCATAAATTCCAGCCTTCTGCTTTCTGACCATAACCTCCAAGCAGCCAACTTCCTTGCTCCCACTATAGACCTTTTTTTTTTTTTTTTTACTCTGAAATGCCCAATTCATGGGACCCATTTTCTCCGAGTCTGTTAGGCCTCTTCTTTCCTATTGAATTTAGATTTCATGATATATCAGTGATCCATTCAGTAAAGTTCTTGCTAGTAACCTAAATGCTCCTTTATCCCTGGGAAGGGATGGTTGGAACAGTCTGACATCAATGCAGGCCCCTCATCACCAGTTTCAAATAAGGTCTCAACATAACCTATTACTCCCTCCCAGCTCACCTGAGCCTTCTCAATGACTCACTTGAACCTTCTCCATGCTCTTCAGACATATGACTGTCAGCTAGGCTAACCTCCTTCCCTTTAGCAGTTAAGCTTGCCTTCTGCTTCAGAGAAACGAGGAATTAGGCAAGAACATTCCCAGCTTCCCACCATCAAAGCAAACTTACAACTGCCTTACCCTCTCTTCTCTTTACAAAGGAAAGCACCTTCTCTTAATATTACCTATCTTCTGGCATCTTAATAAATCGAGCTTTTTAATCCATGATCATATATCCTTCCATTTGTGAGGTCTTCTTTAATTTCCTTACACAAAGTTATGTGTAGAAGTTTTGTACATCTTTCATTAGATTTATTCTTAGGATCTTGATCTTTTATGCTATATTTTTTTGTACCTTGCATGTCTCTATTTAACGTTGTGAACATATGGAATACAGTTATAATGACTTTTCTATGTTCTTTTTGCTAATTCTAGCATCTGTGTGAGTTCTGGGTTGGTTTCAATTGACTGATTAAGTCTTATTATGGGTCATGTTTTTCTGCCTCTTTGCATGCCTAGTAACCCTTAATTGAATGTCAGACATTGTAAGTTCTATCTTGTTGGGTGGTAGATATTGTGTATTCCTATAAATATTCTACTGCTTTGTTCTGGGATACAGTAATTTGGATCACATTGATCCTTCATGTCTTGCTTTACTGTTTTGTTGGATCAGTCTGGTGCACTTCCCCATCCAGGTCTAGTTATTCCTAACTAGGCAAATCCTTTGAGTACTTTACCCAGTATCCCACAAATTAGGAGTTTTCCAGTCTGACCATTGAGAACAGGCAATGTTCCTGGTCCCATGTGAGCACTGAATATCATCCTTTGTAATCCATTCCAGTGTTCTTCCTTCAGCCTTGGGTAGTTTCCTACAGACATGTGCTAAATACTAAACTCTGCTACATCTTGAGGGGGACTTTCTGCTCATCTCCAGAATTCTATGCAGTTGTCTCCTCTCTGATACTCTGTCCTGCATACTCCAGCCACCTTGATTTCTGCAGACTCTTCATCTTCTCAACAGTTGGAGGTCACAGGGCTCCGTCTGGGTCCCTCCTCCATGTGCTATGGTGACCCCAGATCTCTCTCAGCCAATGGGCTGGGGCAGTCATGGTGCTCATTCAGCTTACTTCCTGTTTCTCAGGAATTAACCCCTGTTCTTAATTATCTGATGGCCAGTGTTTCACATATATGGTCTGGTTTGGGTTTTGTTGCTGTTTCAGGTAGGACAGTAAATCTGCCATCTGCTACTGCATCTTCACCCAAAGCAAAGTCTCTCTCAATTCTATTTTAATGGTATTTTAAAATCAATTTTATAAAAACACAAGTTATGAATAAAAATGCATAGGTTTTAAGTTTGTGGTTTAGCTAACATTGACACTCATTATCAACAACACACTGATCAAGATATAGAACATGGGTATCACTGCCCAATTATCTCATTTCCTTTCCCAGCCAAGCATCCCTCCTCCTACCTGAGGAAAAAAATCAGTGATCTCATTTCTATATTATGGATTAATTTTGCTTATTCCAGAACTCCATATAAATGGTCACACCATATGCTCTCTTTGTGCCTGGCTTTCTTCCCTCAGCAAAATGCATTTGAGCTTCATCAATAACATTGTATTAGTATTTCCATTCCTTTATCCTGCTGGATAGTATGCCAATTTCTGATTACATCACAATTTATTTATTTGCCTGTTGATAAATGTTTGGGTTTTCCAGTTTGGAGCTACTAAGAACAAAGCTCCATTAATGTTCATAGCCAAGTCATAGTGGACATAGGTTTTCATTTCTTTTGGGTCATTATCTATAGGGATGGGACTGCTGGGCCAGTATGGTATTTAACTTTATGAGAAACTGACAAACTTTTCCAAAGTGGTTGTGCCATTTTATGTTTCTACCAGCAATGTAGGAGTACATAAATTGCTCTATATTCTTGCCAATAGTTGGTACTGTTCATCTTAATTTTGGCTATTCTACTGTATATGACATGGTATCTCACTGAAGTTTAACTTGCACTTCTCAGGTGACTAATAATATTGAACATCTTTAATGTATATTGGCTGTTTTTGTATATTCTTTATATAGTTTCTGCTCAAGTTTTTTTTGCCAATTTTTAACCAGGTTATGTTTTTAGCTGTTAACATTCTTGTATGTTACAGGTACAATTCTGTCAGATATTTCTTATCTATAGACAGAGGAAATACTTTCCCCAGTGTGTGGTTTCCCTCTCCATTTCTTACTTCTGAAGGGCAAAATCATTTAAAAATTTAATTTTTAGCTTTTTAATGGTCCACTTCAAGTCACTGTGTCTGGTGTGACCTAAGGGTCAAGATCCTTTTATTTATTGTTAACTGAAGGTGTCTTTTCTCCATTTTGGATTATTTAGCACCTTTATAAAAAAAAACCAATTGATCATATACTTCTTTCTGGATTTTCTATTCCACTCAAGTATTCTATATATCTATATTTAGGCCAGAATGACATTAAATTTACTTTGCATTACAATAAGTCTTGAAACCAGGTAGTATAAGTCCTTCAACTTTGCTCACTGTCAAGATTATTTTGGTTATTACTTGGCTATGTGGCAATTATGTGTGAATTTTAGAATCAGCTTGTCAGTTTCTAAAAAAAAAAAAGCTACTAAGATTTTAAAAATCTTAAAAAGATTTATAAATGGTACAGCATTGAATGTGTAGAAAATTTGAGGAAAATGGACATGTTAACAATATTGTGTCTTCCAATCCATGATTATGGGATGCCTTCATTTATTTAGACCATCTTTAATTTTACTAATCAGTGTTTTACAATCTTCTGTGTAGAGATCTTCCACAGCTTTCCTTATCTCTATCCTTAAGTATTCTAAGTTTTTGATGCTATTATAAATATATTTTTTAAAAAAGATTTATTCACTCATGAGACACACACACACACACACAGAGAGAGAGAGAGAGAGAGAGAGAGAGAGAGAGAGAGAGAGAGAGAGGCAGAGACATAGGCAGAGGGAGAAGCAGGCTCCATGCTGGGGCCCGATGTAGGACTCGATCCAAGAACTCCAGGATCATGCCCTGAGCCAAAGGCAGATGCTCAAGTGCTGAGCCACCCAGGCATCCCTATAAATATTTTTTTAAATTTCATTTTCCACATGCTTGCGGCAGCTTATATACAGGAATAAAATCTTTGTAAACTGATCTTGTACCCTGTGACCTTGCTATAATCATTTATCATTTCTAACAAGTCTTTGGTCACTTTGTGAATAGAAATAGTTCTTTCTAATCATTCAGCCTTTTCTTTTTCTTGCCTCAATGTACTAGTCAGGAATTCTAGCATAATACTGAATAAAAGAGGTGAGGGAGGAATGATTACCTGTTTCTAATCTTAGGAAAAAAGCCATTAAGGATGATGTTACAGTTTTGTGAGGTTTTGGTTTCTTTCTTTCTTTTTTTTTTAATAGACCGCCTTTTTCAGGTTGAGGAAGTTCCCATATATTCCTAGTTTGCCGAGTTTTTATCATGGTTATAGAATGCTGTCAGTGGCAATTTCTATATTTACTGAGATTATCATATGATTTTTCTCCTTCATTTGGTTAATATGGTAAATTACATTGTTTGAGTTTCCAATGGTGAACCAACCTTGTATTTTTGTTATAAACCCCATTTGTTCCTTTCATATTGCTGGATTAGATTTGCTAATATTTGAGAATTTCTATGTCATATTACTGAAATATGTTCTTATTATGTCTGGCTAGTTTTGGTATTGAGGTTATTCTGGCCTTGTAAAATGAGCTGGAAAAGTTCACTCCTCAATTATTTGCAAAAGATTTTTCTAGGAATGGCATTCTTTATTTCTAAATTGTTTGACACAATTCACTTTAGACATCATCAAAGCCTCTAGTTCTCTTTGGAAGATTTGTGATTTGAATTCTATTTAAAGAGCAAATATAGGGCTCCTTGGTTTTTTATTTCTTTTTTAATCCATTCTGGTAAGCTGAGTTTTTCAAGAAATTTGCCCATTTCTCCTAGTTATTGAACTTATTCTCATAAAGTGTTTTACCCTATTTCCTTGCTATTGTTTTCATGTCTGGGGTGATGCCCCCTTTTCATTTCTAATACTGGTAATTTTTAATTTGCCTTTTTCTGTTTTGATTTTGTCTTGCTAGGGACTTGTTGATTTTAGTAAGCTTTTCAAAGAGCCTGCTTTTGCGTTTATTAACTTTACCTATTATTTGTATTTCCTATTTTATTGACTTTCATTCTTCGTTATTTTTCACTTGGACAAATTTTTGCTTTTCTTTTTCTAGATGCTTAGATGATAGTGTTGATCACTGAATTTAAACCTTTCTTCTTTACTCATATAAGCATTAAAAGCTGCAACTTTCCCTCTCAGCACTCCTTTAGATGGATAATGCAAATTCTGAGATGTTACGTTTTCACTACTCAGGTTAAAATATTTTATAACACTTATTGTAATATTTATCCTTGAGTTATAAGTTAGAGATAGGTTATCTAATTTCCAAGTACTTGGAGAATTGTCTAGACGGCTTATTGTGATTGACTTCTACTTCACATTTATTGCTGCTGGAAAAAAACATACTTCTAAGATTTCAATCTTGTGAAATTGAGTGAGACTTTTACTGTCCATATGTGGTCTACCTTGGTTAATGTTCCATGCACTTTTGAGCAGAATGTGCATTCTGCAGTTCCTGGATATAGTGTTCTATAATTATCAATTAGCTCAATTTGGCTGATAGCCCTTAGACATTATGTATACTTAGTGTTGCTCTATCAATTATTGAAAGGAGATTATAAGAACTTTCATCTATGTTTGTGATTTTTGTGAATTAGTTTCTTCACTTACTTTTTATAGCTTTCCCTTTGTGTATATTAAAGCTTATTTCTTTATGTATTTTATTTTTTTAATTTATTTTTTATTGGTGTTCAATTTACCAACATACAGAATAACCCCCAGTGCCTGTCACCCATTCACTCCCACCCCCCGCCCTCCTCCCCTTCCACCACCCCTAGTTTGTTTCCCAGAGTTAGGAGTCTTTATGTTCTGTCTCCCTTTCTGATATTTCCCACACATTTCTTCTCCCTTCCCTTATACTCCCTTTCACTATTATTTATATTCCCCAAATGAATGAGACCATATAATGTTTGTCCTTCTCCGATTGACTTACTTCACTCAGCATAATACCCTCCAGTTCCATCCACGTTGAAGCAAATGGTGGGTATTTGTCATTTCTAATGGCTGAGTAATATTCCATTGTATACATAGACCACAGCTTCTTTATCCATTCATCTTTCGATGGACACCGAGGCTCCTTCCACAGTTTGGCTATTGTGGCCATTGCTGCTATAAACATTGGGGTGCGGGTGTCCCGACGTTTCATTGCATCTGAATCTTTGGGGTAAATCCCCAACAGTGCAATTGCTGGGTCGTAGGGCAGGTCTATTTTTAACTCTTTGAGGAACCTCCACACAGTTTTCCAGAGTAGCTGCACCAGTTCACATTCCCACCAACAGTGTAAGAGGGTTCCCTTTTCTCCGCATCCTCTCCAACATTTGTGGTTTCCTGCCTTGTTAATTTCCCCATTCTCACTGGTGTGAGGTGGTATCTCATTGTGGTTTTGATTTGTATTTCCCTGATGGCAAGTGATGCAGAGCATTTTCTCATGTGCATGTTGGCCATGTCTGTATCTTCCTCTGTGAGATTTTTCTTCATGTCTTTTGCCCATTTCATGATTGGATTGTTCGTTTATTTGGTGTTGAGTTTAACAAGTTCTTTATAGATCTTGGAAACTAGCCCTTTATCTGATACGTCAATTTGCAAATATCTTCTCCCATTCTGTATGTTGTCTTTTAGTTTTGTTGACTGTATCCTTTGCTGTGCTCTTTATGTATTTTAAAGACACTTACAATCGTCATGATCTTCTTGATGAATTGATCCCTTTATGAGATGCCTCTATCTCTGGAAAAACTCCTTGTATTGAAATTCCTTTTGTATGGTATTAATATAGTTACCCAACTTTTTGTTTTTAAACTATATTTATAACATCTTGCATTTTTATATGCAGTCTAACAATAGGTCTTTTAATTAAAATGTGTCCATTTGCATTTAATGCAATTAGAGATGTGGCTGGATTTAGGTCTACCATCTTATTGTTAGTTTTTGGTGAATCCCACATGTCCTTTGTTCTTTTCCTGTCTTACTTTGAATAATTGAGTATGATTACTACTTAACACTCAACTTTATCTCTTCTTTTGGCTTTTAGGATAGCACTTTATTTTTTAAATCATTGCTCTAGAGATTCATATAGGCATCCTTAATTTATTATAGTCTACCATGAATTCTTAATATTTCACATATAATGTAAGAATATTACAATAATAAAGTTCCACTTAACTCTATCTTTTGTGCTATTGTTGTCATTTTTTAACATACTGTAGTCCCTACAATATTTTTATTACTTTCACTTTCATCATCTTTAAAGAAATTCAGAAAGGAAGAAAATTCTGTATTCATGTTTACCATTTTTGGTGTTCCTTATTTTTTAATATATTTTTAAAATCTGGCATTATTTTCTTTAGTCTGAAGAACTTCCTGTAACATTTTCTATAGTGCAGATTTGTTGGTGACCAATCATCTCTGATAATTTCTTTAATTCATCTTAACTTTTTATTTATTTATTTTTATCTTAACTTTTTAGAAACATTTTACTAAATACAGATTTTGGTTTCTTCTTTCAGCTCTTGAAAGATGTCATTCCATTGTTCTACAGCTTACATCATATCTGAGAATAAGTCAGTGTATGATCTTATTTTTCCCCCCGTATATAATTGTCCATTCCTTTCTGGTTTCTTTGAAAATACTCCTGGTCTTTATTCTCAGCAATTTGCATTTGATGGGTCTAGGTGCACTTCTCCTTGTGTTTCTACTACCTGAGGTTTGCTAAGCATCCTGGATGTTGAATTTATAGTTTTCAAAAAATTTTCAACATTTGGGCTATTATTTAAAAATTGTTTTCTTCTCCAATCTGTCCTCTACTTCTAGGACTCCATTTTCACATCTCTCAGATTAACATTGTCCTTGGAGATCACGAAGTCTTCACTGATCATCTCTTTTCCTCCCAGTGTTCAATCTGTTTATTCCAGACATAGTATTGCCTCTATTTCTCTGCTGAGATTTGCAATCTGTTCCTTTAGTATATCCATCCTTTCCTTCAATTCATTAAACAGGTTTGTAGTAGCAATTTCAAAGTATTTGACTTCTAATCGCAACACTCCTGTCATCTCTCAATTTGTATCGACTTATCCACCCTTGATTCTGATCATGTTTTCCTGCTTCTTTTCATGTCCTGTGATTCTTAATGATGTGGAGAAACACTTGGGAGAACATCTGGATTTGGGTGTCTTCCTGTTGGGTGTTGACTTTTGTTTTGGCAGGTATTTAATTAATTAGCCACTTAACCTGAGCCTTTCGAAGCTTGTTTTTAAGCTTTGTTAGGGCAGGTCTAGAGGAGTTCTTACTATAGAGCTAAAGAAGCCTCAACCCCTAAGGCCTGGCTTTTCTGAAGTCTCAATTGACTGTCCAATGTATTTATCAAGGTCAGTCCACTCCAGCTGATCAGAACCCCTGTGTTTCCCAGCATAGTGAGGTCTCCAGCAGCTCACAGATTTCTAGCAGCTGTTCTCCACCAAGTCTTGGTAGTTTCATAGCAGCTTAGAGTCAAAGATTTAAGAGGATCCCTAGTTAGATTTCCAAAGCCCCCTTCTCTGCACAGCCCTCTCCAGTACCCTGCTCTGAAAATTCCAGCTGCCTCAGCAGCCCACCCTCTGCTCTTTGCCTCCTCAGCAAAAGACTGCTGTCCTCTGCTGGGCTCTGCCTCTCTGGGCCTCAATTCTGAAAGGGTCTTCAGGCAGAAAACCAAGGCATTTGTGGGGCTTACTTGATGTGTTTCCCTTCTCTTAGGGATCCCAATCCTGCACTGCCTATTTCCATCTCTGGGGGGGAAAGACTGCTTCATATATTTTGGCCAGTTTTCTAATGGTTTCTGGTAAAAGGTGGACTCTGCAACTGTTACTATGTTGTGGCTGGAAGCAGATTATAAACAGTCTAAATTGACCTCCCCATATCCAGTCTTGTATCTACCAGTCCATTCATATTGCAGCAGCCAGAGTGATTTTTACATGCAAATTTTTCCATTTTGTTAAGAAAACTTCCAAACATTCATAGAAGAATTATGCAGTACACACCAAATGCCTACCACCTAAATTTCACAATTAACATCTAGATTTTCTTTATCACCTTTCTATCCACCCTTCTATCTATTCACAAAGTCATCTTATTTTTTGATCCATTTCAAGGTAAGCTGAAGACATCATAACACAGAATTACCCTTATAAAATGCAAATATAAATCACATACTTCCTGCTTCAAATTCATCAGTAGCTTTACCTTTCAGCTAATGACCAAAATCTATGATGTGATCTAGAATGACCTTTCTTGATCTGGGTTTTGCTGATCAGTCTTTTCTCTCCATCCTTCTTTCCTTGTTCCCTGGGTGCCTGCCCCCCTGGTTTTGCTCAGTTACTCCAACATCCTCTGCTCCTCCCTACTGTAGGGCCTTTGAGTGAGTTTTCCTTTGACTGGAATACCCTTCCTCAACTTCTCCCCCATCTTGCCTGGATATGATGGCTATTCGTGCATTTTCCCTTCTTCTAGGATGCTTCTCCTCAGCCCCTAGATATCAGCTGTGCCTTTTAAACACTCTCACAGCCCTACATACCTTTCTTTCAAATAATTTACAGAAGTTTAAAATTATAATCTTTGTCTCTCCCATTAGATACAAGCTTCATGAAGACAAAAACTAGGCTTTGTCTCATTATTAGAAACCCAATGTCTAGTAAGGTGCTTGGCAAATACATCGACTATTGTGTAGGCACTTAAAAATATTCATTAAATGAATAAGTCATTTTTTTTCCTTAAGAAGTGTAAGAAAGAGAAAAAGCATCTAGCAAGATTTTCTGATTTTTTTTTTTTTTTTTTTTTAGATTTTCTGATTCTTATTAGTCTGTTATATTGAACCCAACCAGTGGGTACAGGGTCAGATCTTAATACTGCCCTCCAAGCATATTGCCCTAGTTCAGATGCTTGAGGAAGACAGTCATTCAAAAAGCCCTCCAGAGACAGGAAATCCATAATTTTTCAGTGCTCCTCTAGACAGCCAATCTAAATTCTCATAACACAGTGGCTCCATATCTTCATTTGATTCTCAGAGACACAGCTCTGAATACCAGAGTTTTGTTTTGTTTCAGAGGGAAAGCATTTTGATGGTACCTTATAGGATTTAAAACCAGACACTGCTCAGCACCTTACTCCATGCCTCTACCTACCTACGCGCTCCCATCTTATACACCACGGCAATAAGCATTACTCCCTTCTGCCTCCTGGGACCCAGGACAGCGGTCTTGTGGGGGAGGAGGATACTTGTGCCTTGGATGCATACATCTGCTGAAATAATAAAATGAAATTCCAAGAAGGGAACAACTGCTGGACTTTAATAAAGAAGAACTCCCTGTACTATGAACATACTGGCCTTTGTATGCTGAGCTGCCCGGCTATACCAATATTTGATCTCTGTGAGCAATTCTAACAGCCTGCAAAAGAACATCACACAGAAGGAAAAAAAAAAAAAAACTGACAATAAGGTTGACAGTAGCAACTTAGGAGCAACCATCAATATGTTTCTCATAAGAAGTCAAATTATTAAGTTCATAAACATTCCTTTCATTGTACAGCAATTGTTAAGGCCACCAATCGAATAGGGAACACAGGAAAATTATGACTTTAATTTTGGCCATTAAGTTTCCAGCAGCTTTATGAAGAGCTGGGTCTGTGGATGAAAGTAGTATAATGAATTCTCTTCCCCCAGGACTTGGGATCAAAGACTAAATAACCAAAAAAAAAAAAAAAAAAAAAAAAAGACTAAATAACCTGCCCTACAACACCAACGCCCACAACTACGTCTCCCCTTCTCTTAACTGCCCATCAACACAGCAGAGCACGGTGGAGGGAAGGCTGCCGAGGGAGCAGCTGTTCAGCCCAGAGCTCTCCATCAGCACAACTGGGGCCCAGGAGGAAATACGTGGCCAGAGGTGCCTCCTGGTCCTCAGCGGTCTTTGCTGTGCATTATAAAAAAGGAACTCAGTCAGGAACAGATGATAGCCACAGCTGACAAGTGAGAGAGCTCTGCTGAATCTGTTGCCGGTGCCTGGCTGCTGTCCACTGCTGTTGCCAGGGAAACAGGCGTCAGCTTGATGGAAACAAGGATCAGCGAAAACTTTCACTTACCTCGCTTCCCCTGATCCCCAACAGCCATTTCTATGGAAACAGTAGCTGCGAGCCAGTGGCAGAGAGGTTACCACTCACTTGCTAATGTCAGGTGTGGCTACCAGCCTGTGCACTTCAGGTACCATGGTACCGACAGCACCAGGATCCAGCTGCCAGCTACCCCCAACAGCCTTTTTACTCTGCAACAAGAAAGTTCAGTGTTTAAAAGTATATAGAAATGTTTCGCTTGGTTCTTCATCAGAAAAAGGGAATTTAGCATTCTTCCATGGAAAGCTGAAGCGGGGCTCAATTCCTTGTTCTACCCAAGCCAAACCAGGTGAAGGCACTAAAGAGAGCCCATGGCTCTTTCCCTCAATCCCCAACCCCACTCACATTACTTCTAAGCACAAGAAGAGAGACACCCAACTGTGTGGAAAAATCTTTCACATATTATATTAGCCTAACTCAAAAATAAAAGGACAAGCCCAGCTAAATCTGAGAGTTATTCTGCTGCCAGTGATCATTAAAGGGGTCTTTGTCTGCAATTCTGGCAGCATGATCACTAATTACAGGTAGAAAAAAATTTTTTTAAGTTGTAGGATCTAAGAACCCTATACCCTCTTTTTTGTTTTTAGACTAGAGTTCGATGTGCCTTCTTAGTCTGGTCAGGAGACAGAATTAAGTCATGAATCAGTACAAGTTCATTCTGTAATACAGAAGCACCCAATCACACAGGCAGCCTGGTTATCCCATCATCTAACACCACTCCTTTCGATGTTGTAAGCAATTCAACTACTCTTCGAAGACGCAGGTATATGAGAGGAGTATGTATAGGAAAAAATTCTGGTGTTCATTTTCAATCAGCAGATGCTGGTAAAGTGTTGAATGAGAGCAAAATCTAATCCCAGTCATGAATAATTTATAAGAATGCCTCTTCCCAGAGGTTATGTCTCCACTTAGAAAGCATTCACCAGTGATACAACTACCATCTACCTGCTATGTTTTGCCTCCTGAGCCAATATTCAAGGAGAAGGAATCAGAGGCAACCTCTGACCTACCATGTCTTATATAATGGTGTGAATTTAAATGGACCTGGGTACAAATGATGCCCCAGGCCGATCCTGCTCTGTAAAATCCCAAAATAATATAGTCCAGAGTCCCCACCACTACCATTACCACCACCTTCCCTCCCCATTCCTTCCATATCTACAGTTGCACAGTCAAGTAGCCATGCCTAAGTCTTTGTGAGGCCCTGGGATTTGACGTAACTAGAATGGGGTATAAGAAGAGCCGAATAGTGAAACTCAGAATAATTCACTGGTTTGAAAATGGCCCTTGCTTTTCTAGAATGCTTCACCTCATCCATGTTCCCTCACAACTTGTGAAGATAAACAGGCCTCTAGTAATATAAAATTGGATTAATGATTTAAAAAGATACCTGTGATCTGGTAAATTAGAACTTACTGGGACACAGAGAACACAATTTAGAGATGAAGGACTTTGAACTTAGAGACATGGGCTGGGTTTATATTCAGTCTTAGGTCATAAAATCTGCTTTACAAAAAAACATTATCTTTTAACATACAAAGCCTGCTTTAAGAAAGTCTTTCAAATATTTTCCCTAAGATGTTGGCAAAACCAAAGCTTTGAATTCATAGGCGAGTTATAAATGATTTTAATCTAATCTTTAAAGCAGGCCCAGGAGGTGGTTTATGTAATATCTTTCAGTAATCACTGGCTTATGTCATTATATATACATGTGTGTATGCAATAAAACATTTAAAAATATTATATAACTTAAGAGTTTCCACTATGCAGGCCGATCTTGACCAATTATTATTAAAAAGACTGAGTTGATTAGATTTTTTTTTTTTCAACAAATCACGTTTTATATTCTCTCACTCAAGCCACCACGATAACAAGGAGCAGGCATGCTATGCTCCAGCTCATTGAATCCTCACACAACTCACATGGTTGGTATTTTAGCTCCATTGCACAGATGAGGAAAGTGAGGCTCAATGAGAATCAAGTCATTACTTTCCAACTCTAAAGCTGGTGTGATTAACCATGATGCTACAAAAATGCCATTCCCCTACTTTGTGGGAAAAAAAATTCACTGTCAGAGAGAACCTGAGTCACAAAGATTTAGAGCTGGAAAATACTTTGTGGCTGACAAAGAACCTCCATAGCTTCACCTTGAGGGGCACAGAGTTCAGTATGAATGTGTATACAAGACTCATTTCTCTTGGTCGCTTCCTGGTAAATCCAGAAAATGGTATACTTTAATTTCCAAAGAACTCCTGTGTCTGTCCCCATTTGCCCAGAGAGGGGACTGGGAGGAGGTCCATGGATTTAGGATGAAGATGCATTCGATGAGTCAAATCCTTTACTTCTATGTTGTATATATAAGGTTGATATAAAGCCAGCCACCCTAGCAGGAAGGCTGCACAACGGGACCATCCCTACTTAAGAGACCAGGAGACTGAAGCTCAGGGTTACAAAGATAAGGCTCAGAGTTGGTGGGGGACACTGGCAGGATCAGAACCCAGGCCTTCGCATCCACCAGTCTCTTCTAGGGGGCCTCACCACAGGTACGCCTGGCATCAGGTGGGGCCTACAGGTGAAAAAGTGAATCCACTGCCCAGGACCACCACTTCCTCCCGCCCCGCACCCCCCAGGAATCTGGCAGTAATTCTAAAGAAACAAAGCGCCGAGCCACCAATTAGTTCTCTTATTCTATTTACTGACAAAAACCTCAAAAGGGACAAGGAGCTAAATGAACAATGTTAAAAGTAAAAAATTCATGAAACTTCTAAAAAAAAAAAAAAACATAACCACCCACATGAGAAGAGACATAATCTGCCTGACTTATAAACTTAAATGACACATTCTTCCCAATCCTTGGTCATAACAGGATCATCTCCTCAATGACAGTGTAAAATTGCAGCACAAGCTACAGACATTCTTGGCTCCCCCTCCCCAAAGACCACCACCACCAGAGATAAAAGTCTTCATCTGTGTTCATGCTTGGCTACACAGGGTATACACTTCATAAACTTCATACTCACCTTGAGAAAAGATCTGTTGTAAAACCAAAGGTTTTTCCAAAGCATCAGTCTTAGAATGCTTTAAAAATGTACCAACACCAAATCAAGTGTGCAGGTTAAAATCAGTTCACGAATACAATAGGATGGCATGGCCACACACACAAAAAACGAAAAAGCCAAGGAGCAGAAACAAGTACTTCCAAGGGGTTAACAGACTTTAAAGACACACAAGCACCATTTAACGATTCTTCATCAGAAGGCAATAGCACAGTCTGAAGTTTCTAAAATGGGAGGCTTTTAATTCAGCGCTTTAAGGATTATATGTGCGCGGGTCTGGGGGTCCCTAAGGGGCCATGCAACACAAGTTGTCTTCCTTTTAACATTCAGTTCCCTAGAAAAAAACTGAAGAACTCTAAGACTAAAGCAAATTTTTAAAAAACTTAGCAAGAAAATGCATACGAATGACTTGCTTTGATTTTTTTGTTGCTTTGGGGGCCAGTTAAGGGGAAGGAAGTGCCAGAGGAGCTGGGAATTGTTCAGGGAGGTGGGAGCAGGCTCCTCATCGGTTCCCCCCTCCCGTAGATGCCTTATCGCCTTTCAAGATCCAGCTCACAGACATGCAGCCTACACAGCCCACAGCACACCTTGGCCATCCTGCACTGCTTAACAGTCTCTCCACCAGACAAGGAGAGTCTGAGTCCAATGCCTCTGTGTCTTAGAATGCCGGCACCCCTGGTCTCTGGCCCAGAGCCAGCACACAACAGGAAATGCTAGCTGAACCAGCAGAGATGGCTGAAAGGCTCTGCTTTGCAGCCGTGGCTCTACTTTGCATCAAGTACCCTTCAGCACTGTGGCCTCACAGTGGAGCACCTTCCATGTGCAGCCCCCAGGAGCTGGGGCACAGCAGGAACGGACAGTGGAAATCACTGGGGAGTCTTGGATTTTATTTTTTCACATGCAATGTGTTCTCCCTCAGAAGGGATCTAAGTTTTGTTTTCATATAAAAATGCTTTTGAATTACTTATTATTTTCCCTAAAATATATCCCAGTAAACTGGTTGTCCCATGGAGGTCAATATTTAATGCCCGCCATTCTACTAAGGAGCCCCTCCTCCCATATTTTTCTTTCTCCCGTCTTGAGCTGCTTCATCACGCCGGGACGATGGCTCCTGTGCCGGGAAGCCTGGAGATAAGGCATGTCACTGGCACTGTTAAAATTAGCAGTTTCCATGGCCTCAGTCAGTTTGGTTGAACTTGGGAGACATGGGGTGCCAAGGAATGCACAACAGAATTGCTGTTAACCTTGTACAGGCCATTCCTGAGGCAAAATCGACACCATGCTGCTTCTCCAGGGATAAATTCCACCCTTACAAGCCCAACACTAACCTAAGGCCACAGAGACTGATCAGGATGAAAGCACTCTTCTTCACACAGGGGCTTGCAGAGCCATTCATCTGTAGATGGAAGCTGTGTGTGTGGGGCGGGGGAGGTTTGATGCTGTCACCTCATCCCAGCCCCACCTGCCTCACTGGGGGCATGGGCTCCAGGGCCATCACTAGAGACGGGCTTCCCACAACAGTTTTGCATCTGTGGTGTAAAAGTGAGCACACTCGGTCAAGGAGAACCCCAAATACGTTACCCCCTGAAAACATCAGGGCAGTTTAGAGGGCAGACCAGGAAGGGGAGCAGAGGTGGAGAAGGAGCTGTGCTCTCTGCTCTGGCAAAGGCAGTGCGTGGACCAATGCAATATAGGGCTCTTTGCTGACTCAGCATTCCATGAAGGTGTCACCCCTCCTCCCCCATCCTGAGACACAGACTTGGAAAGAGGAAGATAAAGGTGAGGATTTGCCCATGTGGACTCAAGTGTACCACCAGTAAGTACTTCCTGAGGAAGTGTGAGCACAGTGGGTGACAAAGGCTCCTGTGGGGAGATGGGCAACCCTGGCTTCCAGCTGGGGTGCTTGTCCACCAGCAGTGGTTAAGTTCTGGAGCAGCTTCTGGGAGAGCCCAGGCAGCCCCTTCTTCCTTCTCAGGGTGCTCCCCTTTCTGGGTGTCTGTGGGTGGTGAGGACACAGAGCCACCTCAGGGGCCTGGGATGGCATCTCTAAGAACAGGCAGGGCAGAGCCGAGAAACACCAGGATCCCCTGCCTGAGTCAGCCTCCACTCTATGGAGAATCTTCTCTATGGAGAAGATGGACCACTCTATGGTCATCCAAGGAGTGGAGGCAGCGAAGTGAAATTTCAAAAACAGTGACTGAGTGAGCAGAATGATAAGGCCGTAGGAAGTGCATATGAAAAAGCTGGTTGTTTCTCTGCATTAAAGATTCCACAAGTTGAGACTAATCATGAATTAGAGGGACAATCCTCACAATGACAGTAGCAGAAAACCAAGCAAATAAATGACTTGAAGGATGTAAGATTTTGAAGTTGTTCAGTATTTATGTGCTAATCTGGGTTTATACCTCCTTCTCCATAAAATCTGAAACACTCTGGAAACATTCGCAACACACTGTGGGTAACACAAAAAGGCCAGGTTATATACTAATGGGAACAAAGCCACAAAAGACAAAGACCCTCTCCTGAGGACACCGAGGCTGGGACTCCCTTCACTCATTGTAATCCACTTCTGCACATGGCCACACTAACACACCTGGCCTCAGGGAAATGTTTTCATTAAATTAATAACATTTGGCAAGCGTCAGCAACACAGAATCTCACAGACAAGATACAGGCAGAGAGAATCACAGTTCAATCCAAAGCAACACACAGAAGGGACATCAGAGTCCACACGCATGCAGAGAAGCCGCAGGGAGCAGCTGGGGGACACGCAGAGCCGCCCCACGCGTGGCAGCAGCAGAATGTGCAACGTGGATCTGACTGCTTACCCGCTAAGGACACCAAGAACCAGGTTAAGGACGAAAAATGAGCCAAGGATGATCAGACTAACAAAATACACCCATGGCCATTCCCATCCTATCGCATCATTTACCTGTAAAATGTAAGGAGATCAGTTATCAGTTATCCATTTACTAAAGAGCAGAGCCCCAGGAGCAGCTGCCAGACCACACAGACTACTGCTCTTAGGACAGGGACCCCAGCTAGGACCTTTCACCTTTTGTCTGCAGGTAAGGACAAGTTCTGGTGCTGAAATCTACAAACCTGGCCCACCAAGTGTCAGCCAGGATCAGCTCGCTTAGCTACTGTTTTGTACCAATTAATCTGCATATTTGGATCCAGACCAATAAAGCAATTATAAATGTATCTCATTTTAGGACAGACAAAAGGGCAAGCAATGGAATCTCTTTAAATTCCAAGCAACAACGCTGATTAGTTTCTGGTCAATAACCTTGCCATAGCTTTCTTTCATAAAGGTTGGTGAAATTCCAGAAAGCATCTTGATTTGGGAAGCCTCAGCAGAAGAGAAAGCATCTCGGAGGACACAGAACATGTTTGGCACCCATCCGGCTGCCCTCCCCTCCTCAATCTAGCAAAACCTGTGTGGTCTTGGCAACTGTCCTTAGGACTCTGCTTTCAAGATGAAAGAGGTGTAGCTTACCCGCTCAATACACCAAGTACAAGATTTAGTACGAAAAATGACCCAAAGATGACGAGACTGACAAAATACACCCAGGGCAATTCAAATCCCATAGCATCATTCATCTGCAAGAAATGAGATGGTCTCATAGGAGCAGGTTAATAAGAGGATCTAATAAAGAGAGAGGTGACATTAGAGATAGCATTCAATATATTGAATTAAACATTTACTTAGATTTGAATCAGAGACAACAGTAGCCAAGGTACATTCACTATATATTCCCAACGCACGCACGCGCGCGCATGTGCACACACACACACACACACACACACACTCACACAAACACCCATGAAGAGTCATCAAAGCTTTGGGGGCAAATAATAGCAGACTTTGACACAGGCAGGGCAATCAGCTGGGATCTGGCTTAATGGAAAGTCTTGGATGATGGACTTTCAGACTAGATCTTGGTAGATCTATTCTAAGCTAATGCTTAGCTAAAAAGTATTTCCTACTCAAGTTGTTAAAACTTTTTGCTTTTATCATTTGTGATGGTGGAAAAGTCTTACAGAGACAAACTTACAACATTTGACACTATCAATTCTTTCCCTTAAAAAAAGAACACCTTAAAGTAATAAATTTCTATTGGAAACCAACCCATCCAAAGAACCTGACCCACCTAAAATCTATATTATCTGTAATCAGTGAGTATAAGCACAACTAAATTAACACAAAGAAGAAAGTGTTCAGAAGTCAACTAGGTGACACACATTCAAGGGTGCTTTTGGGAATGAAATTTTTGCCACCTGCACCCAAGGAAGGACCCAGGATAAAGAAAGAAGCTTTTATCCCCATACCTAGCTTTGACCTAGATGACCCACCCAGGAGAGTTGACTCCAGCTGTGAGCTGACCAAGACTAGGTAAAAGAGTCCAGAGGAACCCTGTGCCACTTTTTCTAAAAGAGTCAGACATGGCCTTTGGGGTAGACCCTCACAGAGAAGGTTTGGTCACAAGCAGCTTTCATGTGGGAGCAAACCAGTGCTTCAAGGTTCATGGCTAGATGGTATTTTCCAGCAGCACCTGTAAGTGTTAAATTAGGCAAACACTTCTCCCAGGAAGGAGGCATTAAGGACCAGTTTGGGGACAGAATGAATGGCTGCAGGTCTGACTTTGCTTGGAACACCCATAATCTTGGCCAACAGAACTATACATAGTCTGTGAGAGTTCTTGTAAGCCCCTTCGGCCTTCAAGCATATGACTTCCTCCACGTTACCCGGCTTTGGATTTTAGCTTTACAGAATGAAGTGTGTGCATTTCACTATGTTTGCTGCATGCAGAAGCCAAACAGGAAAAGAGAACATTAAAAAAAAAAAAAAAAAGATCTAACATCTGTTGCTGAAGTCTAGGGAGAGGGCATTAAATCCCTTATGAAACACCTGTTTGGCCACATGAAAATTGATGTGCTTAATAGAACTCATATCAGTCTGCACATCTCACATTGGCAATTAGAGTAATGAATGAACCAGGGCCGTGGCTGCAATTGTTGATCGAATTAAGCTGGATAAACTAATTTCAGCAGGAAGGCAGAGGGTAATTCTTCCAAAGCAATGAAACCACTAAACTTATTTAAAAACCCATGTGTGGAGGAGAAGAACCAGGCTGCCTGGTGTAGTGGCCAGAGCCTGGCCTGGAGTCAGGACCTTCCATAGAGACCTCTCTTTGGACCTGTCTCTTCTAGGTTGGAGCAGTGCAGATAGAAGGGGAGTGTGTGCTCATGGTGTGAGGAAGGATGTTCAAAGTCCAACACTCCCATCAGTAGGCCTCACTCTTGTACTGCCCTGGTGTGAGGTGACCCATCCTGGACTCAGCTGTGAGCTGACCAGGATGTGGTGAAAGGGCTGGTCAGCGGCCAAGCCAACCACTTTACTACTCCTCATTCAGGCCTCAGTCTGTTGTTGCACAGAATGTTCTAGGAACAGCAGTCTGTTCCACTTGGGAGGGCACTTAATAAAAATTAAAGCAGCTTTCGATCTCAGGAATAGGTGTTTGACAGATTCACAATTACTTGGATCAGAAATATCAACTGGAATGACAGCTGGGGGCTGAAGGGAAAGCCGCAGAAGATTATCTCTAACTCCACAGAAGGTGGGAAAAGAAACAAAACTTAAGCTCTAAGGGCCAGTCCTTCTCCAAACTTCTCAACCCAAGTCTCTTATCAGAGGCCAATATTTCTCAGACCTCACCAAATACATGGGAGAAGTCAGAACTGGCGAGCTGTCCCCCCAAATACCCAAATGACAATAAAGGCTCTGCTGGGAATTTTGTCTGCATGGTCTTTATCAACAATGAAAAAAATCAACATGACCTGCAGCATTTCAATTTAGATTCATTCTTAAAAGTTTCATATCAAACTCATCATGTGGTGTCACCTGGTACCTAGAAAATAATATTCTATTTAGTTTCTTTTTTTCCCCCTCATTTCAAAGGCTGAGATGCACATTCTTGTCTCCAATTACAGAACAACCTAAAGCTTTTTGTTATTTTCTAACTGGTGAAGAACACTACTGGAAACTTGGTAATACTGGTTGGAGTAAGAGAAAGGCAGGCTCTTGGCCAACGAGAGAGAAATTTCCTAGGTGTCTTGAATGAAGCAGATCGTCAGTTTGACCATGAGAACTTTACACTGGAGTCTGGCAGCCAGCACCTTCATAGGCATGTTCACTGAGGAAGGAGCGTGGCGGCAAGGCAAGGGATCATAAATGATTTATGTGTGAGTCGCTCTCTCCTTAAACCAATGCTATTTTAATTTCCTATTTTTTAACATATTTCCTCTGAGTTGAAGAACTGGTTTAGGTAGTCTAACTGTGCATCTTGCAGATAAGAAAATTAAAGCCCAGAGAGTTGTGGAGACCTATCCAAGATCATGCACCCAGCCCTATCCAGCCTTCATGTTCTTCCCTTGCCCTATACCCTGCTGCCTCCAGAGACAACAAATATATGTGGGTGAGGAGGCACTGTAATTATGCTTATAGAATGAACTTTATAACAGAGCTCTATAAGGACTTTTTCCCCACCAGAAACTGATAATCCCACTCCCACACATCCAAATAGTTCTAAGTATGTCCTTCTTGCATATTGGATTCACTTGTACTTTTCTCAAGACCTAGCCAGGCCTTTGCCAGAAATTCTTGAGAACCAAGGCATCAGTGAGCTTGAGAACATTGACCAAGTATAAGCTTGACAAGATGCTAAGTAATCCCTGGCAAAGACTTTGTCCACCATATACAAACATCTAGATGATTGCTTGCAATCAATATTTACAATCTAATCTCTTTAGTTGTCTCTCAAGATATTTCCTTTACACCTTATTGTGAATAAAAATTGATATTTAAATATGGCCCTTCTACATTGAGGCAATGGGATTATACCATGAGGAGTAAGGGTAACTAGTATTTGTTAAGCACTTGCTCTGTGCCGGTCAAGGATGTTCTGTTCTGGAACACAGTTGCGTACCTTCCATCTGACCATGGCCCATTAAATATTAAAAATGGTTTGGTACCTTGGCTCTTGTCTTTCTGATGAGTTAATAAATATAATCAACAAGCAATGAAAAACCACCTGATGTGTTTCAGAGGATAAGATCTGTTAACTGTTTGGAAGATTACTTAGCTGCCCTCTAGTGTTCTAGAATGGTTCACAAACCTCTGACAGAGAATGCCAAGGAAAGTGTGCTGGGTTCAGTCTAGAGTAGGGGTCACCAAACTATGACCTGTGGGCCAAACCCAGCCCATCATCTGCTTTTGCACAGCCCTTGAGCTAAAAGTAGCTTTTTCATTTTTAAATAGCTAGGAAGAAAAAATCAAAACATTTCATGACACATGAATGTTATACAAAGCTCAAAGTTCAGTGTTTAGAAATAAAATTTTAATGAACAGAGCCACACCCATTTGTTTACATGTGGCCTATGGCTGCTTCTGAGCAACATGGGCAGGCAGAGGGCAGAACTGCGTCCTTGTGACAGTGATATTATGGTCTGCAAGGCCAAATATATTTACCATGTCGCCCCTTATAGGTCTATAGATCCCTGATCAAGAACCATGACTACCAGCTGGAGGACTCTGGGGATGTTCACTGGGTCTCTCTATACACACATTTGGTCTTCAAAATCCCAGTCCTTCTAAGAAAGGGATATAGACTGGGATAATGTTGATAAATTACTTGAGTTCCTCCATCAGAATAAAGATGCCCTGTAATTCACAGAGAATATAATTATTATATTGTCAAATTATTAACTCTGTGATTGTCGTATTAACAATAGAGATGATAATTATACAATCCTAGGTGATACTTAAAGGTTCAGAGGAAAGCAATGGAAACTTTGATTTCTGGGTGCATGGAATTTTCTCTCCTTTAATCACACACTCACAGTTTTCACTTGCTTGACAACAGGAAAATTGTCATGAGAGAATCCATGTGCAAAAATTTAACAAAGTATAAAACTGTGTATTAGTCAAGGCATGTTGGATCAGCAGTGGACAGTTGACTCTGACAGAACAACAGAGCTGAAAGGAGTCATATTTTTTTTAAAAAAGTCAAAATATTGTTCCTGTCCCATTTGGGGCGGGGGGCAGGGACCAAAGTTTGGCTATTTGGATAAATCTTTTCTATTTATCAGAAATTTCAAGGCAAGACTGGAATTGAGATTAATCTAACGAGGATTTGCAACTTTGAAAATAATACTGACAATGAATGCTTTATCTGATTTGAAGGTCCCCTTGCCATAGGCATGGTCTTGGTTCATCCAAAATAATTTCCCTCCTTCTTCCTCTTCCTGAAAGGCATCATCTTATGGATGTAAATAACAGTCATGCATACCCACACAGACACAGACACACACATACACATACATACACACACACACACACACACACACACACACACACACTTTCTCTCTCTTTCCTAGGACAACAAGAAAAAGAAAAGAAAGAGAGAGAAGCAAGATACAACATGTTGGTGATGCTCAAAACTTTTTACCAAATTAGGCTCACACTTTGGGGAAGAAAATAAAACATACCTTTTTGCCTAATTGAATACATAAGGACTTCTAGAATCCTATAAACATGGTGTTCAATGGTGAAGGGAAGCAAAAACCTACATATAACCACTGTGTGCCAGGTTCTCTGAAGGTATAAAGGAATATGGAACCCTAGAAAGAGTTTAAAATTTAGATACTGCCAGAAGCTACTTCTCAATTTGTAGGCCTTCTAACTAAAGACTGCCCATTCATGAAGTACTTTATCACTAATTGCCTTTTAACGAATCATTATTGGAATCCTGATTAATTTCATGTGAACTTGGGTTTAGGCTTAAGATCTACATGTCAGCTGTTTTTCTTGGCAATCTGTGCCAGGGAAAATAATTTCTAAATTTCTGTGAGCTTTTTCAGATTCTATCAAATAAATAAGCAAACAACCTCAGCTCTGGGAAATAGCTGTTAAGATACTTTTGTTCTTCTTTTATAGCAAATCCTTCTGGTTCTTTTGGGAACAAGAATAACCAGACCTTAGCCATAGAAAAGGCGTCCTTCCGTTTTCACTGCAGGTTGGATGGATCCACCAGCCCTGGAAGTTTGATGTGCCTTTCCTACCCTCTCTGACAGACTTCTATAGTTCCAAAGAAAAAGGAAGAGAGACATAGGGGCTTGTGCTGGGCTGATTTATGGTATTGCTGAAGATGCAAAAGGGAAATAGTATAATATGGGGAAATCCATTTTGCCCTGAAGGTTGTACTAAGTTCATGGAAAGCATGAAAGGGATCCAATCTCTTCTGTTTAGGATCTGATAAAGCAAGCTACCTTTATGTAAAAAAATATAAAAATAAAAAATAAATCAAGCTCGTGGAAGTCCAGGAGCATCTTAACCTGAAAAATAACCCCTGGCTCTCTAAGAATTTAATTCAGAACAGTCCTGACTTTGGGAGTTCCTCTAAAGTATTCGTGGGCACACTGAGCAGCATGTCCCCAGGCAGACAGCGGCTTTCTGGAGTGGAAACTAAGGCTAAGTGGAAACTAAGGAAAGAGGGGTCATCTCACTGAGGAGAGGGTCTGCTTCCCTTCCCAAGAACTGACTATCAGGGTTTCTTTTTCAGCTAACTCTTCTATGGTTCTAGCGAATGAAACACTCTATCAACAAAAGAACACTCCACACACGCTGTCCCCCTGCTGCTTACCCAGTAGAGCACATCTGTCCAGCCCTCCATGGTGATGCACTGGAACACGGTGAGCATGGCAAAGGCAAAATTATCAAAATTGGTGATGCCTCCATTTGGGCCAACCCAGCCACTCCTACACTCCGTGCCATTGGCGGCACACTGGCGTCCATTCCCTGAGAACGCACATGGCGCTGGGTCCTCTTCAGCTATGATATCTGCAAACAGAGCACACAGGCTTCACCACCCCAGACATGAACACCAGGAAGCCCGAAGCCAATGGAAGTGTAGTGCCCTCGCCAGAGCTCAGAACACCTGCCTCCTATCTATGCTGTCAGACTCCCACTTGACCCTCAAGGTCCACTTCAAAGACTCCCTCCTCGGTGGCATATGCCATTTCTGCACTCAGAATCCACGGCTCTCTCCTCTACCCTGTCTCTACAGCACCTTTCTTCAGTGTACAGAGAACGATGGTAGTGATTCCCCTCATGTTCTAGTTTTGGGGATACTTTATCTTATGTGCCAGGATGCATTACATAGGAAATCAGGATAGAAGAGATTAAATCCTCATTTATTCTGAACATAATTCATGCTAAGAACTGGCTGGTTCTTACTGGTATATTTGGCTCTTCCACCCCCCCCCCCCATTTTGCTTTAGATTTTCCCAAAACCACAGAAGTTACTTTGGGGAAAATTAAATTTTTAAGTTACATTAGCTACCATTTTCATTACTCACCTGAGTCAGCAAAAAAACAGGTTTTGTGCATTTTTCCAATAAAAAGTTCCAATCCTATAATAGCATAGATTATGATTACAAATAATACCAAAAGGGCTATGTGAAGGAGGGGGACCATGGCTTTTATAATGGAGTTCAGGACAACTTGTAAACCTAGGAGAGAGAGAAATAAGTTTGTGAGCCAGGGAGACATGTCACAGATACATACATATACATAATGTAATTCCTGATGATGCCTTGATGCCTGCCTCATGTATGACACACAGTAATAAAACTCAGAGATATTTAACATTAAATTAATATTAAACCTGGATAAGTTAAAGAAGAATCTAAAAGACCATCTAATCCAATTGCATCACTCAACAGATGAAAAAACTAAGGCCCAGAGAGAGGACTGCCCAATCTCCAAGTCAGTTATTCATTCACGTTTGTTTACCCATTCAAAGGAATTCCTTGAACAGCAACCATGTGGCAAGCGTAAAATTTAGTGCTTTGGGGAATATGAAGATGTATTACATAAAGTACCTTCTCTCAAAGAAGCATATTCTAGAAGGGGAGGTAAGAATGAAACACACATCCCTCTAGGGTAGCACACAGATGCTATAAGAGTAATATCAAACAGTGAAAATTAAAGAGGGATGGATGAAGGACATCACTTCTGAGTGGGGTAAGACAGAGGACTGGGCAACAGCCCCCTCTCGTTAGGGCGTAAAGGTGGGAGAGGATGGATTGGCGCAGGGGGCCCTGGGAGATGAGCCACTCTGGCCAGAGGGAAGAGCACCAGGAGCACGGAGGGAAACTAGGCAATGTGGGCCGGGCACCAGTGAGTTTTGGCTGGTGGTCACACAGTGGAAAGAAGATCCAGAAAGGAAAGCAGATTGCAGCTGGGTAGCTCTGGGTATTAAATTTGGATTACAGGGCTGGATTCTTAGCTCATCTGCAAGAGGCAGCCTCTTTTGAAAGATGGACAAGACAGCAAGAGGCGAGGCTGGCAGAGCGGTATCTGGGGAGCGCTGGGCTCCAGGCAGGACAGCCTGAGGATAGGGATGAATCAGCAACAGAGTTTGAGGGAGGAGAAGGTACCCATGGAGGCAGGGTATTGAGGCAAACCCCTGTGCCTAAACAAAAACAAGGATGTGGAAAGGAGATTCCCCTGGAACAAGGGAGGTAGAAGGGCAAGAGCCACTTGGCACCCAGGAAGTTTAATCATGGGCTCAGCATTAAGGGGGAAGTGTCCTGCAGCAGGGACATGGACTTGAGGGATGGTGGTGGGGCGCGAACACCTGGAAGCCACGGTACAGGAGAGGAGTGAAATCATGGAAAGAGGGTTGGTGAGGCAACACTCAGGTTAGGAGTGGGTGGGCGGAAACAGCAGACTATGGATGAGTGGTCAGAAAGAAACCAGAACCCACATTGCAGCCAGGCTTCTGGAATCCTGGCTTTAGCATCCACGTTCTTCTCCCCAACCCCGTGAGCACAGCTGCTGCTCTGTGAGGTTCACGTTTTCCCCATTCTGCCCTTTCTTCCCCTTCCTCTCCCCGCCCTCTCTCCTCCTTCACAGAGCTCTTTTATAGTATCTTTCTCCCTCTCCCAATACATATTCCAAGAATGAGAGTGTAAGAAGCCAAGATGCTAGAGGTGAATAAGACAGAAGTCAGAACACACCAAGCAAAGAGAAAAAATAGTCCTTAGCAATTGTAATTAAGATATTTAACTGTTCAAATGGTTTTAGGAAAAAAAATGATTAATAGGATGACTTTTAATGTTTTCACCTTTTATCAGGAATTAGATGAAAAGAAGTATCTGCTCTCATGGACTTGGACAGGGGTTTGTTTTTTTTCACTGGGGGGAGGTTGGACATGGATGGGGCATTCCAAATCATCATCTGGCAGTTAGTTCTTCTCAAGTCTATGGTAATGAGTTATGTGTTTCATGAACATATTTGTTCACTGCAACTACTGTATTTCAGATTGGCCAAATTTATGAGATAATGAAGTTTATCTTAATGTGAATGTGTAGACTTTCCTGACATTAGGCTCCTTTATACATAATCACTGTGTACAGCAGAGCTCATAGGACTCCAGTTTGAGAGACAGTGGGGTGGAACGAAAAGACTACTAGGCCAGGAACTGAGAGAAAATGGGTCTATTCCCATTCAGTCACCCACTGACTGTGGGAATCTGTATAAACTGCTACCCCTCCACAGCCCTTTGCTTCCTCATCTAAAAGATGATGCCCATGGACCAGATGATCTGTAGGGTTCTTTCCCATTTGACGGTCCAGGATTCTCATAAATATTTATCATTTGAGTATGGCTGGTTAAGAACTCCACAAATGTCTGAAGAACATTTCTTTTACAATACATATTTACCTCCCAACGAATGACTATACATTCATAAACACACACGAAATTGTGTCTTCTAGAACAGTCTGAATTCTCTATAGAAGGCACAAGACAATTGCCAGGTGAGTGTAAACAGTCACACCTTCCTGGGCACTTTTAACAATTTCACAGTTCTTAAGAAATCACTAGGCCCCAGGTACCAATCCTCATGGAAAACATCATGACCCAGATCCCCTGACCCATCTCCCCAAAGCCCAGTTAGGGCTGATAAGAGACTTGGATGTTCTCAAGTAGCACAATTAATAAATATGAGCTGAAAAGTCCTTGACAAGACTCAGGTCCCCATTTCTCCCTGTTGACCTCTGGGAGAGTGTGATGCAAAGTTCCATCATGTTATATAAGGGAGAAAAGGAAGAATTATACTTTAAAACTGGTTCTCAAGAGTATCCAGGAACACTAAGCTAGTCGTTTAGTGAAAACCTAATTAAACAAGGAAGCCAAAACAATGATCTGCGAGTTCGGAGACCTTCACTAGCCAGACTTGCATGCGTGAAGCCACAGAGCCTGCTTGTCCTTACAACACATACTGCAAACAGGCTGTCCTGTCATTTGCTCTTTGGGGAAAAAAGGTTGTCGTGGTTACTTTGAGATTAGATTAAACTATGACAACTAAATCTGAACGAACATGTTTGCTCATTGAACTTCTCATTTCATCATGTTACACATAACAGAACCAGTCATTTCCAAGGTATTTCTATTTTTCTCAATTGCTTCCAGACAGTTCTGTGGTTTTGACTTGTGCTGATCTTTTTCAATGAAAATAAATGAACCATCTGGAAAAACAAGTACACATAAAACACCACTTCCTACATTTTAAAATGTTAAATTTGGAAATATTTTTTTTTTTCCAGAGAATTTTTGGTGTGTCCTGTGTGCCAATACGTTTAATAAAACCTCATGAAGAACTTCTGGAGAGGCAAAAACATGATCTGTGCTCTTTTGATGGCTTTATGAGTCATGAAAAACAGGCACACCCTATCGTCCCATATCCTTCCTCCAGTTGGAGCAGACAGTTGCTACCACAATCCTCGCAGAGATGCTGTGACTTCTACCCTCAAGTCTCCATCAGGGGTGTCCTATCAGGGACACAGCCCAGTGAAGCATACTCCATGCTCCTTAGAGAAGCAGAAGCAGCCTACAGCTGCTGGCCAGAGCATAGACAGAGCACCTGTCCCAACTCAGGTGGCGCTCAAGCTGGCCTAGAGTCTGGAGCAAAAAAGCAAACCAGGGCCTGGCATGGAGAGGTATCATAGCCTAGTGGAGGGAAACAGCATCTCTCACCATGGAGGGCCAACTCTGTGCCACAGACCTTGCCCTGGGTGAAATCATAACATCTCACTCAGTTCTCCAAACAACTGCAAGCAGGTCCCACCATACACTACATACAGGGACAATCTGGATGCATCCATTTCTTCCTCAGAGCTGGATATGCACAACTCCTAATAGTGGAGAGCTGAGCAGACTTTTCAGGAGTCCAGCCTCCTGATACTGCTGACTTTGAAGAAAGGCAGTCGGTTGTAAGCCCTCCAACACCTTCCTCCTCTGCATAAGCCACCACTTTCAGAGGGGCAGGCTAGGGAGCAGGAGGAGGCAGGTGGCAGCAAGGTGTCCAAGAAGGAAAACCAACCTGGAATCAGGTGGCTTGACCTCAAGGCCTCGTGTCACCACTTGCTCAGTGTCTCTGTAAGGGAAGGTTCTCCCTACAGAATCAGGAAGACAGCTATCACTACTGGGCCTTTTCTCAGCGCCACCAAGGGGGTTCAAAATGACCATGCAAGCTAAAGTGTGTTGAGAACCGTGAAGGCCTCCGTGGTCATCTGCGGAGCCCCTGGCTGGCACCCAAAAACTCACCTGGCAGCACGTGGCTCCAGAATCCTGAGCCCCACCCAGCAGAAAAACAAGTAAACAAACTCCTGGCTTTAGGAAACAAGACGTGCTTACTGGGCACTCCTGACACGAGTCGAAGTGGTCGTAACACCCGAAAGGCGCGGAGGGCTTTGACATCGAAGCCTCCTGACTTGCCACTGGAGTGGTTACCGCCTTCTGTTTCTTTGGTTAATTGTTCCAGAATTACACTAAACAATCTGGGAAAAAAAGAAGAAAGGAAGGAATGTTAGAGTCTGTCACCCAGGGAAGCAAAACAGGATGATAATAGTAGTTATTTCTGCACAAGGACTAATTCTGCAGGGCTGCTGCCTAAATGAAGGGGAAGCAAGGCAAAGGCAAGAATCAGACTGTGAATCCTGAAAGCCACCCTTACACATGATACGATGTGACAAGGACTGAGCTTGGCTGCTTTCCTGCCAGCGGAGCATCCCTGAGCAAGCCCAGTCCTACAGAAGAGAGGACTTACCAGGGATCCAACAGTGACAAGTGTGGACCTGCCAGAACAGAAGTGGCGAGGACAATCATCATGGCAGCTACCTTCCACGCAAGTTCACTCTGTGCCACTTTACATACACTGTCTCAATCCTCACAAAGTGTTACACAGTCGGAATTCTTATTCTTTAACATGTGAGGAAACGCACTTGATGGGAACAATTAACTTGCCCAAGGTCCCACTACTAGGGTAGAAGTAACTTATGAATCCAGGTATGCTGGCCCCACCAGGAGAGGACGCAGGTTCCATGAGGGCAGGGACTTCTAGTCTGTGTTGCTCCTTTGTTCATCTAGTCTACACTTGATCTTAGCCAAAAGGCCGAGAAGCCATGAGCATTTAGTCTGTTCAAGCTTAGTGCCTAGAACAGTTCTCAACACAGAAGGTGCTTGAAAAATATCTGAGGAGTAAATCAAGGAGTAAATACTGACTCCAGAGTCCCAAATCTTAATCAACATGCTACACCATTTCCTATACAGCCCCTGCCTCTCTCTCTCTCTCTCTCTCTCTCTCTCTCTCTCTCACACACACACACACACACACACACACACACACACCTCTCTACACCCATACAGAGATGTTCAAGGAATGGTGTAAATCACAGATGCTGCTGAGGAGTTGTTCAAAGGCCAAAAGGAGTAACCCAAGGTAAGGGATTAATATCATCATTTTCTCTTTTGAAATGTGCATAATATTGTATCTGGCAGCCACGACACATTTTTTCCTACTCTCCAAAGGTTTTTCGGATAAAGCTATTTTCAGACAATCTGCTCACTTGACAGTTACTTTTGCTCTTTCAAATAAACATTTATGCTCTGGAATTATTGCTTGTTTTTCAGAATAAATATAAATTTGCCCGTTTCAAATAGAATCAACTCTGGCCAATCAGATTGGGGATGACTGGCCCAACAACAAAGAGAAGGTTTCTAAAGTTTAATTAGGAGCCAAAGCAGAAACTCTGCCCCCACTGGCATGCCTCTGGATTGCCAAGACACTAAGTCCATAAAATACAGGGTGGTCTGATCACAGTCCCGATCAGGCACATGCTATCGTTCTGGGGCGCTTAAAGACCAGCCATTTGTTTTAACACTACAGCAATTAGCAGTGAACCCAGGTGGGGGCGGAGGGGGGGCGGCTCCAGGGGGTGAATAAATCAAGCCTCTACCTTTTCAAACCTTCAGATGGTGGGTTCTCTTTGGTTAGGACCAGGGAAATAGATCAAATTTATAACTGGTTTCTCTCAGTAGAATAGTTTTGTTTTTTTAATTACTGTAAACCCCTGCACCAAGGCTCAAGTCAAAAGTCTCCCCTCCAAAACAAGTTCATAGCTTCACAAAAACAAAGAAAAAGGAGGAAAGAAAACCTCAAACTTCTGAAATGTGGCAGCCACAGGAATTTTCGTCCCAAAGGGTTAGGGAAGTAACTCATGCAGGTGGTGACTGAAGCTCACTTTCAAGCGTCTGTGTTTTACAGCGCTTCCTTCATGGTCCTTTCACCTTTAGCAATGCCCTTGAAAACAGGTGAATGATGGCTCACTCCTGTTACAGAGGCACCTGAGCCAGAGAGGGAAGCTGGCTGCCTTCTCCAGACAGCCAGGGTGGAAGGGGCTGGGGCTGGCTTCCATTCCTAAGAGTTAGGAGACTCTAGGAAAGTTCCTCCCCTCCTCTGAGCCTTAGTTTTTCCCCTCTGTAAAAGGAGGAAACTGGTTAAACCATCCAGAGTCCTGCACCTTCCCAATGTTCTGCGATTCTACTCCCTTCACTGCTCACACCCCCCACCCTCAACAAAAAGAGTACCACGTGCCTGGAGAGCTCAGGACATGAAGAGAAAGTATTTGATCCTAGAATTTTACAGTTTACCCCAACACAGGAAAAGGCAAGGAGCTACCTAAACTGACTCAAGTTAAAAACACCAGCGTGAGTGCCCCATATTCTTTACAAAAGCTTAAGTGAGGAGCCTGAGATATATGTTGCCTGAAACATTGGGGGGGGGGATAAACTTCTCCATATGAGTGGGGGGGATCACTATCAGCTCTGGTAGACACACTGAGTCCTCTTGTGGTCACACTATTACAGTTAACATTTTAGAAGTATCAATTAC
Source organism: Vulpes lagopus (assembly GCF_018345385.1). Lineage (NCBI taxonomy): Eukaryota > Metazoa > Chordata > Mammalia > Carnivora > Canidae > Vulpes > Vulpes lagopus. The sequence goes on along the minus strand of NC_054830.1, from coordinate 21,870,819 downwards.
TTCCTTAATGTCTGTGTCATTGGGAATCTTGACAAAAGCAATAGGTCACAGTTGGCTTGGAATGGAAAATCCATTGGATTGAGATACAGTCCGTAGTCGGAAACTTTGGTGAGTAGAAATTTGATACACATGAAGACATAATGACTTTTCTTTTTTAACTTTTCTTCCATTCTTTGACTATAATTTAGTGCATATTTGAGATAAATAACCTGACGTTCTAAAATTCTTCATATTTAATGAGAAAGACCAATGAGTCCATTCCTATTTTAGTTTCCTAAATGACTTTTTTTTTTTACTTTTTAAGTCCTCTTCATCGCAGCTCAATTTATATATGATAAAATACATCCATTTAGAATGTACAAGGAGAGGAGTTTTAACAAATGTAGAAGCCCAAATACAAACACCACAGTCAATATCTAGAACATTTTCATCGTCCCCAATAGTTCTTTAATGTCTCTGTGCAAACATCTCCCTCTTACAGCTCAACCTTTGGTATCCACTGATTGACTATCACTTTGGGTTGTTTTTTTTTCCCTTTTCTAGAATCTTTTGTAGATGAAATCAAATAGTGTATGTTCTTCTTTTAATTTCTGTTGCTCACCATGTTTTTGAGATTTATCCAAATTGCTACATTTACTCACAGTTCATTTCTTTTTACTATAGGGTGATATTCCAGCGTATCACAATGGATCTACCCATTCACCTGCTGAGAGATATTTGGTTTGTTTCTAGTTTTTCTCCATTATGAATAAAGTCTCTGTGAGCATGTGTTTTCATTTATCTTGGGTTAGTACCTAAGAGTAGTGCTGGTAATGTGGTTGTATGGTTAGTGTATGATTAACATTGTAAGAAGCTGGCAAATTTTTCCAAAGTGAATGCACCATTTTCCATTTCTACAAGCAGTGTGTGAGAGTTCCAGTTGCTCCGTATCTTGGCTAGCATTTGGTATTGTCAGTCTTTTTATATTAAGTAATGCTAGTGGATATGTATGTAGGGTGTCATTGTGGTTATAATTTTTGCTTTTCTACTTACTAATGATGTTGAACATCGTTTCAGGTGCCTGTTGACCATTTACATATGTTCTTTTATGAAGATCTATTTGAATCTTTTGCCCATTTATGTATTGGGTTGTCTTCTTACTAATGGGTTATAGGAATTCTTTAGATATATTCTAAATGCAAATCATTTATCATATATCTGTATTGTGAATATTTTTTTCCTAATATGTGCCTTAACTTTTAATTTTCTTCACATTATCTTTTGAGGAAAGAATTTAAATTTTGGTACGCTCCAAAATTTCAATTATTTCTTTTACAGTTAGTGCTTTTTGGATCCTAAGAAATCTCTGCCTGCCCAATGTCATAAAGATCTTCCCCTAGACGTTGCACAGTTTTACCTTTCACATATAGGCCTATGATCCATGTTAAGGTAATATTTGTTTATGTTATGAGGTTGGAATAAAAATTCTTTTTTAGTGGATAATGGATAATTATTCCAGCACCACTTGTTAAAAACTGACTAAAGGGATCCCTGGGTGGCACAGCGGTTTGGCGCCGGCCTTTGGCCCAGGGCGCGATCCTGGAGACCCGGGATCGAATCCCACATCAGGTTCCCGGTGCATGGAGCCTGCCTTCTCCCTCTGCCTGTGTCTCTGCCTCTCTCTCTCTCTGTGACTATCATAAATAAATAAAAATTAAAAAAAAACTGACTAAAATTTAGTACTACAACTTATAATTGAACCCATTGAATTATCAAGGCACTTTTGTCTAAAATCAATTGATCACATACATACGGGTCTATTTCTAGACTAATTCTGTTTCATTGATCTTTATGTCCATTCCTTATGACAACATCATGCGGTAGTCTTGAATACTATAGCATTACAGTAAGCCTTAAGACCAGATTCCGGCTTTGTTCTTGAGTATTTCTTTGGCTAGTCTAGAGCATCTCTAATTTCCATAGAAGTTTTAGAATTGTCAAACTCTACAACAGTCTTGCTGGGATTTAGATTAGGATTCAATATATAGCTCAGTTTGAGAAGAACTGATAGCCTAACAATAACTGAGCCTTCCAATCCATGAACATCATTCTATTTATTTTGGTATTCTTTATCTGCTCTCAGCAAAGTTTAGTCCTTTACAGTATGCTATTTATCCCTAAATATTTCATGCTTTTTGATGCTATAGTAAATAACATCTTTAAAATTTCATTTTCCAAATGTTCATGACTAGCATACAGAAATTAACATTTTAATATTGACCTTCTACCCAGAAACATTGCTAAATTCATTCAGAATGCATAATTCTGTACAATTTTAATACTCTTAAATTCACTGAAACTTATTTTGTGGCCCAGAATATTTCTTGGTCAAGGTTCCACGTACATGTGAAAAGAATGTGCATTCTGGTCTTGAGTGTTCTAAAAATGCCAAGTCAAGTTAGTAGGTAGTATTGTTTAAATCTCCCTACACACTTACACTTACTGATTTTCTGTTGATAGGTGTTCTATCAGCATTCAAGAGAGAAGTATTAAAATGTACAACTAAAATCATAGATATCTCCCATTCTTCCTTTCAGTTGTTTTGCTAGTATATATGATCATTACATCTTCTTCATGAAAGAATTTTGTACCACTCTACTTTTCTTTTGATTATTTTTCACATAGTATATGTTTTTCTGGCTTTTTAATTTCAAATTATTTGTGTCTTTATAAGTTAGATGCTATAAAATTGGGTCTTGTTTTTTTTATTTTTTATTTATTTATGTATGATAGTCACAGAGAGAGAGAGAGGCAGAGACACAGGTAGAGGGAGAAGCAGGCTCCACGCACCAGGAGCCCGATGTGGGATTCGATCCGGGGTCTCCAGGATCACACCCTGGGCCGAAGGCAGGCGCCAAACTGCTGCGCCACCCAGGGATCCCATGGGTCTTGTTTTTTATGTATAACCTCTGGATTCTACATAAGGATTTAGCTGAGTTTATGTCTACCATCTTGCTATTTGTTTTCAGTTTGCCCTGTCCATTGTTCCTTTTTCCTTCATCCCTTTTTGAATTAATTGAGCTTTTAAAATTTCTGTTAAATCTCCAACATAGACTTATTAATTCTACCTTTATTTTTCTAGTGGCTTCTCTAGGGCAGTGTCAGCAAAAATCTTCTGTAGAGTGTCAGTAACTATTTTAGGATTTGCAGGCCATAAGGTCATTATCACAACTATTGAACTTTGCCATCCTAGCAACAAATAGCCACAGATGTGAATGAGTGTGATGGTCTTCCAATAAACAATCTTTCAAAGCAGACAGGAAAATACTTCACCAATGTGAAACATTTTTAAAAAGGCCATAAACCATATCTGGCCTATGGGCTAAATAAAGTTTGCTGGTCTGTGCTCTAGGGTTTACAATATACATCTCTAACTTATTATAATCTAATTTCAAATAATATTTCATCATATTTACCACCAATTCTATAAGCTCTTTTCAATAGTATATAGTTATTTCCTTCTTCCTGTCCTTTGTGCTATTATTGTCACATATTTTACTTTCATGGAAGCTACTAACTCCACAACACATTTTTACTAGTAACAATTACTCTTAAAGAGATTTTAAAATGAGAAAAAAATTGTTTTTATATTTATCTGTGCATTTACTCTTTCTGGGCATTCTTCATTTCTTTTTTGTTTCATATTCCTTCAGTGTGAAGAAATTCCTTTAACATTTGTTGAGATATAGGTTTACTGGTGGTGAAGTCTCAGCTTTGGTTTGTCTGAAAAAGTCTGTTTTCACTTCAATTGTAAAAGTTATCTTCACTGAGTAAGAATTCTAAGGTTGGCACTTTCCCTAGCACTTTAAAGATCTCTCTATGGTCTTCTGACTTCTATAGTGCTGATGAGAAGTCTAGGGATGTCTTTTCTAATTACATTTTCAGATTTTCTCTTTACCCTTGGTTTTGAGCAATTTCATTATAATTATGATGTACTTTGATGTAGCTTTATGTTTGCCTTGCTTGAGCTTTATTGAGTTTCTTAAATTTGTGAGTTTACATTTTTCATCACATTTAGAAAATATGGAGTCATTTCTTCACATATTTTTTCTGGCTCCCCTCTATCTCCTCTCTTCTGAGACTCCAAATATATGTATGTTAGACCACCCACAGGTCACCAAAGTGGTGTTCAATTTTTCTCCATCATTATTCTTTGTGTTACTGGTAGGTCTTTAAGTTCCTCGATTTATTTTTTTGTGTTGTGTCTAATTTGCTATTAAGCCAACACAGAAAAGTTTTTCACCTCTCATAAGTCCCATGTGGTTCTTTCTTAGATTGTCCCATCTCTTCTCATTGTGGTCATGTGTTCCTTTACATCCATAAACATAGTTACAATAGCTATTTTTAAAGTCTTACAAGGCAATATCTACTAATTCCATCATCTCTGTCATTTCTGGGTCTGTCTCTATAGATGGAATTTCCTCCTAGTACTGGATCACATGTCTTAATTAATGGCTATAATATTTTACTGGATCCTGGACACTTGTTAAGTGTCTGGATTTTGTTGTCTTCCTTTAAAGAGTGTTGAGTTTTGTTTTGGCAGGCAGTTTTGCACATCAGTTTGCTCCTTTTCAGGCTTCTTTTGAAATGTTATTAGCAAAGGATTCAAGTGATCTTTAGTCTTTAGCAGGGCTTAGCAAAAATGTTCCATAAGGGGCCAGAGAGTAAATAGTTTAGGCTTTGCAGACCTAAACTACTCAACTATGTAAACAAATGCATGTGACTATGTTTACAATAAAACTTTATTTGCAAAGATTTGTGACAGGCTGATTTTGGCCCATTGGCCATAGTTTGCCAACACTTACCCTAGAATTAGTTTAGCTCTACTACTAATGGCCCTCATGGGGTCTCTACTGACAGTCCAGGGTCTTTCCATTCTGGTTTAACATAACTTGAACATCTCTCAGATCTATGTGAGTTGTAGTTATTGCTCAGCTAACAGTCTCCAGGTTTTCTTTTTTATCTAAGTAATAATATTTGACTGGCCTCATAGATTCTCACCACCCTGTAAGTATAAATTATTCTTCAGGCAAAGCTCAAGAGCACCCCAAGGCATATTTATGAAGTTCTTTCTCTGAAAAGTCCCCTCCTTTCCCATACCATGCCTGTCAAATTTCAGCCCCATTAGCGTTTCTGGACTCTTGTCTCTGTCTTCTCAATACAATGAGACCACCACCCTCTGTTTGGTTCCCTGTTTTTGTGCTCTACTATAGTCTGAAAAATGCCTTGAGGTAGAAAGCAGAGGTGATTGTAAGGTAAGTATAGAAACAAATGGAGCTAAGCATCTCCATCCTATAGCTGAACACAAAGCCAAGTCTCAGGAGAGGTACAGCAAAATTATTCCAGAACCAAAAGACTTTCTAGGCTCCTGCTTGCCATTAGTTATTAGAGTTCAGCATATACAGGAAGGTATGGCACATACCTATTACCTGTTCATTTTAGCTGCACTACCTTTGCAGTAATATCTTAGATGCCATGTCCTATGGTGATTTTTTTTTACAAAAGGTGACATTTTCCGCTTAAGTCTAATTATCCCACTGGTCCACCATTTTGGATCCCATTTGAACTTCTGAGTTTTGAAGGGCAGGCTCAAAACTTATCCCACTCTCCTAATATCCAGCTGTATTGATCTTCCATGAAAAACCAAGGGATTCACAATTTTTTTTTTAAGTAACCTAGAAGAAAAATTATTTCACTCGACTTCAAAAGACCAAAGTTATGGAGATGAACATAGAGAGGTCACTTCACAATCTCTCTCTGTAGGACCAAATATAATTTTAGGAACAACCCACTTTATAGCTGAATAATGTAGACTCAGCGAAGGGATAGAGATTTTCTTTCCCTCTGTGGGTCCAAAGGCCCAGCACTCCTCTGAAACGGATTCATTTTTTGTCTTCTCGCTGGCAAAATTTCCAGGTGTGCCAGGATCAGAATCACACAATGCAGGCCACCTTTTTTTTTTTTTTTTTAACACTTTCCTTTAATTCAACTGTTTGTGTCTCCTTCGTATGACAGGATTTCAGGAGAATGCCTGCTTCTTTGCATTTTCTGGCTTATTTCATTTCATGCCAGATACTGGCATGATTCAGACACTTGTTTTGTTATTTAAAATGGGACAGTAGCATGCCAAAGTTTTTCCCACAAGTCAGCAGAAAAAATTAATAGCTTTGCTCAGGGATGTTAAATAGCAGAGTACCTCACTAGTCTGAAGGATTTACTATTTTACTGGTTTTGGGATTTTTAACTTATCAGGGTGCTGACTCTAAAAGTTGTACTCATTTGACTCTAACTGCCAGCAGGGCTGGTGTATTTGTGAAGACCCAAGGCCTTGTAAAAGGATCCCTCTTACACTGGGAGCTTCAACCCCTTTCTACACACATCACTGGGAAGGAAGAAAGAACAATAAGGGGATTGAACCAGTCTCTGCCCAGAGACTGACAGTAGCATCATACATCTTCAAAAACCCCCCTGGAAGGTTCTGGCCACAAGTGCCACAGAGAAGAGCAACCGTATTCCCTCAAAAAACTGTGGCTTCCCATTACTCCCTGCCTCCCATCTTTCAAACATTTCCCCAAAACAGAAGGCACTTACCCTACTATTACTATAACAAAATCCAGTAAATTCCATCCATTCCTAACATAAGCATTAGGATGTAGCAATAATCCATACGCAATAATCTTCAAAAATGTCTCAACTGTAAAAATAATCAGGAAGGCATATTCTACTTTTTCCTGTGAAGAGAAGCAAAAGGGGGGGGGGGTTGGGAGAGGATGGGGAGAAGAAGAAAAAGAAACAGGAATTAGAATCAATATCTCTGAGATATAAGCATTTTTCTCCAAGCAAAGTTTTATTATGAGAAATGGCACCATTAACACAGCACCTGTGCCAGGAAGGCGTTTTAATTCTAACACTGAATTTCTCATAAGCAGCTAAGTGTAAAACACTTTTCATTCCAGGCTGCATGACTGCATTTTGCCACCTGCCCTGATGTGTGTGCAGTGAGTCTGCCTAGGACATAACGGGCCTGTTTGTTATTTGCACACATTTGCAAAACGCAGCATGTTTTCCTCCTGAGATTGCCAAATCAGGCCCAGAAGAGCACAAGGGGGCAACAAAGATTCCAACAGCGGCTTTGAACAGAATGTCCTTTGGAAGAAAGGAAGATGTGTCTGCTTTGACCCTCTCTCTTCCTCTTGGGTTTACACCTGCTTTCTAAGTCCAGGGTCCTCTTTGTCACAGAGCAGCAAGGTGACCTCAGCAAGTCCCTCTTCACCTCTGTATTTAAGTCTCCTCACCAACACAGAAGGGGAGCAAATTTCAGAATGGCAATGCCCCTGCCTGCGTACTGGCATGCAGCTTCTCCCAGCTGCCACTGCTGAGTGGTCCCCACACACCATCCCAGGGAGACTGGGCTCAGCCTCTGCGTGTCCTGCCCTCCTCCCAGCCCCGGCAGCTGTTCCCATCTGGCTGCCCAGACCTCTGAGACTCAGCCCTCAGGCTAGCTGACTCTTAGAACCCTCCTTGCTCCAACTCCGGTGATTTCATGAGCCCAGAGAACACATCCATCAGCAGGTCTAAAAATGTTGAATCCTTTCCTCTTTTGTAAAGGTTTCCTTTATGCAGCTTCAGCTTTAATAGAAACACTGACCCACTGGGATGTGTGCAATTAATTTTATAAGAGGCATTCCCTGGCAAGAGGCTACTTAATAACTCAATGAAAAACCATCAGCAATTAAAACTCTTCCACATGGGCCATAAAGCCCTCCACAAATATTAATTCTACCCTGTGGGACCCAACGAAATTTACCCAATACCTTAGGAAAATGGAAATCATGGAATTCACTTATTAAGATGCCTGGTGCAAGAGGTCAAATAAATTTGGCTCACGAAACACTTAGTGAGCATCTCCATCTATATGACCAACCCCACACCAGGAGCTAGGCTTAGAAAAACAGCTCCATTGCCATCCCTAGCCTCGAAACGTTTAGCCTGGTGGGGAAGTGAGGATTCCAAACATGAACACTGTGAATGCCCCAAGACAAATACCGGAAAGTGTGATTCTGCATCCTGAGCCTTCTGAGAAGGTCAAAGGACTAGTCCACTCCTACTCCACCAGGACTTTGCTATGGGACTGCTACAAGATGGCTTCAGCCACTTTGCTACCAAAGTGCTACCTCTCTATCACCTGGCCTGACCTTCCTGTATCTCCCCTCACCACCCCCCCCCCCCCCCCCCCCCCGCATTCTCCCTCTCTACCACCAGGGCAGCCATCCAACCACTGCCAGACTCCAGCCTTCACCTCCCATTCCCTCCTTCCTGCTAGTCTTGCTGAAAAGCCAGCTGGTCAGTTCCTCCCTCCAGGGTCCCTGCCATCCCTACCCTATCCTCCAGAGCTCCCTTTGATCCTTGATCACCATCAGCGAGCTCTAATAAATTCTTTTGTGGTGCGAGTTAGCCAGAGTCAGTGTTTTCAACCATATAGAGTCTCACTTGTCCCCCAACCTCCACACCCATGCTTCCCCCAGACCCCCCAACTGGCCCTGCCCTCAGCCTGGCTCATCCCATGTACCCATACCCTTCATCAGGCTGCCAAGACCTTCCATGAACACAACCCCTTCCCCTTTCCCTACAGTCAAGCCCTCCAGGCATGCATGAGCCTTCAGACCTCCAGTGACTCCCTTATTTATTCTCCATATTCCCTGATAGCCGGGAGAAGACTGACTTTGCTACTGGCTAGGGAGGGGAGGGATCCAGGAAGGCTTCAATGAGGCAGAGACGCTAATTTTGAGGGCTAAAGGGAGAGTGCACTTCTGTTACTTGAACAGAACAAAAATCCCTGAAAATACCAACCCACCATACTCAAATTAGACCCTGACCACCAAATGTAGGTTGTCAATATGTTTCCAAGACTTAAGAGTTCTAGGGGAAAAAGATAAGCTAAAAACAGCATGCTGATTTTACAATTCCTTTTCCCTTTTTATCCCTTCTGCTTTATTTACTAGGCCAGACAGAGAAAAAAGGCTTTTGCTGTCATCAATATTCATAGCAGTTACATCCCTACGTCAACACAGTGTTATACTTTAGAGCAGAAAAACAAGGCAGGGAACAGACAGTACATCTAGCAAACACAGCTTGTTTTTTCTCTTTGGCTCTTATTTGTAAGTAATATTGCCACAATAATACAAGGGCCATTAGTGTAACTGTATTGCTTAGGGTTCTTCTATATCCCCTTCTCTTGTCCTCTTCTCCCTTTTAAACAATTGGGTTTCTCTTTCTAAAAATCCTTAGTGCATTGCTTGATGGAATTGACTGTAGGAAATGTAACCTTGCTTTAATGTGATCTTTATTATGGAGACTCTACCGTGATGCCAATTGAACCTTCTTGGCCTGGAGAGCATACTAGCCCAGTTTGCCTAGAAGCCAGGGTCATTCTTGGACTCGGTCCTTCCCTTAAAAAGGACTCATATGAAGCAAATATATCTCCACAGTAAGCAAATGTAATATTTTTAAAAATTTGTGAAACAACAATCATGGGAAGGAGAGGTAATTATTTACTTCACACAAGAATTGTTCATTTGAGAAAAGAATGGCGAGTTGGTAATCTAAAAAGGAAGTCACCAGGGAGGTCATGTTCCTAACTGGGCAAGGTGGGAATGCACACCCAGCTGAAGAGGCCCAGGGAGATGCTGCGCAGAGAAGACATGGAGTCTGTGGCCCAGATGGTGGAGAGCACAGCGGATCAGTATGGCTGAGGAAGAGGCAAGCAGGAACCCTCCAGAACTGGACACAAAAGAAGGTATCCTGGGGGCTGAGCTGCTTCGTAAAAGCTAATAACCCCAGGCTAAACAGAAAGGTTAAATAATGCCTGCATCCCAATCTCCCTGCATATGCCAGGGAGGCCACACACCTGCACGTTCACACAACCAGCAGCAGGGATTCTTCTCCCTGGCAGGGGATCCTGGATGAGTAGGACCTGTCAAATATCCTCTTAAGAAACCACCAACTCCCCTTTACATGATGCCACCCTATGTATGGATGAGAGTCACCATGAGACCTCAAGTCACCTCAAGCTACCAGAAATAAAGGCTCAAAATATGATTCAGAAACCTGAAAGGCCTTCTTTATAAACAGTGAGGATTCACCATGCAGAAGCATCTCTGCACCAGTTAATCATACATCGAACCTTGAGAAACAGTCAACTAGAAGTGGGTGGAAGATGCCAGGATCCTTAGTTATACCTGGTTCTCTCTTTTCCTATTCTCGGGGACCCTTTCACTAGTATTGTACTCAGAACAGCTACCCAGCCAGCCATCCCTGGGTACCAGGGTCCTCCTCAGGAAGCATCATCTGTATCTTCAGAATTCCCAGCCTGCTGTCAGAAGGTAACAAGGATCTGACGAACCAGGTAAGGCTCAACTCTTTGCTGGGTTATCTACCTACATGGCCCCAAATCTTTGGAAAGGCTCTCCTGGCTGACACCCCAGTGGTAGCTGTTCCTTCCACACACACACTACTCTTCCTCGCCCTGTGGTCTCAGGCTCCCTATTGGCAGGGATCATCTCTCACTGTCTTTGTAATCCCAGCACCCAGCCCCGCATGGGGCATTACAAGGTACTCAACAGGAAGTAGAGAAGAAGCAATACAATAACAAAGCTAGACCTAAAGGGGACTCGAAAAACCTGAGATTTTGTGATCCTAGCATACATATCAAAAGCAAGACAACAAGGGTATGTATCTAGGTTGCTACTAACCCTTTCTAGAACAAGCATGGAAGAAATGGTCACACTGCTGAGTTGAGGACTGATCTCAACACCTAATCTTGTCCTTCCTTTCCATCTTGACCTGTGCCCACAAGGAATGCCCTCATCCCTCCTTCCCTTGCCTCCTCTTTCAGCTTTCTCACTTTTCTTCCATGAAAACCTTACACTCTGCAAGAGGTCCCCCACTTCCCCTCCCAGTGCCCACCCTCATGTGTATGAAAACCTCTCTCCAGAGTGGACACAAGGCTGGAAGAAGCCCACCCTGGGGGAGTGGAAAGAATACAGGGCTTGTCATCACCTATCTATTATTCTGCAAGCCCCAGCTCAGCCTCTATTTCAGGTCTATGTCCCATTCCCTCTCTTCTAGAATGGTTTCCTCCACCTCACATTCTCATCAGGCTAAGCTCTACATGTCCTCCAAGACTCAGTTTAAATAATACTTTCCCAGAGAAAACTTTGTTGACCTTCCAGACAAAATGAAGGCCTGATGTTAGATGCTGTCAAAGCCCATGATACTTTGTCATGGTCTTATTCACAATGGAAATTTTAAATTCTTTAAAGTTATCTCTTTAATGTTTGTCTCTTCTGGTGAGTGAACTTCTATAAGATCAGAGACCACTTCTATTTCATGCATCATTGTATTCTCAAGGCTTGCCACAAAAAAAAAACTCTCAATATTTATAAATGAATAAATAAATGAGGAAAACGTGAGGTTTTGATCAAACATTATTCACTGTCCCTTCCTGCTAAGGAGTTCCATAATTGTTTTAGTCTGCTCAGGCTACCATAACAAAATACCATAGACTGGAGGGCTTAAATAGCAGATTCCTCACAGTTCTGGAGGGCTGGAAGTCCGAGACCAAGGTGCCAGCTAATTTGATGTCTGATGAGAGCTTTCTTTCCACCTTGCAGATGATTGACTTTCTATTATGTCCTTGTCTGGCCTTTTCTTCACGTGTGTCTGGAGAGATAGTTCTCTCTTCCTCTTCTCATCTGGGCACTAATCCCATTCATGGGGGCCCCACCCTCATGACCTAATCACCCCTCCCAAAGGCCCCACCTCCCAGTACCATCATTCAGGGGATTAGAATTTCAACATGAGAATTTGGGGGAGGGGAGAAAAGGTGGGGACACCAACATCCAGTCCATAGCAATAATACCAGGGCCCCCTGGTTTTGCTCTATTCCAGAAAAAACATCTGAGACAAAATGCCAGGGAAAGCTATTCTGCTCTATAACTTCAGTGCTCCTCAAAGAGGTTGAACAGGGTCTTGATGTAAGAGTGAGGAGCACACACAAAGGCTGACCTCTCAAGGATGATAAGCACACAGGGGTGAGGGTCAGGCACCCTGACCTGGGAGGGACACAGGGCCTTGTCTGCCAGGCTATGGGGCCTGGCCTCTGTCTCTGGCCTGGAGTAAAAGCATGTTGAACCAGACAACCTCTTCCAGCTGGAAAACTGCAATTTTCTACCACCTGGGGAGTAAAGTCCGGACCCAGTTTCACAGCAAGGTTCCGTGAGGCCCAGAAACCCCCAAGAAGACAGCCAACTGAGAGCAGTGGCCGTGCTGTTCAGGGGCTGGGTCACCTGAGGTCACTGCAACACACTGGGGCCAGGCTTGCTGAGGGACCTTCGCATGAGCTGCCACGCACAAGGCAGGAGGTGAGAGTGGGGAGCTGTGGGGCTACAATGACAGCTTCCGTAAGCGATTCCATGTCTAGTCAAATTGCAGTGGGTGAGCTGTGGGAGAGCGGCTGGCAGGCAGGCCTGAACTCAGGGCTGCTTGGATGTAAACAGAGGTAATGTTCTCCTCTGCAGGTAGTAATGAAAGATGGATTTCCCTGGCCTCTAATGGGCAGTATAATGCCCCGTTTACATGAAGAAACTGGCTAGAATAGTCAGTTTGCCTTCATTTTTCTCTACCTTTGGTTTAAAAGTACAAATTTTAGATGATGTTTGTGTCTCCTGAGTCCAATTCCAGTTTCTACGGCTGAGTCACCCTGGTTGAGTCATCTACCCCTGGGCTTCTCTGCTTCCTCATCTGGAGAAACAGGAGCACTGTCCTCGCTCCACCCACCCAGGTTATGGTGACAATTAAAGCCCCCCACCCCCCAACCTCCAACTCCCTCAATGAGGACCGATGTAAGGCAGCTCTCCCAATCCTGACAGAGGGCTATGGAACTCATCCCTGAAGGTCCTATCAAAGTCCAGTGACCCCATGATCAGCCAGATAGGGAGGACCCTTGCCTAGAGAGGGCTAGTGGAAGAAGCCAGCAGGGTGGCCTGGCCTGGCTGGCCCCTCCATGGAGACCAGCCTCAAAACATCTTGTTTGTGGGAGGACAGCCACATCGCACCTGGGTGGAGGAAGCTAACAGGGCACTGTCTCCATGTGGCTTCCTCACTCACTGGCAGACCAGAGGTCGCAGTGGCTCTGCTGCCACATGCAGCAAAGCATGGTTCTTGCCACCCTGAAAACTCCCAGGGTACCAAAAGCACCTATCCTTCCTCTGAGATTTGCTCCTTTTCTACTCTCCATCCACAAGCTACAGGGGTCAGCCGGTGGCCCACATTACTGGTTCAGGGACAGGCATGTGACCCACACACACCAACCAGGTTCAATGAGAGCTACACTTGGGGTTTTCACTTCAGCAACTAGGCAAGAACTTCTGTCATTGGCTGGACTTAGATCTGAGTGGCAGTAAGAGTGGAGTTACCAGGAAGACACAGAATGAAGAACCAATGTCAAGAAGAGTCAAGCCAAAGTGTGCAGAGAGTCAAACAGAGAAACTCAGAGGCAAGTATCAGACTCTGATGTCTTTGTAAGAGCCCCTGAATGAAGCTGAACCTGAAGCCAAAAATCTCCCTCTTGCTTTGGGCTTTTCAGTTATAAAAGCCAATTCACTGCACAAGTTTGAGTTGGGTTTTTGGTCAATTATAACAATAACGCCCTAGCTAGCTACACAGTGATACTACAGGATCACTCTGCTTCCCTAAAAGTTAAAGCATGTGAGATAAACTTCAGCAGCTCATTTCTCAAGAGATTCAACTCCTTTAAGGATTCCCTCTGACCCATAGGCTTACAGAAGGTTCTCTATATACAGGACCCATGAGCCCTGCAGGTCGTTGCTTCTGGATATTCATCTAGGCTCAGCCTTCCAAAGAGACTCCTTCAATCCCCTCCATTTTCAGTTGCGGTCCTCTAATTTCAACCAGCTTCCCACATTCTGTGCCATAAACTCAAAGCCTCGGACTTGCCTTGCTTCGCATTCCCCCCATGTGGGGCCCTAAATTGTGGGTCCCCCTAGTAGCAAGTGCATTCTGCGGTTGGTAGTCGTGCACCTCCACACCCAGCTCCCAGGTCAAGCTTCTGCCTGCCTCCACCCAACCATGCTTGGCAGTTCAAGCATCTTATTTGCAATTCAACAGTATTCACTGGGCATCTACTCTATACTAGGCACATTCCTGAACACCGCAGACAACTAAGATAGTGTTGGTGTCCTAATGGAAGCCGGTAGAGACATATATAAACATTTTAAGACACAGCAGATGACAATCAAAGGCAAAGTAGAGTATTGGGGATCTCCTGTGTAGAAACAGGGGGATGGAGTAACTCCTTGTGTCTGGAACATTTGGGAAAGCTTCTTTAAAAGTATAGGACTGTGTCACATATGTGACTGTGTCACAGTTCCTTCCTATGGCATCCCCAAGGACCTCTACAATCCATCTATGGTCTACTACCAACAACCAATTGGTATCTGTTACCCTGCAGGGTACAGGGCCACCACTCAACCGGATCCCCTTCCTCTTCCCTTCCTCCTCCTCCTCTGTTCCACTCCATCCATTTCCATAACACCCTCACATATGTCATATTCACTGGAACTTCTGGTCTTTGTGGCTATTCTTCTCCATGACCCAAAGCACTTCTATTTATCTCAATCGTGCTCCACCATTTCAGGGAAGGCTAGGGAGTTTCATTGCCTCTTGAGCACCAACTACGTATTAGGCCATGAACCAGAACAGAGAAGGGCAGGGCACTGCTCTGTTTTCAGCTCCTGCTCTGGCTGGGAAGGAGAACCCATTGATGCGTTATCTTCTACTATTTGTAGATCGTCAGTACCTTGGGGGCAAGATCACTGCATCTACCTCTGCAGATTCTCTCGCCATCCCGAGCAGAGATTTTAGCCTTAATAACTACCAAGAGGTATCTACCACAAAGAAGGAAAAACAGAGACATACTCCTAAGGCCACATCGCTAAGCCCCTGGGGGCCAAGACCTTGTCTCACCATCAGGGAGCACTGACAAGCTCTACCACCCAGGTCAGAATCCCATCCACCCTCTCTCACTTGGAGATACATGTCAAGCCTTTACCCCCCACTGTGACAGCTCCGGTCAAGATGGATGGAGGAAGAAGAATACGTGACCTATGTGGGGCTCATAAAAGCCACCCACTGCCTCTCTCGGGGACGGGGGGCCTGGGTCACATCACAGCTGCCAAACACCCATCATTCTAGAAAAGCCACCTTCCTCACATTGGTTACTTTGTACCAATGTGATGTACCAATGTGATGTGAGCCAAATGCTCCAACATGCCCTGGCTGAAAAGAAAGAAATGAGCAAACATTTCCAAATGGCAGGAACTAAGTAAGCTAAAAACCAAACATTTTCATGTGACGAGGAAACAGTCATTTCTTTCCTTCATTAACAGAGATAAGGACAAACCTTTTAAATCTACGTATGGGTTAAATTCCCTGACATCAGTTATAGATGAAATCTCATCTCATTCCCCTGATGCGCACTCGTACCCCTGCAAGTATGCCATCTGCACCCTGGACATTGCACCTGGAGTGTGAGGAAACACCTTCCCATTTCTTTCTTCAGCAGGCCCTCTATACTATGGGGTAAGACAGGCAGAGAGGGGATTTCTACTCACATCCTCACGCGAGGGTCACAGATGCTGAATTCCTTCTGGTCACAGCCCACAGGAACAGTGACCATGCCCTCTGTGTGAGGAGCCCTGACCACACCCACCCCCTCATGCCATCCCATGCCCACTGAATCGCACCTGGGATTCTGGGCTGTTCCACCTAAGTCATGGCGGGATGCCCTTAGCTTAGCGTCACCCAGGCAACTGGGCATCCTGAGGAGGTCCCTGCTGCTAACTTCTCTGTGTTAGTACCTGGGGTGGGCCTGGTCCCACTGAATGTGAGCAGTCACTCAGAAGTGGACTACAGGGGAGGCAGAGAGCCTGGAGGCAGGTTCTGGCTCTGCCACTTACCTGCTTTGTGGGTTCAGACAAGTGACTTTTCCCCTCCTCCGCACCACTGCTTCTCCATTGTAAAATGAGAGAACCAGGGTCTGCATGTAGCACAATCCATGGATGCTGGCTCCTTTTATTGTTGTGTCTATGGCCACCACTCAGGAAAGGCACAGGGCCTGGCACAGAACTAAGTGAGCCTTGGGGCCATGGCCTAACTCCCTGCCAAGCCTGCGGGTCTCCACACCCACAGTGTAGACATCTCTTCCAGGTGGGCCTGCTCCAGTTAGCACAGGCTCCACCTGTGAGGGAGAAAGCTGCTCCATCTGAACCTGCTCCAACACCTTTCTGGACTGTCCTGCAAGTCTGCCTGTGGCCACTCCTAAAACAGTTAGGAGGGGAAACCAGCCCTGGCTCTTAGGCCCCATGTTACTGCCCCTTCCCTCACTGTGAAAGCAGAGGACAGGTATCTGTGGGGCAAAGGCAAACAGGCAGCATTCAGCTCTTCAGCTGTTGCCTTCTGCCAGAGAAACTACATCTCTGGCAGCTGAGATGAACAATCATAGTCCATGGTCACCTCTTTCCTAATGAATGTGCTGAGAACATAGATAATTTCTTTCTGAATAAATTTATGAATCAAAGTTTAAAAACACATAAAGTACAGAGTCTATAATTGAGATAAAGTATGTAATACATTCACTCAGAAGATTAATAACTCCAAGCCTATAATTCACCATTACTTTAGAATTAGAAAGTAAAATAAAGTTAATTTAAAAGACATTGGGTAGTTTAAAAACCAGGCACCACCCAACCATGGCCTTGAAGTGGAAATCAATACACAGTCAATGATGGAGCAGAACAGATCCTCTGCAGGCCCACGCCAAGCTGCGAGTGTCATTTGCATTGATCTGGTCCTGCCAAATGCCCCTCTCATCACTTCGCACTTCCCAGAGGCTGCAGCAAGGGCTCTGTACCACCTCACCAAGCTCAGGATCCCCATGGGCTTTCTTCAAGCAATTCTATTCCCAGAAAGACAGGTGGTTCCTGAAGCAGCTACAAGAGGAGTCTATTCGATCAGGTGATAGTTTAGAATGCCACTATCCTTTTTAAAGTAATTTTTTGCTTACTATCTACCTAGCTCCAAGAAAGAATTCTAAGCAGCAAGAATATGAACATTTGAAGATAGTAAGAAAGAGAATGCGATATCGCTGTTTTTTGAAAAGGCAGGAGAGGATGTCTGCGATACATTACCATAGGAATCGTATGAGTAAGATCCCTTAGTGTCTGGGGAAAAAAAAATCTCTTAATAAGCCAGTCTGCAGTGTAGACAGCCAAGCTGTAGAGGCTTGGCTCTGAAAATGAGATCGAGGGGCATTTGCTCTCTGCTTTTAGGTGTCCTTGATTTGTCTAAGTCTTTCTCATTGAAGACCTTTAAAATCAGTTGAAGTTTTTTTAAAAATCAGCTGAAATTCTAGATATTTAAGACAAAGGAGTACGCTGAGAAAAATTAACAAAGAAAATGAAATGAAGCAGGAGTAAGACCCTGACAAAGATGTAGACAGTGAAGACCCAGCTTTATTAGGATGTCTCTGAGATTTCTAACCGCTGCAGTGAAAGGGAGAAATGAGACCAGTGACACAAGTCACCTCCTTTGAATGAAACTGTTTCTCAGCACAGAAAAATATTTCTCCAGAGCATTTGCATAGAGAGAAGGATCAGCTGACAGTATGAATTGAGCACCAATTATGGGAAGTAGACTAACATTTGCCTGTCTTCATGGAATTTGTACTGTAATAGAGAGAGGACTTTTAAAATAAATACATAGGAAATTAATTTTGTGGTTTACAACCAGCAAATTTTGAAAATGGAAAAAATCAATGCAGAGAAAATACCAAAATTTAGTAAGGGTAAGTATCTTCATCAAATTTCATGTTTCAAATGACATACACGTATGTTTGGGAATTACAGTGTAAAAATATATCTGTTACTGTTGGCCAAAGTTAAAAAAAAAAAAAAGGGTTGAAAAACACAGCTCTAGAAGTCAATAATCTGAACCCACCAGTGGACACCAGTAGGGATAAAGACCCACTCAAGGCCACACAGGGAATGGCTCATAAAGAGTCCTAACTGGGAGAGTGAGAGAGTGACACCCGCCTCCCCACCTATTCCTGGGCCCTAAGCCTGGGACCACAGGTCAGAAAGAAGCAGGGCAGGGAGAATGGAGGCATGTGAGAAGACCTGGGCTACATGCCCACCCCCCGCACCCCAGACCAGAGCCTGTGGACCAAAGGTCAACAGAAGCTAGGCATCCTCAAGCAGGCATGAGAAACAAGAGAGAAAGGGCTCCTTTTACCCAGCTACGTCACTGAAAAAGGGACTAGCTCAGATCAAAGCCCCCCCCAACCCCCGCCCCGCCAGCAGAGCACATTTGCGTGTCTTCATTCAGTGAATGAGATGAATTTCTCCCTCAGCTTCCTCTACATGGTGAGCTGATCTCCCTAAAGAAAAATCTTGTAAGGAAGCACGAGGCTGTGGGTGATGAAGAACATGCTCAAATTCCAGTCCTGCCTGGACAGGCTGGGTTGCCCCAGAGAAAGCGCTAAGATTCTCTAGCAGCAGGTTCCTCATCCTCTCAATGGGGACACCACCACCATCAGGTAATTAAAGATGCATACTGCTGTCAGGAGATGCCCGGCATATGCCTGGCACTCAATAAAGGGGCTGCTGTCGCCCTGATGGCTGTGAATGTCACACAGAAAGGTCTCCACAAGCTCTGGGATGAGGCAGGCAGAGGACCTTTTTCCAATCAAGGAATCAAGGGCAGGGTTCTGCAAAGCTGAGCTATGTTGCCACCATGCTAAGGCTCAGAGGGGCACAGCATTCCCTACCGCCACCACCATTGTACCCTATGACAAAAAATAGTATTGGAGGCTCAGAAAACACAGGAAAGATCATAAACAAGTACCTTGAAATCACAGCCACTAGAGTCCTGTTTGGCTATCTGAAAGCTAAAAACTATATCCATCCTGTTAATTCAGGCACAGGCAGATAGATGCCTTTTTAATGGTTTCATAATCACTAAGATCAATCATCATTTTAATAATGATTAGTGTTAGAAAAGGCAACAGGCTTAATCATAACCGCCTCAATTCAAAATTCATTAACACCCTGTGACCAACTAAAATCATCACATGGAGCCTTGTATTTATTTCATAAACATACCTCCTTAGAGAACTGCCAGGCAGCTTAATTTCTCTATTTTAAAGCTGCCTTGACAGGTCAGTAAAGTTCACTTCCCAGTGTCACTGCTGGATGAAGTTCACATTCGGGCAAACTCAAATCATGAGGATCACTTCGAGACATCTGAACATAAGGAACCAGGAAAGCTTAAACAACTAAATGGATGCTATTTTCTAAATATCTAGGTTCATTATTTATAAAACATCCTAGTGAGTTAGGATGAAATGGAGCAAATACAGGTTTTCCTTTAATTACAGTAAATGCTGGTGAATCAGACCTCAAATGTCTGGAAATTACTACTTTCTCCAACTTGAGATCCTGCTCAAATGCCAAACTTAAAAAAAAAAAATCCAAATCCAGAACAAAGAGTTCGACTGTAACATCCAGTCTTGTCTCTCTCTCTCTCTCTCTTTTTTTTTTTTTAACAGCTTAGACATATGAGAGTCCAGAGAGGGAGAGAAAGATAGGAGGTAAGACAAACCCCCATTAGAGTCAATAAATGGTAAAGAAGTGAGTGGTGTCTGAAAGACAAGTGGCTGTATCATCTCTGGAGGGCCCGCACTCCACTGGTTTGCTATTGACTTTTAAACAACCAGACCTGTCCATAAGCCAGGACAAGGAACACAAAATCTACCTGGATGACATCTGGCTCCCGGTCCTCAGCTGAGCAGGACAGTGAATTTGTGTAGTCAGACAGTTGGGGTGGAAAGTTCCCGTTTGGTCCAGCTATCTAACCTGGCACAAGCACCTCACTCTCCTGAGCCTTGGCTTCCTGGTCAGTGAGCGCATGGCCAAAGGAATAAATGAGATCACGTGTAATGCCCAGGCACACGATAAATGGCTGCCATTAGGATACTGGGAATGGAGGCTAGCAGTGCAGGGCTTGAAACTCCTACACTAGAAACTCTCCAGACTGATTTCCTTTTAACCAATGCATCCAATGAACCGACACTCTGCTCCTTCTGGGTAAGATAATGATGAATGTCCAATCCAAGCCATACTAAACTCACTTGGCTCCAACGTCAACTTCTAGATAGCTCATATGTTTTTGTTCCCCATAGTCGAGGTACATGCTTATCCAGAACTGGTTATGTTTGCTCCCAAGTTTATATCAGATGGACTACCCAATTTAAGTGAAAACCACTTGGAGTGACAAGATAGGAGTGTAGGAAGAGTTGTTACTTCCATAAAAAACCAGGCTACATCCTTTGGAAGTACTGGATAAGAACACTGCTGAAAATTCTTTTGTTGAATTGGACATGAGTGGCATGACAGACAAGATAAGGGAAAAACCGTAAGCTTTTAGAATTGCTCTCAGCTTTCTTCTGAGAAATTGAAGTTCTTATTCTATTTTTAAAAGAGACTGGAAACTCTAGGCACATTCTAGGTGTAGTTTATGCAAGAAAGAAGGTGGACACTCTTACCAGTACATGCATAATATTAAAAAAAAAAAAGCTTTTGTCCTACTCCAAAAGATTGACAAATGTCTCGTTCTATATCCTAGGTTAAAATAATCTTTAATATGTGCTTATATCTTTACCGACTTCTTACAATAACCAACTTAGAGGTCAGATATAAGAGCAGGTGCAGCAGGAGCCAGGACTCACTTTTTCCTCAGCTCCCATCTGAGCTCTAGTACGCGACTACATTTGGCATGAGTCTGTCCCTACAAATGGCATCACAGAGTGCAAACGTGTTGTCAGTCACCAGTGAATGTGTGTTCAAGTAGAAGTATTGCTCTTATGACAATTTGCGAAGCACAGGTGGAGTACCCAGTACCACCACCGCCTGTGTACTTGGGCTTCGCATCTGCAAACTTCCCAAAGTGGAGTGCTTGGTCACCACTTCAGCCGTGCTGGTGTACCCAGCTAGGGGGACATGCTCATGTGCATGTGCCTGTGCGGTGGTAGTGGCAGCATCACCTGCTGGGGCAGGAAGAAAGAAAGGAGTTATGCAATGTGTACGAGCACGAAAGTGTACATGACATACATGTCCTACATGGGAGAGGAGGAGGGCGGCAACTGGTCAGAATTCCCCAGAAAATCACCCAGGTGCTGACTGCTAACCCCTGACCGTCACTGTGACTTCAGTTAAACTGTTAACAACTCTTGCATTCTATATTTTCTTCTAAATTCGATAACCAGTCTGCTGAGCATCTGCTGTGTATGAGGTGAAGAAAGGAAGCAAGGTTTTCTCCTGAGAGTCTATATACCTTCCCGTAGATGGGCTCACCTGCGTCAGAGGAGACCGAAGATCAGCCTCACCCTTACAGCCGACTATAGCCATCGATCACTGAAGACCACTCACATCCGCATAAAGGCAACCAGGCGAGCAGTGCCACCTTCTTGGGCTACATTAGCCTACCAAGGACAACTCAAAACTTGTACTTCTCCCCAGACTAGGGGTTGGCAAATCCTAGCCCACAGACCATATCCCAGATTCTCCTAAATATATTTTCATTGCAGCACAGCATATTCATTTGTTCACAAACTGTAGCTGCTGTGGCATCGCCCACATAGCCTCAACTATTTACCATCTGGCTCTGGACAGAAAAAGCGTCGTGACCCCTGCTCCGGACCCTTACTGCCCATGATACAGAATGTTCTTGGCTTTCACTTCTCTGCCAGAAAAGGAAAAGGAGAGTGCTGGTGATTCGGTAGCTCTGATCCTTCTTCTAAGATGAATAGTATAACAGTTCTGCTTAATAGCTAAGACAGGTGTGGGATACTAGCAAAAATCTTGACGCACACATTTTTAAAAACGGGTTCTGATAGTCCTTCCTCACTGCTTCCTGTGAAAACATACACGCACTAAAATTACAGTGACCACTGAGGCTTTTTGAAACACACACATGCACAGTCACATATGGCGCTCAGCTTTGTTTAGAGGTACACACTACAATCCAGAATTGTAAGCACCAAAGAAACCGCTACTTAGGGATTACTTTTTGAAAAACCATGAAGGACCTGATTCCCCATGACTCCCCAAAGCAGCTTTCAGTTTTTACTCTGTATTTAACCAAAGTTTCTAGGAGACTATAAAAAAACCATAGCCACTGCGAAAATTAGTTAAAATAATAGTTTCTGCAAAATACTTTAAGTGCCGTGGCATTCATCCTTTAGAATCGGGTTAGGGAGTACTATAATTTGGTTTGTCAGCACGGATGTTAAGCATACAGCATGTTGACTCTCTAAGATTGGGGGGCTGGGGAGATTATTAACAGCCTTAAATAGGACTCAACATCCATCCTTCCACAAGAAATTGTCCTCAGACTTGACAACACCATCACAGAGACACCAAAGACAGTCCTACATAAACTGTACAGGTTCGGCATTTGATACCTCTGCATGTGTGCAGACAAGATATAATAGAAGTGGAGAGGAGAACAAAATTCTTCACTTTTTATTTTCTTACAGTGGAGTGAGAGGTTTCTTATTACCCAGGTGTTAAAAGACAAGACTTGTGATGAAAAGAAGTACCAAGTATCTCATTTTCTAGGTAACCAATAGATGGGACTAGATGCTCCCTGCCCAGGGCTTACTAAGTCAGCCTCTGCCATCACCCACCTGCCACCAGGTTCTGGCATCGAGATTGTGCCCTGGAAAGAGCCCCTAAGGGCAGCTACATTAGCCTACCAAGGACAACTCAAAACTTGTACTTCTCCCCAGACTAGGGGTTGGCAAATCCTAGCCCACAGACCATATCCCAGATTCTCCTAAATATATTTTCATTGCAGCACAGCATATTCATTGGTGTGAATGCCATCCATGGCTTTGGTCTGAAGAGGCTTGAAGAGGGGGCGACAGTCATCAGGTTGTCAGCCTTGTGGAGACTTCAGTGTTGGGGAAGTTCCCCCTTCCTAAATCCAAGTGGTAAGGACTCAAGAGAACCATGAGGATGGTCTTGTCTGCAAAAAGGAAAAATTATCACCTTATGCCCCAGAAGACCCCCTGCTTTGGCCACAGTCCTGATCAGGAAAAAGCCAAGTGGCAGGGCAGTGTTCATGCCTCTTACTGGCCTGGCTAAGACCTGTGTGCTTCCCAAGAGCCAAATGGATGGGGAAGCATGCCCCCACGGGGCATTTACTAGGCATGAGTCATCTCTGGGACCTCACCCAAGGGGACTGGTCACCATGAGAGGTCAGTCACCATAGTGACAGAGGCTGTGCAGTAGGGACTAGCCACATGTCCTAGGTCAGGGCCTGGGAGGTAGGGAAGTCTCAGGAGGCCTTCTCCAGAACTACACCACCCAGACCCCTGACAGAGGGAGGGTCTGACACCCGGCCTGTTCTAGCTACAGAGGCTGCAAAACTGACCAGGAAAAAGCCCTCCATCGTGCCCAGTTAGGGGAAAAGGTATGTGTCCTTTTATAGTTCTCCCTTCTCCCCTTCCTCAAAAATGGAGCACGTGGGGCTGCTGTGGGGCAGGGGAGGTAGGGAGGCTGGTGAGAACTGCAGTTGTGGGGTGGGGCAGACCTAAGTCAGGTTGGACACTCCACAGATCACAAGGGTAGAGTCCACCCAGGATGGGGTGAAGCCACGGGAGAGGGCGAGTGGCAGGGGGTGGAGTGTGCACATCAGGCAGAGGTGAAGCAGTGACGGCAAACATCAAACGGTGTCATGCACGATGTGAGAGTCCTCAACCAGCGAAGTATGTATCGGTAAACTGAGGCTTGCCAAGAACAAACTCATCCAACGTCAGCAACCCAGACAGCAGCTATGGTGAAACTTTCCCCTGCATGAGAACACCTGTCACTTCATCCATGTTTGAGAGGAAAAAAAAAACAAACAAAAAACAGAGGAACTGGCTCAGGGCCATGGGTCAGGTTACAGGTCCTCCCTCCTTGAGGGCTTTTCCCAAGAGCCTCCTTCAGGCAGCTCCGTTTTACCATTCAGCCTTTCTCCTTTTATCTTTCTCTCCACCTTCCAGGCAGATTGCCTTTATCATCTGCCTACACCTAACCCTCTTTTCCCCTCCATCGGATTTTGACCATCAGTCAAGACCTTACTGTGTGACCACGTTGTCCCTAAATCCTCAGGCCATAATCATGGCTCTAAGCTATTTCAAGACCAGAGGCACTAAGAAGTGACCAGAGCAGGCCTTTCTAGAACTTGGCCATCAGCCACCACCTTCTCTGCACCACTCTGACCATGAGGGAGGAAGCATGGGGCAGCGCTGACCAACCTGAGCCCACCACCCCAGAGAGAGTCCAGACATGGAAAAATCTTTGATGAGCCCCACTTTTCATGAGGAGGAATACAGTGGGCTCCCAACTCTTCTATTCTAGAATTCCACTAACTCTGTTTATCTTATTGGTCCGTTTCCAACTTCTAAGCTAACCTAGAAAAACTCAAAACAGCAGGACTAGAAACAAAACTTCCTTTCCCTCCATTCCGTAGGTTTTCTCACTTGGCTCCCCCTTCTGCTCGGAAGGCAGGGGCTGGAGCAGGTGACTCCACATGATCCCAAGTTTTGTCTGCATCAAGTACCCCGAACTCCTGCACACACAACTAGCCTGCTCCCTCAACGATGTGTCACTAGAGAACCAGCTGCCCCATCACATAACTTTAATTTGTTGCAAACTCCTAAACAGATTTGAAGGTCAAATAGAAATGGGAGTGGCTGCAAATTATCTACAGTTTTCACAAATTCCTTTTGTCTACACTGGACCCAACGTGGCACTTATATAGTTAACGAACAAATCAATGAACAACAAATGTGCCCGGCCCTCCTAAAGTTGACAATTTCAGAAAACGGCACAATCCTGGCTGAGAGAGAGAATACAGGAGATGCAGAGAAGCAAACCTTCATAGGACCACTGTGGCCCTCGTACAGCTGAAAGGCAATAAGGAAAATAAAACAAAGGGCTTTAAGACAAGTGCTAGAGATAAGAGGCACATATGGGGCTGCTGGAGAATAGCAAAGCCACATACCTAAAGTGCCACGAGGAAAATGCAAGAGACACAGCAGGGACCTGCCCACGGACTCATTGATAACTAGGTGGCCCTGCTAACTGTAAGGAGGGTAGACCTTAAGGTCTGTCTCCCCAGCATCAATACCAGTGGTTGGACCAGTTGCCCTCACTGCCTACTTAGGGGCTCTTTCCAGGGCACGCTCTCAATGCCAGAACCTGAAGACCCAGACATGAATGAAACGTGGTCTTTGCCTCTTCAGGCTCTGTACTCACTATGGTCCACTGTACTGAGTTCTGTTGACTGCCAGGGACTCAGAGACAAGCTGAGAACTCCTTATCCAGGGCTGGGAACAATGGAAGAAACACACACGAGCACCTGTGACACACGTTTGCAGGATGAGACTGACACCCTCTTTCTTCCCCTTCTTTCTCCATTCCTTTATAAACACACAGGAATTCATCAGCTTCCTGATGCGCCTATTCCACTGACAAGATTTTCACGGTTGCCTAAATGCTCCAGGTTAGAGTTTCTCAATGTACCCACAGTGTCCACCTTTATAGCATGCCCCATGCGATCCCACTGGTACACTAGGCAAACCAGTCCCAGGCCTGTCACCTGGGGAACGCACTGTGCCTCACAGAAACTCTATTTTCAATGACTGCTCCTGTCAAGGCCTTAGCTCTAGAATTGAGGACTGTGCTGTATAATCAAAGTAACTGGAATACCACTCAAGGGCTTATGGGATATAGCAGAGTGTCTCCACTGGAGTCCTTCCCTAGTGAAGTGCCATATAATGGAAGGTAAACACCTGGAGAACACACCTTGCAGATAGGTCATTACAGCTGGCTTGGGCTGGCAGGGAGAGTGGGGAGGGATAGTAAAGGCCCCCTCGGAAAACTACCTGGGTGGGAAAATCTCAGCATGGCAGAAGGCGAATGGGGCCAGGGAGGGAAGGCAGAGAGAACCTGACCAGCCAGAGGTTGCATAGGGTCTCTGTTGTTTTCTTTTATCGTGCAAGAACTAACCAGCCAATGTCCCGAATCTCTTTTCTTCTGGTTTGCCTTTCCTGTGATTATGACATAGATCAGTTCAAAAATCAGGTTCATTGCAAATAAAAATGAGAACAATGTTGCTCTGACTTCAGTCCAGGAAAACAGAAATGAGTGTTGATCTAATCTCTGTCCTCAGTTCACTCTATGATTATCTACGGTGGTTTATAAACTTCCCCTCCCCACAAAAAGGGTTGCCTGATATTGCTAACTTGAACAACCATCTCCGGCATTTTTCTCTAATGTCCCGAAAGTTAAAATGAACAGCCACTTTAGCTCTGGTACATGACATCCGCCATCGCACAGTAGGTGGGTGACTGTTATCAGAGGGAAAAAAAAAAAAAGATGTCCCAGTTCATCCTTTCTTTAAATCTTCACTAAAAAGCTACAACTTTGTTTTGGTCACTGAGTAGATTTCACATTATTTAGGGAACTCTGAGTCTTTTCCCATCGCTACATCCCAATCTCCTCCTACTTGTGGGTTTTTTGTCCTCCAAAGGAGCAGATAGCGAAGGCAACATTTCCAAAGCTACTCCAAACTCTCAGCACTTAGGGAAATACACCTTTGGAATGATCACATTCGTGGTGGGGAGAGAATCATAGCTGTGGTGAGAAAATTAGCTCAAAGGTATCCAGGTGATACAAACGAGTCCAGGAGGATGGAAGGAGTCTTTCGAATTTGATAAATCAGCTATGTTGCAGAGGCTCCTGTGGCGGGTTTTAATGGAATTTTGAAGAAGTTAAACAAAACAGCCCTGTGTAACAAGGGCAATAAATCACAATTATTTTTCAGTCCCATTACTGCAACTTGCATCCTCCACTTGAGCACATTTGTCCTAACATTAAAAACATTTTCAGACACTCAGAAAAGCTGAAAGAACGTTACAGTGAATGCCTACATCACCACCATCTAAATTTCACAATTAAGATTTTGCTATATGTGCTTTGGCTAGCCACCCCTTGATCCACCCATCGGTGTATCTTATTTTCAGATACACTTCAAAGCATAGTGCCAACCTCTGTATACTTCATCCCTAAGCCCTTGAGCACCACACTGATTTCCAGAATTTGATATAGATATAGGGTTTTGAAAGTAAAATGGACACATTGAGAAATGCATTACTTGTAAGGATGCTGTTTCTGAGTTTGGGCAAATGCATGACACCCACACCCCCCCCCTTCCATCAAGATATAGAACATTACCATCACCTCAAAAAGTCCAACTGAGCCTCTTTTACCCAGACCCTATCCCACCTACTCCAGCAGCAACCACTATTTTGACTCTCACTATAGATTAGTTTTGCCTGTCCAAGGACTTGTATAAATAGACCGAACAGTATCTGCTCTTTTGTGAAAGGCTTCTTTCACTCGGAATAATGATGCCACACGTACCACTGGTTCATGCCTTTTTACTGCTCAGTAGTAGTCTGCTTAAGAACATACCACAGTCCATCCATTCTCCCACTGATGGGCACCTAGATTCTTGCCAGGATTGTTTTCTGTTATGGACAAAGCTGCTATAATCATTTGTGTATACATCTTTTTCGAGACAGGCTTTCCTTTCTCTTGGGTAAATATCCAGGAATAAAATTGCTGTGTTATAAGCCTCATCAAGAGCCGCCTAAGGCTTTTCCAAATGTTCATACCACTGTACAGCCCGGCCAATCATGGGTATGTGTAGGAGGTCTCAGCTGTTTTAGATCCTCCCCGACATTTGACATTATCACCACTTTTTTCATTTTGGTTACTCTGATGGGTGTGTAGAGGCATGCCACTCTGGTTTTAACTTAAATGTGTCTGATGTCAATAATGTTGAACCTCTTTTCATCGGCCCTTGACCATTTTTGTTAAAAATATGTTAAATCTTCCGCCCTTTTTCTAAATTTAGATTCTCCGTTATCATTCATTTGCTTGAATGCCTTCTGTGTCCTGAGTACAAGTCTGTCAGTATGTTTTGCACTTACTTTCTCCCAGTTGGAGGTGTGCTCATTCATGGTCTTTACAGTAACCTTTTGAGGAGCACAAGTCTCTCATTTTGATGAAGTCCTACTGTATCCATTTTTTTCCTTTTATGGTTATTGCTATCTATACCCAAACTTAAAAAACTTTGCTTATATCCAATCCTTAATTTTCCTCACATAAGTATACTTAACCGTGTTCTTACCTTGGGTCATTCTCCCTAGCTCCTCCCTCTCCCAAGGCAACTTGGAAGCAGCACACACTCAGCCTTCCTTATCACTGCCAGCCCTCCCCACCCCTCCATAAGGCAAGAGCTGGAAAAAGTAGCAAGGCTGGCTCTGGACACCCCTATGATCCCCTTGGAGCGCTCTCTGGCTGAGTCCTGAGACAGAGATTTTTGAAAAGACAAAATGAAGGAGACACGTAGTCAAAACACAGGGCCACTGACATCCAGCCTCAAGCAGGCGCCCCCGTGAGAGAGAAGTTCAGGGAGCCACCCCCCAGCCCCGTGCATATTGACCTTTGCGAATTCCCAGCTGGGAGGAATTCTGTTCTTTTCCTTTACCTGCCAGCTCAGGCTTTTATCACAATATTCAAGGTAAGGTTGTATTCATTTGTAATAGAAGTCTATCATCTAAGCTGTTACTTATAGGGATGGGGGGGGCAGAGGGGAGGTTTCAATAAAGAGGAAATGGAGTTTCAAACTGGAGGCTGAAATTGTGTGCACACCTGTATATCTCTTCCTCATTTAGAAGGCACCCTTCTGGATCCTTTCTTGGTGTTCTGGGCCTGTGCTCCTCGGGCAGAGTCATAGCTAGCCCTTGTGGGATGAAGCATTCCTTTCTTCTTCCTCGAGCCTCAGAACCTGCACCTGCCCCTGCTTCCCTCTTCTCTGCTGCCCTCAAGTCCTCAGTGATGTTAAAGTTACAAAGCAGAGGAATCTTTCAGAAGCCACCCTGAACTAGTCCTTCCTGCTACACAAGTCCACATATATCTGCTTATCCCCAAAATGCAGGATGCAGACCAAGTTCTTATACAAACGTATAATCACAAATGCTCAAGGGGAGTTCGCAGTTGGAAGAAATGTTCCCACACCATGAAAGTATAAATGTTGCTGCTTTGTGTTTTCTTCTGCTTTAAAGAGGGACCAGAACCAGGCTCAAATGGTAGAAATTAAAGGTCTCAATACCCTTTTCAAAAAAGGCACTCCCTTTCTCAGACCCCTCCATATCCACTGCCCATGGGAAAGCTGGCTCACTAGAAGCCTGCCTCACCCTCTCACACTGGATTTCTTTGCTTTAAAGAGAGGGAGGCAGGACCAGCGGCTTTCCAGAATGGATACATGACGGATCTATAATTTATCTTGGTGTGTTCTCATTTTACTGTGTTCCACCTGTATTGCTATTTAATTTCTCATAAGTTTTCTTCATAGCACTTATAACAATCTAGCTATTTTGATTATTTATCTCTTTTCCTGTTAAACTGCCTGTTTGCACAGTCAGAGCCTAAGATATTTTTCCTGTCCAATTTGTCACCATATTACCAACTCTTACCATGGTGCCAGGCATAAAGCAGACACTAGATAACTATTTGTTCAATAAAGATATATGTGTCCTAGCCATTTAAGTAGTTTATAAATTTCTGGTAGAGAGGGACCACTTCCCTCTTCCTCTGCACCTGCTCAGTGTCCATCACACTTAAAAGAGATGCAGCAGGGGTGCCTGGCTGGCTCAGTCAGTTGAGTGTCTGACTCTTGGTTTTGGCTCAAGGGTTGTGAGATCAAGCCCTGCATCGGGCTCTGTGCTCAGCACAGAGTCTGCTAGACATTCTCCTTCTCCGTTTCCCCCTCCTGCTCATGTTCTCTCTCTAAAATAAATAAATATTTAAAAATAGAGAGAGAGAGATGGATCAAAAGGAAGCCTTCCATTCTGCACTGGTGGGCCAGGTAAGTTCTATGGAAGGATCCTGCACTGACCCTCCAATGAACAAAGAGGTCAAGTGGAACAGGGAAATGATACTTAGATCCAGAGATGCAGGCTTCAGCTCCAAATCCCCTGTGAAATGAGGATGGTGATGGTAACAATGGCTCCTCTGCCACACCGAGCATTGTAGGGACATGTTAGTCAGCACCACTGAAGGTACTTGGAAAATGCACACCCATCTAATAACGTGGTTATAATTTCCAGCACCTCACACAATGCTTCACAAAGATTTGCCAAATTAATTAACTCAAGGGAATAACATGAAACTATGATCTTTGCTAAGAATCAACGAGGGAGAGAATGGAGAATCTCCCACATCTAATTCCAAGTCTGAATATTAATTTTCTGAAGGCCAGGAGAGAGAAAGCATGAGCAAATTTAAAATCCAGTTCACCTGTTTTCTATTAACACTGAGTCCACAAACAGCCCTACGGCAAGGTGCAGGGGCTGGGGGTGGGTGAGAAGGGAGTGGAAATTAGAGTCACTGAGCAGGGTTTCTGCATCCTGACTGGACCTGCTACCACACTAATCCTTCCCACACACAGTTCCCACGTGGAGGGAGGTGGAGTTGGCCAATGAAATAGACTTGAACCAACATAGGAGAGAGGCGGTGGCAGCTAACTTGTGAGGGCCTATTTGTTGCCACCTGCTAAGAGCTATAAATACATTATTTCACAAACCCCTACCATTTCGGAGTCGCTAACCCCACCTCACCGAAGTTATGGCCCAAGAAGTAAAGTGACTTACCCAAGGTCACATGGCTAGTGAATGGCAGAGCTGGAATTCCAATTCCAGTCTGTTCAGCAGCCAAGCCAACATTTGAACCACTAGAGTAAGCGAGTTCACAGACACGAAGGATGCTAGCTGGACTGGGGTACGCTCCAGGTGCTATGGGTTCTATGTGGGAGGAAAGAATTCATTCTGAGGGGAGGATGCTCCTTATGGAAGGCATCTGAGCAGGGAAGGGCAAAAGCCCATAGTGCAACGGTGCACATAGTGGGGAGACAGGTGCTGTGAATGCCTGTGTGAAGAAAATCAGAGTTCTGGGTATGCTCAGGGACCAGCAAACAGGTGAGGTAGCTGCAGCGTGGTTCTGGGGGCCTGGTGCCTGCGGGTGAGCAAAAGGGGACACGAGCTATGCCACAGGGCCAAAGCATCCCAAGGGCCTCGAATGCCCCACTTGGAAGTTTTCTCCTCCAGCCGGGTGGACACTAGAGGCTTCTGACCAGCAGAGATGGCGAGGCGTGGCCCCTTGGTCAGGACTCCTGACTCTGTGCAGTAGCAGCAGCAGCAGATCTGGCCGCCAGGGAAGTCCGTCAGCGTCAGCACAAACCCAGGCTGTCCACGGGCCGAGTGCTCCCGCCGGCCCGGCCATCTGAGGACAGCCCGCTGCCTGCGGCCCTGCCAGGACCTGGCGCCCTCGCTGCCAGTCGGCCCGGCCGACCTTCCACGCTCTCGCCTCCCCGCCGGGTTCTCCGGAAGCGCCGCTGAGGTCACACGGCGTGTGGAAGGCCGCCGCGGGACGACCCGGGACACAGCTGGCGAGCTACGGGCGCTGGGCAGGGTCGCCCAGGTCAGGCGCCGCCAGCGCCGGGCCTAGAGCCCCGGGCCTTTCCTTCCCCGGAGAAGGACCGCGCACCTTCTGCGTGCCTGGCCCTGGCCTGGGTGCCGGGGCAAAAGGTGAAGGGGACAGAAGGTGGCCTCCTCGCAGAGCTCCCGTTCCACCTCAGGGCAAGCAGACGCCTCCTCCCCAGCTCGCCAGAGCACGCGGGGGCTCCCGTGGGAGGACTCCCTCTCGCCTGCTGGGCCCCGGCACTGAGTACCGGCCACTATTCCAGCACCACCTAGCAGATGGAGCCGGCACGGAACGTCCAGGTAACTAACCATCCCCGGTCCTTGTCGAGAAGCCACGACTGACCGCACCCTCAGGCTAAGCCGCCCGCTCCCCACACTTCCCTCCACTGGGAAATGCCACACACCCCCCCCCCCCCCCAGCATTTACTGAGCCCGGACTCTGAGCCAGCCACGTGCTGTGTACTTTCAGTTATCACTTATCAGTTCAGTAGCCTTCACTCTGAAGCTGGACTACTCCTCCCAGTGCTTTCTACGGGAGGAAACTGAGGCCCAGAAGGGCAAAGCAGCTTAACCGAGGTCACAGAGCAGCAGCTAGCATGCTGCTCCAAAGCCCATGCTCTTAGCCCGAACTCCAACCTAGCTCTCCCTGCCTCCTCCTCACCACCACCCCCACTGAGACCTCAGAGCCTCAGGGAGAATTGGGGAAGACAACAGAGCACCCAGTGAGCTCTGCACACATGAGCACTGTGCACAGGGACAGGGAGAGGCCGTTTCTGTGACAGACACAGTGCCGGGAGGCAATGCAGGGTTGGTCCTAAGAGCAGAAAGGAGAATGGGGCCGTCCAGCTGTGCAGGAAGTGGGGGGAGGGGAGAGAAAGGGAGAGGGGAGGCAGGGAGGGGAAACATCACACATAAGAAAGGCCCAGAGGCTGAAATAATGTTCAAGGTATAATAAGTCAAACCGTCCCAACCGTATTCAGGAACACCACCTCCGAAACTCCCCAGGACAGCAAACCCTTCCCCCTTCTGCCCTCAACCCACCAGTAGACCTAAGATCAGTGTCAAGTGCCTGCCTCCATGGAAACCCACCCAGCACATCCTCTGCTCTAGACCCTCGGGCTCAGATCTCAAGCACATTTTTAAAACAAGGCAAGGCAAAGCTTGCGAGATTCAGGGTTTCAGGCCTCCTGCCTCATCTCCTATAGGCTCAGGCACAGTGCTTATTTGCATGGTTGATTGGATAACCAATTATAGAGGGGAATATTTTTAGGTCTTCATCTCAAAACACACACACACACACACACACACACACCAAAAAAAAAAAAAAAAAAAAAAAACCACCACCAACCCAGAGAAAGCATAGTGTATTTCCTCGTAGGCCTGTAGCCACTGCCAAGCGTAGCATCAGGCCAGGGAGCAGGCAGGAGGAAGAGCCTGGAGTGGCTGTCTCCTCATTAAGTGTGTTTGACTCCCGAGCATATGCACCTGTCTGGAAAGGAAAGAGCCAGGGTGTGCACGCGTGCACCTCTGTGCAGGAGGAATGAGGAGAGGGAGGTAGGAAGACCCAGACTGGAAGTGTCAGACTCCTCCCCATTCTTGTCCTGACCTTCTCCCAACCAAGGAGGTTGTCCCTTCCTCATCCCCACCAATAGATCCTAGTCCACATCCACAAAGATGAGCCCTGATCCCAGAGTCTTGGGGTAGAGACAGGCTAACATGAGAGTGGAGGGCAGCTCCAGACAGAATGGAAGTCAACGTCTGGATGTGGATACTGACAATAAGGAGAAGGCATCGTACCCCAACCCTCCCGTGTGCACCACCTCTGGTGCTAATAATTTGCTTTTACCCACACTGTCCCTACTGGTCTCACAACCACCCTGCAAGGTTACCAGAGAAAAACACATTAGAAATGAAAGGTTTGAAAAGGATGATCATGTCCAAACCTCCCATTTTTCAGGTGGAGATTCGAAGACCCAGAGAGAGGGAAGGATTTACCTAAGGCTGTACATCCATCCAGCCAAGGAAGAAAGCAGACGACACAAGCAAATGTGAGCAACAACAAGCCAGCCATAACAGAAATGCAGAAACTGTCCAAAACCTGCTGTTGCTCCAGGGTCAAGAAGAGCAGTCAGCACCCATCACCCAGTGACAGCTGGCCAACTGAAAGGTGGGATGGCTTCCTAGAGACTCCCCTGTGGCACCAGGTGGAACAGAATACCCTGAAAAAATGGGATTCTGTTTTAGAGGAGTCCGCATAGGCTCTGAATGAGAATACAATGCATGGCACAGTCTCTCCCACAGCCAGAATGCATGGATCTGGAATTCAAGAGGTGGAAATGCAGGGGGCTCCTCTAATTACCTCTATAAACCAACTCACAGAGTATCTGGTTCCCATCTCAGCAACTGGGGTCTGCTGGTTTGGAGACCTTAGTCCCCAAGGCAAGAACAGTTCCACCAGGGTACACAACCATGGTTTCACAGAATATGAACATGGAACAACCACCTGGACAGTTCATGCCACTGGACCAATAAGCAGAACAAGGAGGGGAGGGCATTAATGTACCGGCTATAGTAACTGATTCTGGTTAACAAGGGGAAACTGGGTTGCTTTTACACAATAGAAGCCAAGGAAGCAGTCTGGAAACCAGATGGTTTTCTGGGGCACCTCTTAGTATTCCATGCTCTATAATAAAGGTTAATAGGAAGCTCCAGTAATACAAACCAGGCAGGGAAATGAGGACTCTGACCTTCAGGAAGGTAGGTTAAGGTCACACCACCAGATTAAAAAAAAAAAACAACAACAACAACTCCCAACCAGCTGAGTCTGTGGCTGAGAACAGGGCAACTGCAGTCACATGACCAATTTTAGCAATGAACTGGGGACTGTAGCAGTTTTGCATATTTTCTGTTTGCCTGTTATATGTATAATCCTATTTGTATACATTAATCATTTTCTCTCTCTTTCCCATTTCTGTTTTATGTACAAGTTGTTGCAAGTTAATTTGAAGTACAATGTAGTCTTTAGGTAACAGGTGGGACGTGAGGAGTAATCAACACAACTCCTGGGACTGTGCTTCTTCCTTTGGGGAAGTGGGGGAGAACTTCTTCACCTGTAACAAAGTTGTCTTATTCCATAGGAGCCTGCCCACCACCCCGCTGGGGTCTGGTCTTTACTTGTGCAGGAGTTCAAGTGTGACAAGGCTGCACACCAACATAAGCTCAGTAGCCGGGCAGCCCAGTGGCTCAGCGGTTTAGCACCGCCTTCAGCCCAGGATGTGATCCTGGAGACCGGGGATCGAGTCCCACATCGGGCTCCCTGCATGGAGCCTGCTTCTCCCTCTGCCTGTGCCTCTGCCTCTCTCTCTGCGTGTGTCTTTCATGAATAAATAAATAAAATATTTAAAAAAAAAAAAGTTGAGTAGCCAAAGGAGCGGGCTGTGCCTCTACCAGACTGCCTGGCTCTCGGGTTCCAGATGCACTCCCAGAACAGCTGTCCTTTAACTGAAGTGTGTGGATCATTTAGGTTTTGGCTTTCAAGTCTATCTTCTTGCTATTTTCTATATATTATTCCTTTTCTGCCTTATTTTTGGGCACAACTATTGTTTAGCATTCCACTTTATCTTTACCCTTGCCATATTAGCCACACCTATCTTAAAGATATTTTCTACATAGTAGGTCTTTTATATTTAACACGTTTTCCACTTTCATGGCTCTTCATTCCTTTGTATGGACCCAAGTTTCCATCTGATGCCATCTTCTTCCCATATGAAGACTTTAACTTTTTGTTTGTCTGATCATTTGTTTTACCATAATTTGGGAAGATATTTCCACCGGAATTAGGATTCTAGATTGAGCAGTGCCTGGGTGGCGCAGTGGGTTAAGCATCTGACTCTTGGTTTCAGCTCAGGTCACCATCTCAGGGTCGTGAGATTGAGCCCCGCATGGGGCTCTGTGCTAAGTACAGATTCTGCCTAAAAGGCTCTCTCTCTCTCCTCCTCCTGCTCATGCTCTCTCTCAAATAAATAAATCTTAAAAAAAAAAAAAAAAAAACTAGATTGACAGTTTGCAGCATTTTAAATGTGTTACTGCATCATCGTCTGGCTTGTATTATTTCTGATAAGAAATTTTCTCTGAATCTGTTTACATAATAGGTCTTTTCCCCTGTTTTTAAGATTTTCTATTTATGTAAGTTTTGGAGTTATTGATTACAATGTGAGCTTTT
The DNA here is from genome assembly GCF_018345385.1 of Vulpes lagopus. NCBI lineage: Eukaryota > Metazoa > Chordata > Mammalia > Carnivora > Canidae > Vulpes > Vulpes lagopus. The sequence goes on along the minus strand of NC_054830.1, from coordinate 21,834,823 downwards.
CTTTGTTGCTTACTCCCCTTGGATTTAGTGAGCTTCCTGCATATATGAGTTAAGATCAAATTTCCAGAGTTTTCAGCCATTCTTCTATTTTTTTCATCTTTTTCTATTCCTACCTCAATTTTCCCTACACTGATACACATATTCAATGCAATCCAGATCAAAATCCCATCCAGGCTTTTTTTTAGAAGTTCATGAGCTGATTATGAAATCTAGATGGAAATATAAAAGGCCTAATCGAAAGCTGGAGAATATATACTACCTGGTTTTTGGACCGAATATAAAGCTACAGTAATCAGGACAGAGAGGTATTTGCATAAGGATAGACCTATCAGTGGAAAATCAAAAGTCCAGAAATAGGCCCACACATATATGATCAACAAATCTGACAAAGGGACCAAAGGAATTAAATAGGTAAAGAATAGCATTTTCAACAAACAGTACCAAAAAAAGTAAGTATTCATGTAAAAAAGTGAACTTCAACTCAAAGTAGATCACAGGCATTTGTAAAAGCTAAAACTAGAAAACTTCTAGAAGATACAGGAGAAAAATGTTTAAATCATGAGTAAGCATAATTTTTCTTAGAACTTAGAAGGAATGAACCTAAGAAAAAAGTAAAATTGATCTCAAAATAAAAAAACGTCCTTCCAGAGACACCATTAATGATATGAAAAAGCTGCAAACTATGAACAAATAGACACAATGCATAGGTCTTCCAAGAAATTAAATACAGAATCTATGAAAATCACAACTCGGTAAGATGGCAGTCCAATAAAAAAAATGCACAGAAGATATGAATGGGAGCATCACAACAGACAATCCACAAATGAAACAAATTAAAGCCATAAATATATACGACCACACACCCAATAGAACAGCTAAGATGAAAGACAGCCTGATAATAACAAGTGTTTGCAAGGATGTAAAGCCACTGCAACTCACATACTATTTCTGATGGGATATTAAATTGTATAACCCATTTGAAAGGCTTTGGCCATTTCTTATAAACACACACTTAGCATACACACATTAGTTTGCATGCACGTTAGTAGCTGCTGTAACAAACTTACTGGCTTCAAACATAGATTTATCATCTGCCTTCTCCCATGTCAGAAAGTCCCATAAGTTTAGAGCTTTACTCTGCTCTGGGTCCCATAAGGCCAAGAATCAGTGTCAGCCAGCATAGGCTCTTATCCACAGGCTCTGGAAGACGATCTGCTTCCAGACTCATTTGATTCGGGTTGTTGGTGGCATTCACCTATAGGATGGAGGCCCCCCCTTTCCTCACTGGCCACCAGTGTGGGGTCATTCTCCTCTGCTAAAGGCTGTTTGCATCCCCTGGCTCAGGGCCTCCTTTCTCCACATTCAACATCAGCAGTGGTAGCTGGGTCCTTCTCACACTTTGACCTCTCCTCCTAGAAGAGCTCTCACTACCTCTTCAGCCTTCCCTTTCAGATACCTCCATGGGATCACACTGAGTCCATCAGTTTGGCCCAGGATAATCTCCCTGTCTTAAAGTCCATTGATCAGCCACTTTAATTCCATCTGCAAAGTCCTTTTTGCCACATATGGTAGCATTCACAGGTGCACTACCAGTGGGCAAATATTATGGGGGCCAAATTCCTGCCTGCCATACCGTATGATCCAGCAATCCCAGCCTTTCCTATTTTTCCTAAGAGTAATAAAAATTTATGTCCAAAAACTAGTATAAAAATATTCACAGCAGCTTTACTTGTAATAGCCAAAACCTGGCTATTTGTAATAGCCAAAACGATGTTTCCAACATTTGGACCCAAATGTCCAATAGCAGGTAAGTGGATAAACAAATTGTGGTATATCCACACAATGGAATGTCACCCAGCAAAAAAAAGACAAAACTTTGATACACATACAAGACTATGTTTAAACAAGAGTTTACATTCTATGAAACTCTGGGAATGACAAATCTAATCTAGAATCATAAGAGGCAGACCAGCGTTTGCCTTTGGTCAAGAATTAGGGGTGAAGACTGACCAAGGAGGGCATAGGGATCTTTATGGAGGGATGGAAGTGGTCTACATCTTTATTGGGGTGGTGGTTACACAGGTGCTGACATCTATTGATACTCAATCTGTATATCTTAAAGTATATATTTTATTGTTTGTAAATTATACCTAAATAAAGTAGGGGACTGTGCCTTCCCCAAGTGCTTATGGGAATCAGACCCCAAATTATACATGGGCTCTGGCGATAGCACTGGAAGTCCATGGTCCCTGGCCTGAGGCTGTGCCCCACACCCAGATCCTAGGCAGCCATCATCCCCAAGTCTTGCCTCCTATCTCTCACCAGGGTGTATGGGCAATACCGCTGTTAAATACGATTCACCAGAACTGAAGGTAATTCATGCTGTCATAGTGGCCGTAACCAAAGGTCTCAGGAGCCAGAAAGACTGCTCGCATTAATTGTGACTGATACCTCTTCCCTCTTTTGGTGGATTCCAGCTCTGGTGCAGGGGGTTCTTCACTTTAGGTTCAAGTAACCCCAACCTGACCTCTCAATTTCTCTTTTTACTTTTTCTTTCTGTGAAAAATAACAAAGATGGGTAACAGATCAAAAAGACAGTTGGAAAATCTCAAATCAGCCAATTAGATGTGGTAGCAAAGCTGATTTCAGCACTGGGGACCTGTGATTAGGTCCAAAAGGCCCTGAACATTGGCTCGGTTGATGGCTTTCTCTGACTCCTGCACAGCCTTGCTGGTGTCTCCCAGCCTCTCTCTCCTGGGTCCATTTAAGAAACAGGGTTAAGAGTAGAAACAAACAGGCCTAGGAGGCATCTCCCTAGAGCCGTACTCAGAGAATGATTGGAGCAGCTCTGGGGAGAGGGGGACTGTCTAGGAGAGCATGATACCTTTTTCTCAAATGGCTCAGCCCCAGGGGGCCAGGCCTCCAGGGGGAATACTGTAGAGCTCTGGAGATTGACACTGCAGACTCTGACCACAGCTAGCTCTGCTTTTCATTTTATTTGATGTTTTCTTATCTTTGGAAAAGGAGAATAGTCTTGCCTCCTAAGGACACAATGAACGTTAAAAAGGATATTTGAAAACCAGAAGTAGTATGCTATGCTTCCATTCTAAGTTTTGGATTGTCATGTTTTAAGCCCCACTATCCTAACTGCTTCTCCAATTTTTGTTACCTGCCTGGCCCCTGAAGGCATCAGAGTTCATGATCCCTGTAGAAAAATTTAAAATGTAAAATGCTCTACATAGAAGTTATTAATCTAGGGGCACCTGGGTGGTTCAGTCTGTTAAGCATCTGCCTTTGGCTCCTGTCATGAGTCCAGTATCCTGGGATTGAGCCCCATGTCTGGCTCCCTGCTCAGCAGAGGAGTCTGCTACTCCTTCTTCCTCTCCCCTTCTCCCTGCTCATGCCCTCTCTCTCTCTCCCTCTCCCCCTCTTTTGCTCTCAAATAAACATCTTTTTCAAAAAAGAAGTTATTACTCTGATTTGCATTATCAACAGTCAGCTAGCTACCTATCCTTTAATGTCCTGATCAATTAGACCACTCAGATTAATCTGAATCCTTTTCTTTCTGAACAACTCCTATAAAACCTATGAGCCTACCAACCATTTACTGCATTCCTGGAAATACTGAAGCACTGTGAGGGGCCAGAAAATGATACTTCATCTGTCTCTTGTCTCCCCAAGAACTTCCACAGTACCAAACACATGGGGAGCCCTCCACAGTGGTCTCAAGTACATGGTAATTCTTAATGTCTGGAAGGATCTCCCCACCTGGAATTGTGGTTCTTACCTTGACAACTGCTATGTAGAGTACCATAGGTCATTTATTGCTAACAACATAGTATCAAAATCTGAATCTTCTATTATGTTTTGGATTCTCTTTTAATCAGGTGGATTCAGAGTTACCTCTTCAATAATTGAATCTTGCTTATGAGTAGCAACACCACAGAAGAAAAAGGAATGGAGTCACAGCAGAGCTCGGGCAACTGGGCATAACCAGCAATCTAACAGCTACAGCCCACAGTGAGGAACCAGTACAGACATACCATTACAGCTGTAACCACCAGAAGTTAGCTCAGTACCTTGCCCTCCAAGAGATCTTACGAAGGTCCAAACTCCTACATTTCAGACCATGAAGTAGACATGATAGTAAATGTTTCTAGATCTTTAGATTTGGGGCTCTACCCCCGGATAGCAAGTAACCCCGCCTCCATCCAGGTGTAGAGCCTGCTCTTGCCTGCCAATACCAGGGGCCATGCTATGTATGCATCACAGATAGTGCTTCCATATGTATGAATGGCACAGTACAATTAATGAAGCCACCATTTCATCCACTTCTATGGCAGCTCTGTAAAGTAAGGCCATTTATCCCTATTTTGTAGCCAGGACCAACATAGCCAAACCAGCTGCTAGATGCTGGTCCAAGGGCTATCACTGGCCTATCCTGGCATCTCACTTAACTTTTATGATCTCCTCAAAGGCTTTTAAAGACTTTTTTTTTAGCTACAAGTGCAGAGTAGGGGGATGAGGTAGTGTTTGGTAACTTTCAAAAAGCTCTCTACAGTCCTCTTCCTCCTCCTCAGTAGTATTCCAGTCCCTCTATTTAGCACATGTCCTGCAGCTTTTTCCCTGCTCCTGGACAAATGGAGTTTGTCATGAGTCTATACTTAGCTCTGCTCTCCATCTGCCGGCCAGTCGCCCAAGTGTCTACTCAACAAATCTGCACCGCTCCCTTTACCTGCAGCTTCTACTTCTGCAAAATCCCACGGAGCCATGAATGTGAATGTACACATTCAGACATGGGAGTCTGGTGTCCCTGCCACAAACCAGCATCCAACACTGCCTGCTTCCAAATCCCTTTTCAATTATATTCACTCCTACTCCTCACTCAGCAGCCTCCACTGTCACTTTACCCCATGGCAAGGGGACCAGTCAGCCAGTAAAAACTGACCTTGAAAAGAAACAGAGCCAGATTCTCAGCCCCAGGCTTCAGGTATCTTTAGAGGTCTAGGATTTCTTTCCGACAAACTTGCCTCTGTCACCTCCCCCACATTACCTAATGAAAATTTATTTAAATATAGACACCTGGGGTCAGACCCTCTACTAAATCCTCCTGCAATCTGTTAAATAGAACCATCCAAAGGCAGAGGTTGCCAAACACTGGTCCACAGACCAGAATGTACCAGAAAGCTTTTTGTGAAATAACTTCCAAGGTCCACCCTTCCCCATGCCCCTGCATATTTCTGATCCCACTGGTCTTCAGGGGGAAAAAAACCCCAAGGGCTGTGTATTTCGAGTTCCCCAGGGACTTTAATACATAGCCAAGTTAGGGCATCACTGCTCCAGGGAGCTCTTTCATGTCTGTGGGCTCTCCATCATCTCCCAATGGCCAATCTTCTTACTGCTGCATGAAATGGGATTATCAGCTACAGCTCAGGCTACACTGTTCCATTTCTTCACCCTTTGTCACTAAGAGGATCTGAAGGGTATTTTGCAATTTATAAGGCATTCTCATTTGATTTAGAGAATTAAATGATGTAACAACACGTCATCTATCATATTCTAGGTCCCAGGGACTGTTCCGAGGGCTTTGAAAGCAGAAAGTCATCCTGTCCTATGACAACCCCGTGGGGTGGGTTTATTATTGCCTCTGGTTTTATAGATGAGAAACCTAAGGCACAGTGAGATGAAGGAAGCCATTCGACGTCTCACCATTCATATCCGAGCTGGATTCAAACCCCAGAAGTCTTACAACCACTTTGAAAGCTTTCAACCACTCTGCTCTACTATCCGTCAGAGCAAGCATGAGCATTAGTCCCACTGTAAGGAGTTTAGGAGACTAGAGCAAGTTCCCAGGTGAGAGTGCATCTGTTCTCATGTGTCGGCTCTCACTGCTCAGAAAACCCCAGATGCAAAACCACAGGTCTGTTGTGTTCAAGTCTGGACCGCCCCATTAGGCCCTCTGTACCTTCCTGGTTCTAGAAGCCTACTCATGCCCTGGTTGCACCTCACCGTGAGAAGGGCAACTGGGTCGGCTAGTGAGCAAAGGCCTGTCAAAGCTGGACCAGTAGCAAATCAGAGGAGTTCCAGAAATGGAAGGAATGACAGAGGCCATCAAGTCCAAAGACAGAAGACAGGTTCCAGCTTACATTCCAGCTCTGATTAACTGGTAAAGTTGTGAGGCTTGGCCCTTTAAAAAGAAAAAAAAAAAGCAAAGAGGAAAGGAGGAAGGGAAGGGAAGGGAAGCATGACCAATCTGTGATGGATGGGAAGGGAGCTTCTCCGAGTCACAAAGCCACTTAAGGACAAGCGAGACTCAGAACTCATTCTCAGCTCTTGCACCAATGTCCAAGTGTTGCCCACCAGAACATGAACTTGAGGCTGGTATTAACTTTTATTAACTGCTACTCTGATGATAAAGTTCATCCACTCTGACCACAAAACAGCTCCCACCTAGTGAACCAAACTGCACCCAACCCTCATTCCAGAAGGGTTTGCAACAGCCAAGACAATCCAGTTGAGTAAAACCGTTGTGACCTAGGAGCGGTAGAGGATGGAAGCATTACTTTTCTGTATGGGCTCTGAAAACTGCAGCAGGATGTCATAGTTAGGAGATGGGGCATTGTGGAGCCTGGAAATTCAGTGATTGAGCTACAACAGCACGGTAATCACAAGGGTGACTGAGGTTTGAAGGGCCCTTTTCCCCTAGTCAAAAATCATCCCAGCTATTTTTAGAATCCCAGGATTTCCAAAATCCTGGGATTTTTAGAATCCTGGGGTTTGTTTTAATCAGTCTCCTGCCTTCTCCCCTGCTACTAAACCAGTGGTTCTTAACAGGGGGCATGCCCCAGAAAGGGACACATCTTGGGTAAAGTGGACAGGCTCACAGCAGTGGGTGTAGATGAAAGGAGCATATTAAACTAATTTCATCGTTTAAGACTTAAAACCTTAATACATAGGACAGGAGGCAAAGCTTGATCAAATCTTTGCTGATGGGATGTACAGAGAAGGAACACAACCCTCTTGCACATTCATGTTTCTCATAGTGAATGGGGCAGCAGCAGCAGTGAGCATGCATGAACCCCAGAGAGCAGTATCAGACTCTCCGCAGTGGAGTTGGAGTTTTTATCTTCACAACAAAAGGGTGTGCCCTTTGTAAGGAGGGGGAATATTACACAATTATGACATTAAAATTCTGCACTAAACTACCAGTAGTTTGAGATTTGTAAAATGGTGGTGGACTGAGAACAGAAAAACACTATGCGGTGTGTGCTAGAGATGGTTTCCCTCCTCACAAACAGTGTATTGTGGAATCATGGGGCAGATGAACCAACATGTTAGGATCAGCAATAAAGAAAAGAATCAACAGGAGTGCCTGGTGGCTCAGTCAGTTCAGCGTCTGCCTTCGGCTTGGGTCATGATCCCAGAGTCCTGGGATCGAGGCCCATGTCAGGTTCCCTGCTCAGCGGAGAGTCTGCTGCTCCTTCTTTTTCTTGCTTACTCTCTCAAATAAACAAAATCTTTGAACAAATAAAAAAGAACCAACAGACACTAAGTGACAGCTGGGGTGGGCATGGCATAAATGCTCTGTGTAGTGTATAACGATCATCTGTTATCATTCAGAACAAAATTTTCAGGGAGTCCGGGGTTTAGAGCGATATATCAAACAGGTGAGGTATTTTTATATAATACTTTATAGCCATTTTGTTGCTTCTATCCTAAGACCAGGGAACAGGGACCAAATCTCTTTGTCTTTACATGCTCCCCTGCAACAATTGTACAAATGGTGAACGAGCAATAAATCCCATGGTATAGACAGGTATAAAACACACTCTGATCGATACACATCTGTTGAACGGTGGTATCATGCAGTGGTTAAAAGTATCAACAATGGAACTATACTCTGCAAGGATTCAAATCCCACATCTGCGCCTTCCTAGCTGCACATCTCTGCACAGGCCGGTCCTCTTGGTTACCTCAGTCTCCCTGCATGTTCTCATGGACTGTGAAGACAACGGGAGGTGTTACACACTCTGGAATCCCAAACTCAGCTCAAGCTCTCCTGATGGCCCAAATACTGGTTTCAATATAAAGCAAATATTTAAGGGCCTCTGGGCCTCTCATCCAGCAAAAGGAGAAAAAGAATCAGCAAATGTCTCTGCTCTATCGATCAATGAGGAAACCAGAAGGGAAGCTTTCTCAGTGAGGAGCTCAGAACTCCCCAGAAGAGGAGAGAAGGAATAACTTTAGGATCTGTGCAGACCAAAGGGAGCCGGTAAGTATGTTGCCTCCTAGGTGGACTCGCCAGTGTTGCAAAGAACAGAGGTCCCAACCAAAAGCCACCACAGGCCCCAAGCTGGCCCTGGCGCCTGTCAGTACGTCAGAAAATCTGCAGAATTTCTCAAGGCTGAGAAACCAATTTCTTCCACGCCTGGGTAATTCCAAAGCAACTAAATGGATTGCTTCATCTAGCTGCAAATAAGCATGAGAAATTTCAGCCTGATTAGTCTGTCTGAACATATAAATGTCTGAAGGCAGGCTTTCAGAATTAGGATGGACACAGAGCAGCACCAAGATGGCAATGGGCTTGCTTGTGCCTACGGTGAGCTGGAGAGGAGGTGAGGTGGGAAGAGAGCTGGCTAGGAGCCCAGGCTCTTCTGCTGAATGAAGGGAGGTTCAGATACAAACAAGAACTTCCACACAAGGAGTTCATATGCAGCCTCGAGTTTTACCTACATGATTTAATGCTCACAGTCAACTTGAAGATACTACTACGAGACCCATTTATAAGTGAGGAAACAGGCTCAGAGATATGAAGCAACTTGTATTTGACCTGCAAGTCCAGGCTCTAGAGCACTCAGTTACTTTAACATCAAAACTTCTCAGTTCTGGGATCCCTGGGTGGCGCAGCAGTTTGGTGCCTGCCTTTGGCCCAGGGCGCGATCCTGGAGACCCGGGATCGAATCCCACATCGGGCTCCCGGTGCATGGAGCCTGCTTCTCCCTCTGCCTGTGTCTCTGCCTCTCTCTCTCTCTCTCTGTATGACTATCATAAATAAATAATAATTAGAAAAAAAAAAAAAACTTCTCAGTTCTTACTCCCTTTTAAAAATCAACAACAAAGCAAATGCTTCGCAAATTCGTATCAGAGACCAAAAAAATTATGTAATCTGGATCCTCATTATTACAGCAATTTCATATCCTAAAACTCATTCTAAGGAAATAATTGCAGATATTCACGGCAATCTTGCCACAGACATATTCACTGCAACATGGCTTACAGTGGAAAAAAGAGGAAGGCCACCTCAATTTCCAGCAACAGAACATGGGTTAAATGGAGCCACCATTTTAATGAATTTATGCAGCCAGCAAGGACAGATCTAGATCACACAAAACCTGCCAAAAGGCATTTACAGTACAGTGTTCAGTTTCACAAGAGTCTATTTTAAACGATCTCATATTTTTTAAATATTTTAATGTGGCTTTGTGTATGTTTCCTGTATGTTCTGAAATGAACATGTTTGACTCTAAAACTTTTTAAGCCAGTATGAAAAAGGAAATGCAAAGCTGCCGCTTCAGGAGAACCTAATATTTTTTTAAAAAGTAAAAAGAGGGGCGCCTGGGTGGCTCAGTTGGTTAAGGATCTGCCTTTGTCTCAGGTCATGATCAGCAAGGAGCCTGCTTCTCCCTGTCCCTCTGCTGTTCCCCCTGCTTGTGCTCTCTGGAGTGCTCTGTCAAATAAATAAATAATCTTAAAAAGCAAAAAGATCTTTTTCATTGGAACAGTACTGAAAATCCAACTTATGTACACATCCCTGTTTACCAGGAACAAACCTACGGTATTTTCTAAAAAGGCATACTGATACCAGATCCAAATGTGGCCACCTAAAATGTATGTATGTACTGCCATGACTGGCTAATCTGCTAGAGCATTTTTTTTTAAAGATATTTATTTATTTATTTACTTGAGAGGGAGAGAGAGAGAGAATGAGCAGAAGGGAGGGGCAGAGGGCAGGGACTAAGCACGGAGCACAAAGGGGAGATCATGACCTAAGCTAAAAATCAAGAGTCAGACGCTTAACCAACTGAGCCACCCAGGTGGCCCTCAAGAACATTTTCAAATGGCATCATGTTTCTCAGCTGTGCCGAGGCCCAAAAAGGTCCCCCTAGATGACACGGCTGCCAGCCACAGAGCCGTGCAGAGACCTGGTCTCCTTGCACCCAGGCAGGCACGTCTCTCTCTCCACCAGCCTCACTGGGCCTTCACTCATTAACCAGAAGTTCAATTCCTCTCACAGCAGCTGGCCCCAGGGGTGGACTCTAATTCTTCTGAAGCAAGCCTTCCCTTTGGCTTTGTGTAGAAGTAGCAGCAAGAAGAAATAAAAGGGAAGCAGTCTCAGAGAACAGGACCACAGGCTTTTCTTCAAACCCCCTTCAACAGAAGGCACTCCAAAAACAATCTCTAAAATCTGTTTGAGCCTGTAAAGACTCATTAACAGAACTTATTACTTATTAATTATGACTTGTAAGTGTTTAATATTGAAACACCCTACCCCCACTAGTCTTACGACCAAGAACTCACGGTTCTCCAGTCAGAACTGGACGAGAGTGAAGCCGGGGGGAAGAGCTGTGAGAAACCGCTTCCTCTGAAGACATGGCTACACCCGTGAAAATGTATTCCTAAATGATGAAAATCAAATTGCCTGAGAAAGCCATGCTACAGAAGAATAATAGTAATTGGGCATCTTCCCAGAGTTACAGCCTTCCTCTCAGGCCTCAGTGGAGGGGATGTGCCAGGGTTTCATCTCCAGGGTGGGGACAGAAACAGTGGCCTGTGTGCTTCATGCACAAGCACACTGTGCTGCCTGCCTACTTCCTTGGCTTGTCACCAGCATCAGAACAGGGCCTAGATTTCTGATGTTTTGTTGGAGATATGGGAAGGAATTAAAAAATACTAAGCCCAGGGGCACCTGGGTGGCTCAGGTCATGATCTCAGAGTCCTGGGCTCCCTGCTTCTCTTTTTTCCCCTCTGCCTCTTCCCTCTGCTCATGCTCTGTCTCAAATAAATAAATCTTTAAAAAAAAAAAAAAAAAAAAAGAAACTACACCCAGAATGACAGCAACTTTTTTTTTTTTTTAAAGCAACAGTTGGTTGCAGGGACTCCCCTTCTCCTCTACCTCAGAAAAGTGGGTGAGTCCAAATAAGTGAGGTCGAGCAGAGCCTTCTAGCAGCCCAAGACAAGGATCAGGTCAAGCCTCTGGACTCCAAGAATCTGGGTTTAAGCCTAGCTCTACCACTTCCTGGTGTTTACTTAACAGGTTTTTGGAGTCAGGATGTGGGCATCTTTGAGGGACCATTATTCTGCTGGATTTTCTCCAAAAAGGACACAGTAAGTGACAAAGACCATCCCCCCGCCCCCAAGGGTTCCTGGCTCCCAGCAGACTGTCTCCCAATGCTGGAGTTACTACTTCTCGAGCTCACAGGCACGGGTGCAGGCATATGCACGTACTGTCTGCCGTGTGTCCGAGTGCATTACTGCAGAATGACAGAGCAGGGGTCCCCAGTGGCAGAGGTCCAGGTCACACAGTGAGCCTATGGATGTCTGGGACTAGAATCCAGGACGCTGGTCCAGCTTGCCTTCCCCAGAGTTGTGAGGGCTGCTCCAGCATCGGTCAGAAGAGCACACACTTTACAAGGCTCGCAAAGCCCTAGCTCTCCACTTCATTCTCCATCTCTCTGTGACACTTAAAGCTGCAATGTGGCTAAGCCTGGTGTCTTTAATGATAATAATACCAGAATTCTAAAAGAAACCCCAGGAGATCAAAAAAGTCCACCTTGGTACCAGCCTGGCCTCTTTGCTGACAACAGATGCCACCACCTAGGAACATATCCCACCTTACACACCTGCCATTCCCTCCTGCTCAGCCCATCTGTCTCAACTACCCTCTGTGGCCCATGTCACAAAGCGCCTTTATTATTCATGTCTTCATGAGTACTAGACTATAAACTCCTTGAAGGCAAGAACCGTGAAAACATTTGAATTTTTTTTTGTGACTTATCACCTGGCATCCCACTACAGGTTCAACTGCATGTTAGACAAATGGAATCCAGTCAGGCAAGTGTCACCAGGATCTGGAGTCACACCAAGCAAAGGCAAGTGGGACACCAAGCAAAGAACCCAGAACAATTGTGGGTCTGGCCCGAGTCAAGGGGCTCTGGTAAGCCTGGCCAAAGAGACCTAGGGAAGCAATCCTGGATGTCATAGCTGTAGAGGCCAGCTGGAGATGGAAAACAAACAGATGGTCCTTCCTGGTCCCCAGGGGTCTCCACTGTGATCTGAGGCTCTCAAAACAGCTCTATATGGGTGAAGGACCTACGGGGATCAGAGGGAAGGTGCCATGGCCTTCCCCCCTTGGCTTAAGCTCTGGAGTTCTCCTTCTCTTCTAAATGCAAGTATTCTTAGTACCCACCTCAATTCGCTCCCAATGCCACACCATGGTTCCGATCTTTGTGTTCTCCAGTGGGCAGAAGCACACCATCTGGGAGGAGCTGGCTTTCACAACATAACTACCAACTCGAATACTCGAAACCACCAAGGTTAAACTCCCCATCAAACAGCTGTGCATAGTGGTTGTGTTGAACTAACGAACCATTTTAATGGTTCAACAATTAGCTTCACAAAGAGAGACAACCAGGAGACAGACATATGGAGAAAAGACAATCGGTAGGAAAGCCACAGCGGGGTATGGAAGCTGCAAGGGAGAAACTGACCTCCTGCCCTCACGGAACTCCAGATCAGGGGGATTCTGGAAGATGGAGTTTTCATATTTGGGTGATTGTAGGGGGAAATGACAGAACAACTGCCAAGTTTCAAGGCACTCAAGCTCTGCTCAGAAATCTTTATATCTTGACCAGAGGGAAGAAAGACAGCTTAGAGAAAAAGGCTCCCCGGTGCCCATGACTGTGCCTGCCACACACACGCACTTGTGGAGTTGCCCTAGAACCGAGCGAAGAAAGGGCTTCACGGAGACCGCTGCTCTCCTCTGCATGCAGCCAGTGGCATCACCTGGCCTCTCTCTTGCTCCTAAAAACATTTCTTTCCTTCCTTAAAAACTCTGCCCTAGAGCCCTATGTGGTCTTTACCAGACATCCCAGCAGCTACCACACTGCCTCACTCTATTTCCTTCATCAGGTAGGTGCTTGAAGGCCTCTTCTCTCATCACCGGCTGCTTGCTGCCTGGCTGTTTCCCCAACAGGACGTAAGCTCCACGTGGAGCCTGTTGAGACAAGGGCCCCCGTGCCAGGAACAGTGGCTGCCGCCCACTAAGTGCTCAAGCAACATCTGTTGAAGCGATTGAATAAACTAATGGAAGAACATGGCCTGAGGAAGCTGGGCTCCAGCTTCTTGTCTGGAGTGTCAAGAAGCCAAGAGCATCTGAGTGACTCTGTCCCCATCCTCAGGTGAGACTGGGACAGCTGCCTTTTAGACCAGTTAGGTTATTTCAAATGCTTTAAATATTTTTTTGAGATTTATTTATTCATTTATTATTTATTCATGAGAGACACAGAGAGAGGCAGAGACATAGGCAGAGGGGGAAGCAGGCTCCCTGTGGGGAGCCTGATGCGGGACTCGATCCCAGGATCCTGCAATCACAAACTGAGCCAAAGGCAGACACTCAACCACTGAGTCACCCAGGTGTCCCTCAAATGCTTTAAAAGTAATACAATACACAGCTTAAAGCTGTTCTCTAGGTTGGGTTACTAATACTAACCAGTCTTCATACTCAGAAGTTTCTGTCCAAGGGAGTCCCGCCTCTACTGCCTTTACACACTCATGCACACACATGCTCCCTACCTCCCGTACTCCTTAGTCACACAGACTGCGCCAGGCCTGGTGGGTTCTGTCGCAGAGCTGAATTCCCATTCCTCTGACTTCAAAGATTGCACCCTACTCACACCTTTCCTTTTTTATGCCTTCTAAGAAAAGCAAGCAGCTCCCTGAAGAATGGATTCCAACATCATTTCTGACTGAAGCCCTTGCAACGTTGCCTGGGACTGCAGGCATCTCTACCAGTGACCTAGCTGCAAGGGCAGGACACCGGGCCACTGCTCAGCCCTGGTGCAGGCGAGGTACCACCTTCTGTCCACCTACTGAGGGGTGGAGGTGTGGGGGTGGGGAGACTGGGCTGAGAAGGAAGAAATTCCAGCTGCCTGACAGCCTTGGAACATGGCCTTTGTCATACCTCAAGGGTGAAGGACGGCCACCACCCTTCCTCCCTCCCTCCTCCCTCACTGGCTCATGAACTCAACACCAACAGGATGGCCCTGGGAATCTGACAATCCTCAGAGAGAGGGCAACAAAGTCCGTCATACAGAGCTACAAGTGGCAGTGCCCTTATCACGGCGACAGGTGTAATGGCTGGGGAGTTTTATAGAAGCCCGTTTAATAGTTCTTGGGGTTTGAATTCACATCTCAGAACACCTCCCCTTGATTTAGTGACTGTGTATGTGCCTTCCAAAATGTGTCTAACTCTTAAAATATGGTATATAACATGATACTGTTTGGAAATTTGAAAGAAAAAAGCTGATGTCTGCAAAAAGTATTTGACCACCTTTGGTTTTGTTAGTAAAACAGTTTTGTGGTGCCCAAAACTAACCAAAGAGAAGCCACCACACTGGGCTTGGGGTAGGTTTCTTCCAAAGTGTTTACCACTTACATCAGTGGTGGGAGAGTGCGTGGCAGGAGGCATTTGGACTCACTTCATCCCGTGTATGCTATAGCCTTTTTGCTCATGGGCCTTCTGCATTAGGCAGGTGCCCTTCTGCTAAAACGTAAGTAACTTCCCTCCTCTTACAACTTTGTTCATTCAGTTTTCTTAAGTTCATGAGACCTGAGGTAACACCACATAAATTGTGTCCCTCTGCTACTCAACATGCTCAAAGGACTCCCCATCTAATTCAGAATCAAACCCAAGGCCCTATCAGAGCCCACACATTCTGGTCTCCCCTAGCAGTGTCTGAGCCACTTCCACTCTGCTCCCCTATTCAGCCTCTCCATTCCAATGGAAGGTACCTCCTTGCAATCTTCCCAAGACAGCACCTGCACACCCCTCTCCTCAGGGCCTTGGTACGTGCTGTCCCTTCGGTCTCAGATATTGTTTCCCCAGATATCCTTAGACTTTGCTCCCTCACCCCATTTGGTCCCTGTTCACTTATCACTTCATGCAAAAAGTCATTCTGGCCACCTAAAATGTGGTCTACCATCTCCCAGCCTTCTCATCCTATCACTACATTTCCCTTACCAGAATGTAAGCTCCATCCATCAGGGGAAGGGGAAGTCTATTGTCTGTCTCTTCCCCCCCAGAACATAGAGCCACAAGCATGGGAACCCTGCCTGTTGGGTTCACTGTTACTCCCTGGTGCCCAGGTGAGTTCCTGCCTGTCGCACAGGAGGCAGCAGCTCTAACTCCTTCCGAATTGCTAAAGGAAGGAGTTCAAGGACACCTTCATGTAAGGATGGATCAGGTGATCCTGCAAAGGTAGGGAAAGAAAAGGGGGACCGGACCAGGTCCTGTCACCCAGTTTTGCTAAAAAAAGTTGATGACAAAATATGCTGAGTGACATGGTCTTTGACCAGCCTCCCGGGCACACCTGATATGCAGATATTAATACATTAACACTAGAACTAGGTCAGCGAGCTTGGCCTGGATGCCTAAGAAGAGTGGGGTTCTTCTTCTGCTTTGGGTGGTTCCCAGGGAAGACCGCCCCCCTTCAGCTGTGGCACCTGAGACACAGAAAGAGGGACCCCCGCCTTCAGCTGTGTGTGAGTGAAGAGTCAGAAGGCAACAAACAAGGCAAATCAGCCCAGCCCGGGATGGACAGAACGGTGCACACAGGCTCAGCCGTCGGCAGACAGGCAGACACACACCTAGCGCTTGGGAAGTTGGTAATAAAGGGGGTGGTGGACATGATGCTGGGTTCAAGGGAAGATCTAGGGAGAGCGTCCCCAGCAGACAGAATGAGAGGTACGCGCTCTATGTGCTGGAGAGGGAGAGGGGTGGAGAGCGCAGGGCTGCCAGGAGGGGTGGGCACGGGGGGAGGTGGGAAGTGAGAAGCTGTCATACAGGTGGCAAGGCTTGTACGCTGTGGGCTCAAAAGTCATCATTCAATGCCTCCTCAAGATGCTACACGTGTTTAGAGAAGCATATGAAGACAACGTGGTAGAGCCTGATGCACC
The DNA here is from genome assembly GCF_018345385.1 of Vulpes lagopus. Classification (NCBI taxonomy): domain Eukaryota; kingdom Metazoa; phylum Chordata; class Mammalia; order Carnivora; family Canidae; genus Vulpes; species Vulpes lagopus. The sequence continues at coordinate 21,818,590 of NC_054830.1, read as the reverse complement.
CACCACCGTGGCAGAGAACAGATTGCAGCAGCCAACACTGCCTGGACGCTCACCTGTACCCCACACCTGAATCAGCTCATTTAATCCTCTCAGAAACCAGGAGGTGGATACTATTATTTCCTAGATGAGGAAATGGAGGCTCTGAGCAGGTGCCTGACCCAAGGTCATCCAGATCCAAGTGGGGAGGTCCAGATTTAACTCGGGCAGCTTGGTCAAGAGCCTGTGGCCCTCACTAATACCTACCACACCTCCAGCCAGCAGGGATTATAACTGAGGGCCTCAGGGATTTGGGGAACCGAAAATCAGGATTCTCAAGCTACCAAGAGATTTCTGAGTAGGAGAGGCAATCTGAGAGGTGGCATCTGGATGGCACAGTCCTAAGATTTCTGGGACATTTCATGGGTGTGAAGGAACAGAGGACTCAGGTGAGGGCTGCCCTGGGAAGCCTGGGCCAGGTCTTCAACAGACAAACAATTGAAGACCCCCGAGTGTGAACAGACCAAGACAGCAGCCAGTAGAGAGAACCTGCCTCAGCCAGGCAGCTAGAGAAGGCCCCCTATGAAGCAAATGAGGACTTGAGATCAGAAAAAGTGGAAAAGGCTGGGAAGAACTGCTCAGGGAGCTGGAACAGTGTGTGAGGAGGCTCTGAGGTAGGAAGGAGGTCAAATCAGAAGAGCAAAGGATAGTGGTGTCGTAGTAGTCACGAACAAGGTGGGGAAGGGGTGAGAAGGGGGTGCTCAGGCAGCCAGGGCCAGAAGAGCAGCTGGATTCACCTAAGGCTGGGAACTTCCCGGGAAGATACAAGGGAAAGGACAAACGGGAAGGACATTTAGGGCAGTGATTTGAAAGGTCTGGACATTGAGCCAAGGAGGAAAGCAAAGGTCGGCAGGGATCAGGAAGGAGGGAGAACAGGTCCCAGGGCAGAGCTGGGCAGGCAAGCCAGAAGGAGAAGCAAGGGCAGGGTGCTGAGGGAGAGGCTCAGGACTGGAACATCATCCGTGACCACAAACCCAAGGTACCAGGAGGGAGAAGGAGAAGGTCCCTGGAAATGAGAGACCAGAGTGTGCTGACTGGGCATCCATGTAACTGAGCTCAGACAGGTAGAAAGGAAAAGAAGCTGGGTGGCCAGCGTTGTCAGTGAACCAGGGAACTAGCTGGACAGCAGGCAGGTCAGAGTGACCCTGAAACAGGGGAAGTGGGGACGAGAGTGACCTTGACCCACACACATCTGTCCTGCCCACACAGCCCTGCTCTAAGCCACCTCACAGCTGCAATGCATCCAAAATGCTGCAGAGCAGGCACGGTTAGGACAACGTCATCTCACAGAAGGCACACAACGTGTCCCCCCAGGTGAAAGACACACACAACCCAGGTCGTCCGCACGCAGCACTGGTGAGTGCCCATTCTTGCACACATGTAGAAAGGCATGCAGATGTCCTTGCCCCAGCTCCCACCCATCGTCCCTGAAGTATCACCCCTCCCTTGGTAATCTCTTAGTTTCTAAATTATGCTAATGAGGATGGGGCCTCACAAACAACATTAATAATGAAATAAAGACATGCAGTTCATTTGATAAAATATTCATTAAAGGTGTAATTAAATTGACAAAAAAAAAAAAGACACTGATTTCTGCGTGAGGGAAAACCCTACAGATCTGAAGAACTGAAGAATCACACATCTGTCACCATTCGGAAGCTTCAGTAATTCTAGCAGTGACGCTGTGCAGGATGGAAATGTACATGAAGTGGCTGGGAAATGAAACGTGCTCTCCGAAAACCGTGAACATGACAAAATATTAACCAAGACCTTTTCTGTCATTTTCTATTAGGAGAGAGCTTTCCTGCCCACCCCCCACAAAGGGGATGAGAATTTGTTATAGTTTTATAGAAATAGTATATACATCTAACTGTGTATAGTCAGAAGAAGCAACTCAATAAATCCTAAGTAACTTAAAATTTACAATTTTTAGGGGCACCCGGATGCCTCAGTCAGTGAAGTGTGTGACTTAGGCTCAGGTCATGATCCCAGAGTCCTGGGATGGAGCCTCATGTCAGGCTCCCTGCTCAGTAGGGAGTCTGCTTCTCTCTCCCTCTACCCCTCCCCCCTGCTCATGTTCTCTCTCTCCCTCTTCTGTCTCAAATAAATAAAATCCTTACAATTTCCAATTTTTAGAATGATTTCTCTGGAGCATTAAATAACTTTAAGGTCAGAAGAATTCTAGTTAAAAATTCATACCTCAAGAACTAAATGGTAAAAAAAAAAAAAAAAAAAATGCTGGCCAGGCCTGTGTCACTGGTCCTTGCATGGGCCTTTGCCTGCTTGTGGGTAAATTGAGGCTCCAATGGCTGACCTCTGTGTGCCCTCTGGGCGAAAGTTCTGAGTCTGCCAAAGAGACCATGGAACAGGGCTGTTAGTCATCTCCGGAATTCAATTTACCGTCACAACCTCAGTGAAGCCCTTTCTCTACCCTCCACGCAGAAGGAACAGCTCCCTCCTCTAAGCCACCCCCCTCCCTCATACAGAACTCAAATAAAGCAGAGCTCATCCTTGGCTGCAATTATCAGTGTAATATCTACCCAGCTATTAGGCTACCAGCCCCGGGCTGTAAGCAGGGCTGGGGTTGAGTCAGGTTTCCATCCCCCGTGGCAAGCAAAGAAGAAGGCAACAGAGGGTACTCAGCCAGCACTGGTGAATGAGTCAGTGAAGGAGAGAGTGCTTCTATCCCCAGGCTTCAGAGTGCCCCGCAGAGGCCGGGGGCGAGTGGGGGGTCCCTTGGAAACCTGAGGAGGGCAAGCTTTCGAGGGTTTGAGTAGGACAGGCCATGAAGCTTTTGTCCCAGCAAGTCCAGAGTTTCTGTTGACACCCACCACAGAATGCCTCACCAACAAGAAAGAGTCATAAAAACATGTGGACTGTATACCCGATGAAGGCAGTCTCTGGGCGCTATCCAAAGAATCCACAATTTGCAAACACTGTGAAGGTCTTTCAGAATTATTTAGTTGTGCAGTATTACCACAAGGATCTATGGAAGTACACCTGGGAGAGACCTTGGTGGCATATACACAGCCAAAAAAGAGTGTCCCCAGAGACCACGCACCAGCCTGCCTTCAACCAGCCACTGGTTATGAAATTAACACCACTCAGAATACTGACTTCATTTGTTGATCCCACTCACCTACTGGACTTTCCTTTAGCATTACAGGGCCTTTTCTGGGACCTGAGGAATAGGTTCAGACTGACTCCAGACATGGTAATAATGCCCTTAAAGCTCTGGTTCCTGATGCAGGCCTCGACTGAAACATCCTCTCAACAAGTGTGGTAAAGATGAGAAAACATAGCATTTGGTGGCCTAACCCATTTCAAGTACTCATTTTGAGTCAGTGGATACCCAAAATTCTCACAACCAGCTTGGTTTTCTCCCTTGAGCTCCAGTCAACTACTCTAAGTTCCCACAGGTGCCTCCAGTTAGATATTGCACAGGCATCTCAAACTCAGCATGTCCAAACAGAGTCCATGATCCTGCCCTCTTTTCCTAAGCTGGCCTTTCCCCCCAGGGTTCCCTAACCCAGAAAACAGCCCTATCCCACATCTAAGCCAAGATCCTCAGAGTCTATCTTTGCTTCTCGTCCTCTTCTGCTACAATCAAACAATCCCAAACTCTCTTCGGTCCACTCACCAGTCATTCCTCAATTTGTCCCCCTCTGTCCATTCCTACTGGAGCCCACATCACCTTATTTCTCCCTGAGCAATGCCAGCACCTGCATGACCAGGCTGCTCAGTGTACTCTTGCCTCTCCATCAACTCACATCCACCCAGTAACCAAGGCAGTTTTTCTGTGACACATGGCACTCCTCTGCTTAAAACCCTTCAGTGGTTCCTCATAGCCCTTAGGACCAAAGCAAAGCTCCTGCCCTGACCTGGAAGCTCCCCCCCGCCCCCTGATGTGACTCTGTGGTCCTCACTCCTTACTCCTGCCCATCCAGCCATGGGACTCTCCATGGACTTCCCTAAACACATCACGCCCTGAGCAGTCTTCATGTCTCTTCAGTTAACAAAAGTCAACTCACCATCAGATCTTGTTTACCCACCACTATCTCAGGGAAGTCCACCTTGACTCCTTAGACCAGTTTCCTCACCATAATCCTCCTATACCTGTCTTTAATATATTTGTTTAATGTCTTCTCAAGTATATCATTAGCTTAATGAAGTTAAAGACAACGCTCATCTTATTCTGAACTAAAGGATCTAGGTTCATTCAGTTCAGATCAGGATCTGTGATCAGTGATCACTAACTGGCAAGTAACTTTGGGCAAGTTCCTTATTTTTTCCAGATCTTAATTCTCTCATTTGTAAGATGGAAACATTTAAATATCCACTTGTCTAATCCAAATAGTTTCTGGAATAACAAGACCACCAAAGTAAAGACAGTCTAAAATTTGTTAAGCTTTTTATCAAAGTGTGAAGCATTTATTACCATTACTTTTCACAATACTGAAGTCTCTGGTCCTTGTGAATATTTTTGTTGCATATAATGACTGAGAAAAAAACCTGAAGTGGATTAAGTTTGCTTTGGGGTTTTTTAATACACCTATTCTTATTATCATAGGGTGCCACAAAAATTGGGTAAGGAACCGTTGCCTCTGAGACAATCAAGAAAAGCAAAGCAGGAGACAGGAGGCTACTATATACCACAGGGTATAACCAACTGGGACAAGGAGCCATCTTGTCCTCCAAGGGGGAAAAACTGAGAACAGAGGCCAGAAAAAAGTCAGTGGGAAAGTCCTATTCTCTTTCCTCTGCATGAATTCCTCTGGCTAATGCACTGGCCACAGGGCTGTCCCCATTCTACCAGGAACTGAGACCTTTCCCTCCTCTCACCAAGGGGCTCATTATGTGGCAAGGTTGCTCAGGAGAATTCACCTTCCAAGGTTTTCCAGAAGAGTGGGCTTCCTGGTCTATTACACACAGATCCTACATGCAGTATAGGGGCTCCTCTGTTCCCAAACCACAGCTAGAACTACTTAAACCAAATGAGGGAGAGCGCAAAGAAGTAGGTCTTAGAGGCAGGAACCTGGGGTCTGGGCTTGAACGGCCCTGGTTTGAATGTTCTCACCTAGACTCTCCAACCACCTGCCTATGGGAGCTTCTGTTTCCTCCTCTGTGGAGCAGGGAGAACATGGCCTGCCAGGCCTTCCTCCCCAGGCAGCTGTCAAGGTCACATAGGAAGGTGTAGATGCCCTTTGTTGAGAGTATAGCACTGCGTGCTCACACCAGTCATCTGCTGTCCTCACCAGGGTGGCCCTCCTCCAGGCAGGGACCAGCTGCAGCAGGCTAAGGCTCAGCCCCCAAAACCCATGGGAAATCCAGTTCCCCTAGACAAGGTCTTCACACGCTCTCTTCCTCAAATCAGGTGTTCAGTTCATGTGACACCAAAAGAAGCACATTCAGAAGGTAGAATCACAAAGCAGGCTTTGATAATGCTGTGATGAAAATAGGTCAACCTGCTTTAAGATTCAAACCTGGCCTCAGCCCAGTCTGATTTTTTTTTTTAAGTCAAATCTCTCTTCTTCTTTAAGACAATGACAATTTTTCCGGCATTAGGACCATAAGTGGGCCAGCCACATCTTCTAAGAAGCCAATCTATGCTACCCACCATTGATGCATGCCCCATCCTGACTCCCAGAACCCTGACTCCCTAAGTGCAAATCCACCTCAGGTGACAGACGCCAGGCTCGGGAGGGATGCCGCCCCAAAGGCTCTCTGGGCAGGCAGGAAGCCATGCTCAGCATCATCAGCCTTCTGTGTCACCTTCCTGGCTCTATTAATTAAGCTTCGTTTATGAGACAAGCATTTCAGCAGCAGTGTAGGTGTGAGGAGACAAAGGCGCGTGAGGATGGCAACTCTGCCCCACATTAAAAATGAATTAGGCAACTGAAATTGACACATCCCCTTCTTTTTTCCCCCCTGTGTTTTAAAGAAGTGGAAGCATAAAGAAAAGGCATGAATTAAGCTTTTCATTCTTCAGGAGAACCGTGAGCACAAATACACTTTGGGGATCTTTGCCTATTGAGACATTTTTCCCCTAAGTCCCTCCCACCACACTGGATTTCCAAACCCAAAAACAAAGAGCCTCTCATGGAGATATCTATACAACCTGGCAAAGCAGGAAAGCAGGCAGGCTTTGCAGACACATTCTGTTAGTCTTTCATTAAGCAAATACAACATGACTACAGTTCCAACAATCCACCAACCAACAAATCTTCCCATCTTCCAAGAATATCTAAGTAGAGATCATCTTTGAGCTTCAAGGAGTTTAAGTTTAAGCTGGGGAATAAAACCCACCAAGGCAACGTGAACAATGAGAAGGCAATCAGAGATGAGCTCCCTGACTGCTGGGACTAAGTCGCCTCTCTTTCCACATCCCTTTCGAGGCCTGTAAACATTGGCAGAGGGATGGATGCACAGGCAAATGATGGACAGAACCAAAGTGCTATCCATGTAATCAGATGTTGAGGATGGAAATGTTCTTTAGTGGTAAAGATTCTGCGCATCTTGGATAGAAGAACATACAGACATCTCTTAAGAAGTAAGAGCAACAATACAACCACCTCCCCATGCCCCACCAGCACACAACTCAAAACTTCTTAGAACACTCAGTGCTAGCTTGCATCATAAAAAGCTCCCTGAAGGTAGGATTAGTGTTTATCTGTTCATGATCTCCCTCTTGGCATATGTTAGACATTCAGTGGGCCGCTGAGCAGATGAGAATGAGGCGGGGGGTGGGGGTACCTGGGAGTGACAGCATGGGTTTCTGGATCCCACCTGGATTGGGCCTTGTCACCTCAAAGCACTATAGGCCACAGTTGCTGTCCTAAGTGAGGCCCAAGTCTGTCACGGTAGAAACCAAACTGCCTCATTATGCTTTCGCAAACAAGAAAAAGAGGACTCTGACAAACTACAGAGGAGGCTGCTCTTCTGCCTCCATCTCCCTCATGGTGCTTTAATGCAGTCTAAGCCAGATGGGCAAATGACTGCCCATCCTGCTCTTTGCAGCTCCCTGATGGGCCACAACTTGCACGCCTGTTTAACAGAATGCCAAGGCAGCTGCCAGTGCCCCTGCCCTCTGCTGGGCACCTCACATCCACCTTGCAGAGCTCTTGATTAGAAATGGTGCAGTCACCAAGCAGAAAGCCCCCTGAGGAGAGTCCCAACTGGTGGTTTAGCAGTCACAGGAGTCCTTACACTGCCTAAGACAACCTTGGGCTGCCACTGGCACCAGCTGTTCTCAAGTCAAGGAAGGGAAGATGAGGCTCCCAAGCAGGCCCCTGCCTTGCAACAGGGCAAGACGTACAATTGTATCTATCCCTACACCTGTAGATCATAGAGCTTAAGAGTCTTTCTGAAAGAAGACAGCTCAAGCTGCATTTGTCAGATGCCAAGCAGATAGACCCAGCCCTCAGCTGACTGGTAAGATGTGCCAAGGCCTATGCCTGAGCTAAGGAAGGAGGGACCAGGCAGGGAGACCGGCCCTAGAAATGTCTGCTCCATACAGGGCCGGCCTCAGGATCCTACAGGTGGCCCACTGGTCTGCAAAGTCCACCCTATCTCAGGCCAAAGTACTGATATCCACATCAATGCTATTTTATTTCCTAAACAAATGTCCCAAGTACATGTCTAAGGCTGAGTTCCGGGTGGGGTAGTGAGGTGGACAGAGAAAAGAACAAGACTCAGCCCTACTCATTGGGATGCAGTCTAAAGAGATGGGTGAACCATGCTGGGAAGGGTGAAGGCCTCCAAACTTGCCCTAATCAACCCTATAGGATCTGGATGTTGAAAGGACTTGTCAAAATTCATTCACATGCTAACCTTCCTCTCCTAGAATATAAGGTGCAAGTCCTTTCAAAGGTTACAGAGACCTCGGACAATTGGAGGGGTGGAAAGTACACAGACACAAAATTCTGCATGTAATTTTAGGTAGTTCCCACACCCTAATACCCACTGGATGGCTCCTAAGGAGTCCACGGGCCTCTGGTCAAGAGCCCTATCCCAAAGGAAAGCTAGTTGCACCAACTTGCCAGACTATTTGCACTAATATCACTGGAGTGGAGTGGGGTGGGAAACCAGGTGACCCCTCAAGTCACAGCATGCAAAAGGGAAGACTCAACTTGCCTCCACTGTGTACCAGACAGAGCCCAGCATTCCTGGAGTTCCTTCTTGGCTGTCCCCAGCCACTTGACATGACTCTCATACTTTTTTCTCTGGCTGGAATGCTTTCCCTGCAGCTTCTAAAGTGCTCAAGCCCACACTACCCTTTCCAGATCAAGCTCAAATGTCCCTTCTTTAAAAGCCTTGCTTGCCCTCTCCCTACCCCTGGTAACCATGAGGAAGGTCTGCTTGCCTGTGAGAATCCAAAGTACTTTTTCTGCCCCTCTCTTGGGTCCCCAGCCACTTTATAAATTGAACTATACTTTTTCTATATTCATGTTCCCCTCTCTCTTCAGACTCAGATCCTTAAAGCCAGGGCGTTTCCAGATGCAGAATCTTCCATGGGATAGCTGCACTGGGGACCTCAAACATGAGATGTTTGCTGGTGGGTGAAAGATGGCTCAGTCATACAGCCATAGAAAGGGAGGGGACAGGGTTACACACCTGTAGAAGAGTGAGGGAAGAACCACCTATAAAAAGGAAGACCCTTCCCACTGGGCTTGAAAGGCAGGCAAGGCAAGAGAAACGTTAGAATATTTACATGAAAAGCTCAGGAGAATATATTCCAAGACAGAATGTTAAATCAAGTCTTCAGAGTCTGCATACCACACAAATGGTGATAATCAAGAGGGAGCCCCAGATGTTGGACACAGAAGTCAGCTTGGTGTTGTGACAACAGTCAGAAGGCTCTATAGAAGACAGCTGTTCCAAGACACCCAGAGGCTATCCTGAGACAGAGTAGTACCCACAAACCTGGAGATGCAGGCAAAGACTAAGTACTGACTTATCTGCCAAAAATGCATGCCCAACGGACCTCCCAGCATCTCATTTCCACTTTAACTCATTAGCATGAAGTGGAGGTGAGCAGACCAGAAGACGGCAGGCAAGGTCTGCAGGTCCAGCTCTACTATCATCCAGCCCCAGGGCCCTGAGCCTATTGTTCTCCTTGAGCCTTAGTTTCCCTGTATTTAAAGTAAGGATGTTCGATATTAGCTCAGAATCTTTCTAGCCCTGAAGTTCTAGAACTCTATTAAGTATTTAGCACATCCCTGCTCGGTCTCACACCAGACAGAGCCCTAAGCAAGTTACAGAAGAAATGGTAAGACAAGCCTCTTCCTTGTCCTGCTATTGGTCTTTGTTATGGAATGAATGCTGTGTCTTCCAGAAGTTCCCGTGTTGAAGCCCAATGTGATGGTGTTTGGAGATGGGCCTTTGGGAGGTAATTAGGTCATGAAGGTGGAGGCTTCATGAATGAGGTTAGTGCCCTTATAAGAAAAGACAAAGAGATAATCTCTTTCTCTTTCTCTCTCTCTCTCCACTCCCACCAGGTGGGGACACACAGCTAGAAGGCATCCACCTATGTACCAGAATGCGGGCTCTCACCAGACACCCAATCTGCTGGTACCTTGATCTCAAACTTCCTAGACCCCAGAACTATGAGAAATAAATGTTGTTTAAGCCACTCTGGCTCTGATTTTTGTCATAGCAGCGTGAACTAAGACAACATTTACCTCAGAAAATGAAAGGATACGAAAGTAACTGTTAGGTAACTGGAATCATATCCTGTGTGTATGATGTGTGTATATACTTGCCTAGGAAAGGTTCTAAAATATTCCACAAGGTTAACAGTTATTTTCTCCGGGCTGCCTCTTTAGGGTAATTATTGTTTTCATATTTCTACTTTTTGGTGATTTCCAAACTTTCTACACTGACAGTGTATCTGATTTATCTATCTACTTATTTAGGCAAAAATAAAGCTACCAGTTCTCAGGGAGGACTGGGAAGGAGGCACACATGCATTAGCCACAAATCCACTATAACGAGATTCCAGGTTTTGGTAACAAGTTCCCCGGAGGTACAAGACTTAACTTGAGCCAAGCATTTCACATCCATTCATTCTTATGAACTGCAAAATAGCCTCAAGACAAGCAGAGCAGCAACTGGTAGCCCTGTTTTACAAAGCAGGGGTCTGCTAGGTCTAGAGAGAACGCCTAGCCGACTTAACCAAAGTCTCCAGACTGGTTAGTGGCCAAACGCAGACTTGACTCCAGACCTTCTAACTCCTAGTCAGGTCACTCTCTTTTACCTACTGCCACTTGCTTCATTCTGTGAATACCAAATACCAAATGACCACTGTGTGTCAATCACCATGTTGAACACTGGAGGGAGGGGTTGGGGGAGGGGGAAGTCTTAAAGTCTCAAGGAACTTGGAGATGTTCACACATGGTTCTTGGAAATCAGCTTCTGATATGTAAGAAAAACAGGCACATCTATTCAGTTATTCATTCACTCAAATATTTATTAAGCATCTGCTATGTGTTAAGCCTTGCACTAGGCACTGGGGAATATAAATGTTGAGCAAAATAAAGTGGGCTCTACCTTCACAGCTCTTGGTGCCAAAGAAAGCCAAGGAAGGTTATGAGGATGCTTTAGCACAAAGCTGTCTCTGCACCTAGAAGTCATAATCCACACTCTCCAGATGGTGAATGTCCCTTTCTGCAGAGAAAATAGGATTAGTTCAACTGCACTTTATTCACCCAACAACCAGTGCCTACTATGCACAAGTGTCATGAGAGACACCAAGAAGCTGGGCAAGTGTCTACAAATACGTCCTCTATCCACTGTACTAGAAGATGCTTCTAACTAACCAGTGCTGAGAGCTGATGGAGCAAGACTCACCAGCAGTGAAATAGGAGGATCCAAATGAAATCAGATACATCCCAATCATTGCAAAAGAGCAGAGCGAGGGAACTCTTCATTTTCACCTCCAGGACTTTATGGGGCCTCCCATTCATGACATCATGGATTCCCCCACAACCTCCTTAAAAAAGCAACAGACACAACCTCCATTTTTAGAGAATGACACATCTGGATGGCACCAAATGACACCTTTCGCAGAAAAGATGCACAAGTCAGAGAAAGCCTTTGTGGATGACCAGGTGTCAGGCACCACCAGGAGGGCAGGAAGAGTTGCAAGGATCTTTGAACTCCCTGGAGCCCATTTTAGGTAAAAACATAAAAGGTGTGTGACCTGTCCACACGACTGCAGTGACACCCCTTCATCTTATCACAAGCCCCTCCTGGGTCCCCCTGGCCCTGAGCTGTCTTCTCCATTCCAAGACGCTCCCGCATAGCATCTGGGGCCTGGATGGCACTGCCTTGACCTCATGTCCTTGCAACAGAAGTGCTTTGTCTATGTCTGCACCAGGCAGGAAGCAGAATATGGTGTCAAAGAGCCAGACCTGATAGGTCAAAACCACATGCTCTTCCTACCCGTCTGCTCAAAGCCCTGCTTGCTGCCACCCTAAGTTCAGGGCAACCTTGATTTACTTGAAGGGTGTTTTTAAAGATTACTAGGTAAATACACACTTGTGTTATTCTAATTTCTATGTTAAGTGAACCAGGGGAAATAAATTCCTTCATGAATCTTTGCAGGAGACAAAATAACCACTTCCGAAACCTCAGAAAGGAGGTAATTTCCCAAATAAGGTTTTTTGGTTTGGATGTCATATATCAGGCATCCTTAACTGGGGTGCCCTATAATAACAAAGGTCTTTAAGTAAAAGAAACCAAAAAAGGAAACTACTTAGAAAGATGCTTCAAAATTAAATAAGGAAAGAGAAATGTGATTATGATTAACTGAAGTTCAAGTTGTGATTTACTGTTTTTAACATGATTGCTTGGTCCATCTGTTGGATTCCAGAATGCCTCAGAATGTCTTTTCTGGTTATTTTACATTCATCGAAGGAGCCTGCCAATGTCAGCTTTCGCTTACTGTTGAGAGTAAAAATATTAAGACAGTCTTCTAAATTTCAGTTTGGAAAACCAGCCTTATCCACCAGAAGTCCTCTGGCTCAGAGGGTAGCACTGAGCAGGAGAAGCTCCTGAGCCCAAGTGCTAAGGCTAACTCTGGCTCCTCCCTCACTCTGCCCTTCACATTCAGTCTGTTGCTCAGGCCTGGTCACAGGTGTCAGATCCATCCCCTGCCCCCTTCATCCTCACATCTGCCCTGACCTGGGCCCCTAAGAGCTCTCTTCTTCAAGGCTATGCAAAAGGCTTCCCAACTACTGTTCCTCCTCTGCCCTGGGTCTCCTTTGTTTCAGCTGGATGTGTCCTAAAGCCCAGCTCAGACTGCTATCACATGACCCCCTGCAGGCTATGTAATTTGCAGAGCCCAGTGCAAAATGAAAACGCACAGCTCTTTGTTTGAAAAGCACGAAGAATTTCAAGACAACAGCAGAGCATTAGCCAAGTGTGGGGCCCTGTGCAGCTGTGTAGGTCACATGCCCATGAAGCCTGCTGTGGAAAGCTAGCGCCTCAAGAATCATGGCCAAACTTCTGAATCTGGCACTCAAGGTCCTCTACTGCCTGGCTCCACCTTCCCTTTCCTCCTGGTATGCCTCCAGCTCCAGAAACACAAAACTAGTCATGTCACGGAGTCCTCTTTCACCGTCCCACCTCCATGCCTCTGTGCATACCCTTCCCCATCAGGAATGCAAGTGGACATTTCCCTCCTCTGTGCCCTCTCCAGACCCAGCAAGGACTTTAATGTGTGAAAGACAACCCACCTGTGACTCTGTCTCGTTCTTCCTCTACCAGAGCAAGAAACGATGATTGGTCTTCTAAGGTCCAGTGCTGAGCGCAGAGCCTGGCATAAAGTAAGCCCCAAGAATGAATGGCTTAGCTCCCTCTCCTTCACCTGTCCTTCTGGACCACCCCCACCCTACTCCCTACATAGCCACACCCCACCTTCAAGGCTCAGCTCAGATTCCGTGGCCCTCATCAGCTCTCCTATATTCTCCCAACTGGATGGGGTCCTGCTCTATTCTGTGCTCCCCACTACTCCTCCTTTTCCCTGAGAGCATCTCCCTCTATCCTACTTTTATACCACACACTAAACACATGACCTACTATCCACAGCAAATGAGCTATAGACACCCCAAGAAAGGGGCTTTTCCTTATTCTTTTCCATGCTCTCAGCCCTTCTGAGTATCTTCTATACAGCAGATTCTCCATGAGTAACCTCTGACTGAATAACAAAAATAGGTTATATAATACTTCCCTCTGCCATGATACCCCCTCCCAAAACACTTCAAGGTTGAGGGTAAAATTCAAAGTTTATAGAAATCTTAAAGACAGAATCACCTCTTATGTTAAAAAAGTGCTTTAGAAGCACTCTACAGCCACTGCATCCCCTTGGGAAGGGAACAAAAGACAAAGGAAGGTGGCGAATTCTGTGGCTGGTACTGCATGAGGCTCTGAGCCTGTGTCACCTCAGGCCTCCCACTGCTGAGGGAGCTACTGCAGTGGCCGCCCGCCCCACTCTCCTGGTGAGAACCCCCTCCTCTGTGGGGCACCTCTTCCTCTTGTGGTCTGGGAGGCAGGGCCTCCATCACTGGCCACTGTGGGGTTGGAAGACTCAGTCACTCTGACCACAGTGAAAAGGACAAGAACTCAGGGGCCACCGTGGGATTTCTCTAATTTTTCTATTGGAAAAATGCTCTTTGGGTTGTGTTGCCGGGTTGGTAGGATAGGAATCTGGGGCTGCTAACAGTTCTCTTGCCGCCACATCAGAAGAGGAAGTCACACGGAGACCAGCACCCCCACCCCAGCACCCCAGGACCATGGGAGGCATGGTGCTGCACCCTGGGTTGCTGGCTCCCCCATTCTGCAGAACTTGACCTGGGCTTCTGTCACCTGCAGCTCAGGGGATCAGAAGGAGCCCCAGTCCCCAGGAAGACGCAGATCACTCCCACCTTACAGAGGTGGAAGCTGAGCCAAGTTCAGGGCGGCACAGCGGCCACATGGCCAGGGAACCATGGATCCCCCAATGCCCATGTCCCACTTTTCTGAAATGAGGTGACAGAGCAGTGGCCGTGCACCTCGGGCAGCCCTGACAACAAGCTGAAGCTGAGAAAGTGGGCCCAGGAGCTGTACTGGTGACATGACCCAGTAACGTGCCCCGACAGAGCACACGTACATATGGGCAGCGGTGTGAGCATCTAGTGGTTCCACTTAGCCAATCAAATGAAGAAGTGAAAACTGAGTGAGGGAAAGGGCTGGACTCCTTCACTGGTGACACGAGTGCATTCTGACTGGCTTGTGCTCAGACCAGTCGCCACAGCCCACCAGATGGCAGAGGCCAAAAATAAAAACTGCTGTCAAAGCAATTTAGACACATCCGAGAATAGTGGGAATAATGGCTCCATGATCGCTTATTAATGGAAGTTTTCCATATTGGAACCACACTCTGAGACTGTTACGGTGAGGGCAAGAAGGGGTGCCAAGCTCTCTCAATGGGACCCCCCCACACACTAATCCCACTCTTTGCATCAGAGTGCCAGATGGGGAAAAACCGTTAGTCTGATGGAGAATGGAGATTCACATGTTCTTACAGAAAATCGTTACAGAAAGCAAGGATTCTCTGAATACACTGTTGCCTTTAGGATTTCTGCACACTGAAGATTTCACTAAGAATTATCACATCTACAGACCAAATTGTATTTGAATCCATTTAACATTTAAGAGGATACACTCACCAGAAATGCTCATGGGTCACCATTTTAAGAAAGCAGGCAGGAGTCGCCTGGGTGGCTCAGCCGGTTAAGTGTCCGACTCTTGATTTCAGCTCAGGTCATGATCTCAGGGTTGTGAGGTCAGGCACCATGCTCAGCACAGAGTCTGCTTGGGATTCTTTTCCCTCTCCTTCTCCCTCCTCCTCTGCTCCTCCCCCTACTTACATGCTGTCTAAAATAAATATTTTAAAAAAGAAAGCAGACTGACAGGTCAAACTTTAGGGCCCTCTTGTTATTTTTACAGTGTAACAAATGTCAGTGGCATCCAAATTCTTGGGTCACTGTGATGGAAACAAATAATATTTCCCTATTGAAGAATAGTAGCACATCCTTCCACTGGCATGCCTTTGGCCTGAAACCAAGACATCCAGGAGAATAAAGGAAAGATGCAAAAAGGACCACCAGCTTTGTCATGTCTCAGTGGTGAGAGGGAAGTTGCCCATGAGACACAAAAATGCCCTCCCAACAAAAACCTAACAGTTTTGGAAAAATATGTTTTTCATCTATTTAGCCATTTATAAGCTTACTCTTAAGAACATGAAACACTGCCAGTTAAGGCATATTCTTTGCCTTTTCAACATTGGAAGGTTGTCTTAAGGACTTCTGCACACCAGAAAATAAAGGTGAGCATTCTGCTGGGGGTCAAGTATTATCAATACTGCAATTAACAATCTAACACCAAGTCTTATCACGTGAGTGACTACAAGTGTCTAGCACCCTTTAACATAGAGAATGGACTGGTTATTTTTAATGGACCTAACTAGTCAAAAAATCTATCAAAATAGGTTAAAACAATTGGTGTGCAACTTCACTTTCATAAAATAACGCTGAATGACCTAAAAGGACGCTGCTAGATTTCTACCTGGCTGGGTAATCCTCTGAGTTTAGGTAACGTTGAATGCCATCTGGTACCAGCAAAATGACCACTGAGCCTGGACCCTGCAAGGCTGTGCACCATAGCCACATCTGTGCAAGTCAGGAATTCCCTGGCAGGTACTAATACATCTAGCGAAAGCAGGAAGCAAATCAAACAACAAATGATTAGAGCTTGAAAACAGAAATGAACATGACCCAACTAAATCCAGTTCTCTGTCCCTGACAAGACCAAACAGGAAGCTGGCCCAAATCACAATCCCATCCGACACCCCAACTTTTTCTGCCTTCTGCTCCCCCCTCTGCCACACCATAGATCCTATGCCTTGACAGATACCTCTGTGAACTCTCCCCTGATCTCTAGCTGCACCTCTACTCTACACAGCAAGTTTCTCTCTCTCCTTAGAGCTCCCAGGGTCTTCTTGTGCACCTAACAGGCTGGCATTCCTAATATCGTCAAGTAGTTGGTAGGGACAGCTCTCCCTGCAAGAAGGTGCTATAAGCTCCTGAGGGCCAACTCTATGCTCCAGTGCCCCTCTGAGCCCTCCAGACTGACCCAGTGTCAGGCACACTGTAGATGCATCCATAACATTGGGGGATTCAAGAGAGAAGACGCCAAACCTTCACATAAGCCAGCCCTATGCTTCTGTCTTAAGACTTGAGTGGGGTCATGAACAAAAGACACCACTGCAACATCACTGAGGAATCCAGGGAAGGACATGTGATAGAGGATGGTGGGAATCAGACATGTGGACTTCAACAAGAAGTACCTGAAATGGCAAAGTGCACAAAAGTGTGGATTTTAACAGAATCTCAACAAGCTAATGAGTAGAAACTAGTATAGGCTTGAAATAGCCGCCCCCCCCCCTTTCCATCCATCTGGGAGAATTTCATAGTCAGTGATTTTGACCCACATGTAACATTTTGTGTTCCCTGTAATCTGGCTTACTTTAGAATTAAAAATAAACACTGCCCTGCCATCAATGAAATCATCCCCTAAAGAGTTAATGAGAATAGCACCAAGGGAGGCAGGGAAGCAAGGAAGCTCCCTTCCCCCAATCATGTGAACCCAGTAAGAAAGGTTCAAAGACAAATAAACACTTCCTTTCACATCATCCCACAAGCTGGAAACATTAGAGTAGCATCCTCAGATGTAGAAAAGAAGGCACGCGCGGGTGTGCATGGTGGAGAGAAGGGTCCCTCATCGTTTACAACAGAGACTACACAACACACACCACATGTTTGAGCATCCTTTCTGTAGCTACCAGTCCTCCTGAGAGGCTCCTCAGATACCTCTTCTCACCCTCCCTCCTCCTGGCACGAGGCAGTACAAAGAACACTGGGCCCCTAGTCAAGAGACCTTTATTGTAAGCCTGCTCTTCATTCATTCAGCCACTCACTTATTCTTGGATTCGTTCATTCCAGAAAATAAAGAGCAGATGGTGGTGATGGTTGCACAACAATGTGAACATATTTAATGCCGCTGAAC
The DNA here is from genome assembly GCF_018345385.1 of Vulpes lagopus. Classification (NCBI taxonomy): domain Eukaryota; kingdom Metazoa; phylum Chordata; class Mammalia; order Carnivora; family Canidae; genus Vulpes; species Vulpes lagopus. The sequence goes on along the minus strand of NC_054830.1, from coordinate 21,801,448 downwards.
TGTACACTTAAAAATGGTTCAAATGGTACATGTTATGTATATTTCACCACAACAAAAAAGTGTGTAGAGTGCCCACTCTGTGCCCTTCACTGAGCATACATTATTCATGCAAGTATTCTTGCCTTCAACCAACATTTAAAAGTGGTCATGTGCCCAGAACTATTCAAGATACTGGGCACACAGCACTGGAAAACCAGAAAAGAAAGAACAGAAACTCAGAGTGTTCACTCTATTGGGGGAGACAGACACAAAATAAGATAAATAAGTAGGATGTGCCATATGGTATAGGTGGTGGTGGTAAGTACAAGGGAGAAAAATAAAGCAAAGAAAGGCAGTGTGAAGTGTCGGGGGGGTGGGGAGGTGCAATTTAAGACACAGAGGCCGAAGAAGTCTTCACCAAATGGGTGACTTTGAGTTTAAATCTAAAGAAATGACAGTCAGCCATTAAGATATATGAATAAAAAATTAAAAAATAATAAACTTTCTGGACAGAGAGCCCAGCAAGTGCAAAGGCCCTAGGACGTAAGCAAGCCTGGCATGTTTGAGGAATGGCAAGGAAATAAGTGTGGCCAGAGTGGGATGAAGAAAAGAGTAATAGGAGATGAGCTGGAAACAAAGGAGGATTCACATGGGTGAACAAAACAAACACAGGCCCTTCCCTATGGCTATAGGAAATAACCAAGCTAATAAACAACTGCTATCAAGAAAATAAGGTGGGCCCAGTGAGAGAAAAATATGGGGGAACTTTTAAGTAGAGGAATTATAAAGGGCAAAAGGAAGGAACATTTAGGCTAGGAATTCATCGATAAAAAGGAGCTTCCAAGTAGGAGAATAGGTCTGAAAGCTCTGTGACCATGAAGGTTTTTGTCTTTCATCATCTCAAAGAAACTAAAATGATGTGGCTGAAACATCATAGGCAAAGGAGGGAGAAGACAGGGATGGGGGGTGCAGAGATCACACGGAGCCTCACAGACCCCCAATGTGAAGCCCAAGCTTCACAGCAGAAGGGTCGATGAATGGGTTTCTCAGGTGAATGAACAATATGCTAAGGTTTGCTTCAAAAAGGCCACCTGGCCACTGTGTGGGGAGGAGAATGGAAATGCAGAAAATGATGACAGTTTAGATTAGGGAGATGGCAGGAGACACATGGAGAGGTTCAGAATAAATCCAGAGGCACACAGGACAAGGCACTTGATGATCTGTTGGTAAGATCAGGAATGAGAAGGAATCTAAGAGACCCTCAGACTTGTGGGTTCAGTACCTAGGTGGATGGGATGCCATCGTTGGGACAGGGAAACGAGGGGTAGCCAAGCCAGGGCCGGGAGTTGCAGGTTCACTGGATGTGTGGAGCCTGCAGTGCCTTTACAACATTCATGTCAAGGTTACCGATGGGTCAGGGGTAGATGTATAAATTTAGTACTCACTAGCAAACAGCATATAAAGAGATAGAGACAGACAAAAAGAGCATAGAGATCCCAAATCAGTCCACAGGCTGAGTATTTGTTTTCTCATCTGTAAAACCAGGGTGATGCCTAAGGCACTTCCAGAAAGTTTTATGAGTCGCAATCTTTCAGGGTCAGAAGTCCCCAGCCCTATTATTTAGAGAGTATTTATCAAGCAATCCCAGGGTCCGTATTGCCCACTGAAAGCAGAACAGCTTGGAATTCACAGTCACTGTCACACGGGTCATGCTTTCAAGTAAGCCTCTGCCATAAAGCTTGTCTTTTATAGAGAGATACTTAAATTGGCGAGGTCCTACAAAGACAAGACTGTTTTCTTGTTTCGTGTTCATGGTTAACCAAGGCACACATCTGCAGCTGTGATTCCTCTCGAGAAGAGTGGCTGTCACCCCATGACAGTCAGAGCCCCTTTTCCCAGCCTGCCCACCTGCACCCCAAGCCTCTCTGCCAACAGAGAGCCCCTCATGACTCACACTAAAGCCCATATGGGCTCTTGGCCACACACACCTCCGGTCAGTACAACCAACTCTCCACAGCCATGATTTCCCAGTAAGCAAACCAGAGAGTAGAGCAACTCTCTCCAGCAAACCCACTATTCGCATCCATGCCATGAGGCGTAAACTATGTGCCTGGTTTTCAGTGGATGGGTAAAGTATTTGTGAATGGTTCCACATCTTTCTTTCTGTCTAAAACCTGAATCTCCTTTGCCTTCTTCCTCAGAATCAGCCACCACATCACTAGAGAGAAGCCCACAGCCAAAGGGGGACCTCATAGACCCCTCTCCAGAGCAAGAGTCAGAACATGCAGGAAAGGAATGGCTCAAATGCTTGCCCAATAAACTTAGTCCTGAATCTCCCTCTCCCACCTTCCCAGCTTAAGAACCCCCATCTTGACCCAAAGTCTACAAAACACCCAAATTACAGTGGCAAATGATGGTATGACTTAGGGAATCATAAGCTGTGCCCACAGGGAAGCTGTGCAACAGGGAAGCTGTATGGCAAACACCAGACTTGTCCCCGTCCTCCCAGAGGTAGCTGTGGATTCACCTGAGAACCACCCACTTGGCCCCCACTGAACCACCCTCATAAAACTTATGAGACAGAGCCTTCAATGCCAAGCTCCAGTCTCACATTTTCCAAGAAGTCTTCTCTGACTGCATTTAGCATTTGCTAAACATGCCTTCTTTGAAATTACAGTCCTTATTCTACTCATTCAACACTTACCATGTATTGCTCAGTGATATGCACTGGACTGTATCTCACACACGATATTTGTTCTTAAATTACCATTTAAAGGTGTGTGTGAGAGTCCATGTGTGTGCATGTGTACACCCATGGATAGGTGTGTTGGTGTGCATGTCCTCTATTCAGCTTCCTTTTCAGCTCCTTCCTGGAGCCACCTGCAATCCTTCTTATCCAAATAGGTACAATCAGTAAATAGTTATCCTGAAGGTGGCTACTATTGACATTTGGGATCAAATCCAAATACCTCCTTTAAGATACTTTTTAAGCCTATGTTAAGTTTGTATTTAGTAACATCACTTAAACTTCCTAGAGCATATTGGTCAAGGATCAATATAGAAATTAAGGTAATGTCTCTAAGACAAGTAACCAAGTATTTATTGAGTACCCACTATACACTTGGAATTATGTTCAATGTACATATAAAGGCATTTTAGGAAGAGCTTCCCCCACAAATTGAGTTCCTTTCTCATTAATTAGGAGATTCAATTCCTCCAGAACATTCCATTCCTAAGCACTCTGGTTAAGTAAATTTTACCGAAAGAGCAGTCCTTGAACTTTGTAGCAGAATAAATTCCTGAAAAAGACTCTGTAAGTTGAAGCAATGTAAATCAAATCTAATTTTTACCACAGAAACAATGTTTTATTAAACAATTATGTTTTTGACCAAAGGCCAATGGTCAACATTTAAAAAGAAAAACAGTAACATTTGTTTCAAAAGTTTTAGAATTGCAAGTAATGCTAAAGATCATCTCTACAGCTAAAGACAGCAATCATAATGATGATCATTAACCAAATTATGCTCGACACATTCCATACATTCAGCAATTCCAACAATCTTATGAAACAAATATCATTTCACTTTACAAATGAGAAAACTAAGGTCTGATGTTGCTATGTTTTGACAAAGGTTCTGCTGCTATTTAGTGGCAGAGCAAGAATTTAAACTCAGAAGTATCTGGCTCTAAAGTCAAAGACCTTTCTAACTACTCCAAATGGCTTCCCTAGGGGACCCCTGGATGGCTCAGTGGTTCAGCGCCTGCCTTTGGCCCGGGGTGTGATCCTTGAGTCCTGGGATTGGGTCCCACGTCGGGCTCCCGGCGTGGGGCCGGGCCTGGCCTGCTTCTCCCTCTACCCACCCCCACTATCATGAATAAATAGGTGAAATCTTAAAAAAAAAATGGCTTCCCTAAATCATAAGGAATATACTTAATAATGCATACTAAAATGCCTGAATTAAAGAGAGCTATATGGGAAGAATTATATCATATTGCCAAATGGTTTTAAGCAGGTTTCCAAGACCAGAGCCATCAATGAAGAGCCAGAGCACACTGAATGTAGGGAGTATGGAGACTGCACATGAGAACGGTGACTTATCACAGTCTGCACTGGATACTGAGACCCTAACAGTCACTCTTAGGTGCTATGAATGCAGCAGTAAACAAAAAACCTCCCTTGTGAAGCATCCATGCTAGTGGAGGGCACAAAAGTGCCAGCCACCAAGTTGGTGACAAGTGTTTTGGAGAAAACACAGGGTGAGGAGGAGGAGATGTGGCTCTTCCAGGGCAGGCAGGTGTACAAACAAGCCAGGAGTACAGAAGCGAGGTCTGAGCTGGAGGAACATGGAATCTATCAGCTTCTGGATATAACTCAATCCACAGACTGTGTAAGATCCCAGAGGGAGGGAAGACTACCAGAAACAAGAGGAGGTCCACCTACCACATCCTATCCCAGAATGCTCCAACACGAAGGGGTCCAAGAGCAATAAGGAAATCTGTCTAGAGAGGGAGCAAAGAGGTGAGGCATGGAGAAATCCAGAGTGTGGTGTCCTGGAAGCCACAAGAAGGCAGTGCAGCAGGGAGGAAGGGTGTCATATGTGGCCACGGAATTGAGCACAGAAAGGCTCTTTGAGCAATAGTGATCTTGAGGGGAGCAGGTGTGGAGTGGTAGAAGCAAAGGTGTAGTCCAAAAAGGAAGATGAAAAGAGAAATATGCAACAGGGTGTTTGTAGAAAGTCATTTGAAAAGTTTAATGATAGAGGAAGAGAGAAAATTGGTGTCATACCAGAGGGCTGAAAAGGGACCAATGAAGGGTTTGTACCTAAGTGGAGCAAAAATAGCATGTTTATATAGTGATGGCAAAGGTCCAGTACAGAGGAAGAACTGACAAAACAGGAGATATGGGGGAGAAGTGTGGTGCTATGTGCACTCGAAAGGGTTAGGCTGAGTGCAATCTGCAGCGTGAGGAGCGTGGCTGGCCTTGGCTCGGGGCGGGGATGGTTCTTCCAGCACCTGCAGATGGATGCAGGTGGACAGGTGCATGTGGCCGTGGGAGCTTGCAGACATGTTCTGGTAGTTTCAATTTTCTCAGGAAAACGGGTAGTAAGGCCATCAGTGGGGAGTGAGGGGAGGAAGGAGGTGTTGGAGGTTTGAGGAGAGCAGACACTACATGGAATTGGTATCAGGAAATGAGAAAGAAACAATGGACTCAATTAAACACACTATCAATACCTGCAGCATTAACTTCTCACCTGAGGTCAGTGGTCATTTATTTTATTTATTCATGAAAGACAGAGAGAGGCAGAGACACAGGCAAAAGGAGAAGCCAGGTTCTCTGCAGGAGCCTGATGCAGGACTCAATCCCAGACCCCAGGATCATGCCCTGAGTCAAAGGCAGATGCTCAACTGCTGAGCTACCCAGGAGTCCCAAGGTCAGTGGTCATTTTAAAGACTACCAATCACCATTGGCAGGAAGGCAAAGAGGTGCAACCACTGTTGGTGGGAAAGCAAAATAGTGCAACCAAGGAGGTTTCTCAAAAAAATTAGGAATATAATTACCATATGATCCAATAATTCCACTACTAGGTATTTACCCAAAGAAAATGAAAACACTCATTCAGAAAGACATAGGCACTGTTATATTTACAGCAGCATTATTAACAACAGCCAAGATACCAAAACAATCTAAGAGTCCATCAACAGATGAACAGATAAAGATGCGGTGTGTATACACACACATATACACACACAGGAATATTACTCAGCCGTAAGGAAGGAGAAGATCTTGCCATCCGTAAAGACACTGGATGGACCTGGAGGATATCATGCTAAGTAAAATAAGAAAGAAAGACAAATGCCATATGATTTCACTTACATATGGAACCTAAAAATCAAAAAGCAGAAACAGACCCATAAAGACAGAACAAACTGATGTTGCCAGAGGAGAGGGATGTGAAGGGGAGTCTGGGATAGAGGCTTCCAGTTATGGGATACATCAATTGCAGGAATCAAGGCACAGCATAGGGAAAAGTCAGTGGTCTTGTAAGAGTGTAGTATGGGGACAGGAGGGGGCTACGCTTGAGGTGAGCACCACATTATGCACAGTGTTGTTGAATAGGAAACTAATGCTACATTGTATCAACTATACTATAAAATAAAAAGAGAAAAATGTGAAAATAAAGACCTGGATGTCTGGGTGCAGATACAGAGGAGGACAATTTGTGGCAGGTGAGTCAAATGTGGGGTCTTGCCACACAAGTATACAATACTCCCCGTTACCATCTTACCGTCACAGAACTTCCTTGTCCCCAAAGAATCATGTTCTCTCACTTGATGCGAACACCACCTCATGATGTTTCTGCCCGTGTTTAGGGAGGACACTGAAGCTCAGTTAGGTTAAATCACTCCCTCAGGCCACAAGGCTAGGTCTCCTGACTCCTAGCCCAGTGCTCTATCCAGTCCAGGCTCCTCTGGTCAAAAGAAAAACCCATAAACCAGAACCCCTCATTCTCAAGGAATTCCTGATACGACTCTGTCTGGCCAAACCAGCAAAAGTGTTGGCACTTGCGCTTACCTAAGTGCCACCCAGCCACACCCCAGGCAATGGACACAAGACGTGCCTGTCACTGCATCGAGGTTAGCCCACCAGCTGCTCTTTACCACACTCAGCTGTTTTTAGGGGAGGACGTCCTGAACTGTAGACATTTGACTTTATTTTTTTATGGATACAGAGTTTTCTATCAGTGGAGGTGTTGTCTGCCCTTGGGTTCTTTCATCCTAAACCGAAGATTCTCATTCCTCATTAATCAACCACTCGAGGCTTCAACTCTCTGGTGGGGAGAGCACAGGAATACAGCTCTATTTTGGAAGGTAGGTGAATTGTTTAAAGTCACAAGGGCACCATTAAAGGAAGTAAAAACAACAGACTACTCAGAGGAGACTCTGAATATCTGAACATCGACGAATATCCCGACTAGAGAATGGGGTGCACAGCTGTGAAGACCCTCTTGTCCAACATCACAAGAAGTCAAGGGAGTTAACAAAGGCTCTTCCACGACAAGAAAATGTTGTCCCCCTACAGATCCTGTAGGGAGGGCGTAAATGATTTTGGCGATTTTAAGGACTAAGTGTTGACATCAATAATGACTCTCATGTAAGCCAACGGTAACTTCAGCAATGCATCCATAACACACATCTACTAAGCGTGGGTACCATGCATCAGGCACCACGCCAGGCACCAGAGATGCTATATGAATAAGACAGACTGGCCCTTCTCTCCTCAAGATTGTAGTCAATGGGATTTTCTTAACACAAGACTCAAGAAAAGTGCATCCTGGAATTCAGAGTGGAAATGTTACTTCAGCCAGAAGTTTGCATAAGAAATTACAGTGTTGCCTAATTTACTGCTCTCCTCTCTGGGGTAGACAAGCACTCCCGGAATTCTAGTAACAGAGCCTACCATGAGCAAAGCAGCTGGCAAGGCTCGGTCCTCAGCCCTAAAGGAAGGGAAAAACTTTTAGACTCTTGGTCTCAAGCTGCTTAGCAGGTAATGAAAGCAATGCGTGTGCCTAAATGGTGCAGGCTCTGATTGAGGCAAGCAAGACGCTGCTGGAGCTTCCAGGAAAGGGCCAGATGGCCGGTGGTGGGACGTCTCTAACTGCTCCAGGGCCCTCTGTGCCTCTAGCGGGCAGCTGCATCCACTCAAGGAACGGCAGCCAAGCAGCCTCCACGTGATGGGCACTGTTCTAGGCACTCGAGATACCGCAGTGAAGCCCCTGTCCTCCGGATGGCCTCGCAGTGTGCCATGCTCGGGGACCTGGGGGCAGACGACACGGTGCATCAGGGGTGCACGGGCAATCCGGCAGAGGCGGCGTGGGGCCGGGGTGCAGCCGCGGTGACAGAGGTGGTCGGGAGCCCTCTCTGTGGAGGCGGCGGGAGCAGAGGCCCTGGGTGTGCCGGAGTGCGCGGGCCTGGCGGAGCACACTGCAGCAGAGGAAGGGGGCTGCAGCAGGAGGAAGGGGGGGCCTGAGGTGGGACCCCTGCGGTGGGGGCAGAGGCAAAGGGGCAGGAGGAAGGGATGGGGGCAGCACTGGCAGAAGGCGGAGTTCTTTGGTCCGTGGTAGGACCCTGCTAGCACCCGAAGGCTGGGAAGGCGTCATTGTGGTCAGATTTTACTTAGGGAAAAGGCTCCCCCCCACCCCTGTTGCCTAAATATTCTCAACCCCTCAGTCAGAGAGAAACCACAATTATTTTCACAAAGCCTTATCATGCTTCACTTTGGCCAACCAGTTGGGAGAGGCTAGGACATAGAGCACTGGGGTTATTTGAAAGCAGACTGCTATGTACAGTATCAGTAGTACTTTCTACAGAGAGAAGGGCCACAGGAAAGAGCACCTGGTGCTTCAGTAGCTACAACACACATTCTCTTTTCTAGGACTCTGATGTAACATCTGGGGAACAGAAATATCCCCAACGCAGATGTTAGGCATCCTAGTTCAATTCCTCCGACGGAATTAAGACAACGTAAGCACCAAACTGTACGTCAGCCACTTAAGGCCAGTCGGATGCCACCCGCCTCTCATCATCTAAGGCAGCTCAATCCTAAAATTGTAATTGTAATATCTTGTTTTTCAACTAATGGAATCCTACCAGGTTCCATATACCTTGTGGAGTCCCTCAGCATGCATTCTGAAACTACCAATGTAACAGGCAGTTAAACAGAAAGGAATGTTAATCCATCAGATTGCTTTTCTTCTCCTTTTCCTTCCCCTCCATGTCACAGGATTCCAAAGCCTTCTGAAGGCAGCAGCATAATAAGCACTGGAGGAGACGTCTGCCATGAGGATCAGCTGAGCCTGAGCCACTCAAATGAAACTGGGTCTGCTTAACTTTTAGGAAACAAGGAAAGACAACAACAGCAAGGACAAATCATTTCCAAAAGCCCCATAAGTGAATACAGTGTTACAGGAAAAAGTTCTCCTGCTGTTTTGCTTCCAAAGAGTAAGAAACTTTCCAAGATACCCTTTGATGATGTAGAATACAATAGAAGGATGACATACCAGATAAAGTCACAGTAGTTAATGCATGCAGTGCTGATGCACTAATTCACCACTGAAACAAAATAGAGAACCCACAAGTAGATCTGGGCACACAAGGAAATCTGATTTGCTACAGAGCTTGTATTGAAGAGGAGTGGGGTCTGCACTAGAACAAAGGATTATCCAACATGGAAAAAAAATAACTGTACCCCTAACTAACACACCACACAAATATCAAGTACAGAGCAACTGAAACTCTAAATGTTAAAGGGAAAAATATAAATTTCAGAGGACAATATAAGAGAATCATCTGTATGATGTCACAGTAGGAAAGGATTTCTTATACAAGAGCTCCTCAAACTACCTGTATTTAATCCCTGGCTTCACAATTTACTAAACTGAGTGACCTAGGCAAGTATTTCCCTGTTCTGTACCTCAGTTTCCTACCTATAAAAATGGAGATAACAGTACTTGCCTCTAATATTGTTATGAGAGTGAGTAAATATGTGTAAAGTGCTTAGAAAGTGTCTAGAACACAGAAAGCACTCCATTAGGAATGGGGAAATAAAAAGAGAAATCCATGTAGGAAAAGATGAATAAAGTCAGCTATATTAAAATTAAGAATTCTGCTCATCTAGAGACATCACAAAGAAATCAAAAGGATGAACCACAAACTAAGGAAAGTAACATAATTGACAAAAAATTAGTATCTAAAACATATAAAGAACTTCAATGAATAAGGAAAAGATGATCCAATTAGAAAATGGGCATAAGATTGTCTACAGAGACTTCATGAAAGAAGATAGCTAAATGGTTATATAAAAAGACACTCAATGTCATTAGTCATCAGAGAAAAGCTTATTAAAATCACGATATACCATCCTGGAACCATTAGATTAGAAAAATTAAAAAGTATGAGATCAAGTGTTAGCAAGAAAATGAAAGCAAACAGCCCTCAGACACTATTGGAGGGAAGTATAAATTCATAAAAACCCTTTGGAAAACAACCAGGCATCATCCAGTATAGGTAGAGATGCATGCACATTCGCTATGACCTTGCAACCCCATACCTATCCTTTGCACATGTGCACCAAGAGACATCCAGGAGACAATTCACAATAGCACCATCTGAACTAGAAAGAAATGGAAAGAGACACCTCGGTGACGCTGCTTGAGTATTTGCCTTCAGATCAGGGCATAATCCTGGGGTCAAGCCCCACATTGGGCTCCCTGCAAGGAGCCTGCTTCTCCCTCTGCCTATGTCTCTACCTCTGTGTCTCTCTCATGAATAAATGAATTAAACCTTAAAAAAAAAAGAAATGGAAACATCCTAAACATCCAACAGTAAATATATAAATAGATGGTGGTACATGCTAATACACAATGAAGACAAGTAAATTAGATAAATTTCAGGAATCTATTAAAAAATTTTCAGAAATACTGAGAGGAAACTTCTAGTTACAGAATATACTCAGTATCATTCCATGTACATGAACTTCCAAAATGTGCAAAACTAAAGACATGTTCTTGAGGGACTAAAACCATCAAAACCTAGGTGGTAAAACTATAAAGAAACAGTTGCCTGTGCATGGAGAGAAAGAGAGGAGGATGGGGAATGAAAGATGATGGTGTTTTATCTTAGAGGAAGCAAAATATGTTCATGGGTTTTCACTGTATCTTGAGTTGAACTTTTAAAATATTTTAAAGATAGTCTTTAGTATCAACTCAAATAAAAAGAAAGAATATGATTTCCTTCATCTCTAAACAGGCAAATTCTACTACAGGCTCAGCAGCCATGCTATGTCCTTGATTTTGTCTTCCAGACTCCCACTGGACTTCCCCGTGGCATTCCATGCAGCCTGGGATAAATGAAGCAGCAGACAAAGCAAAGCAGCTACGATCACATCTGGGTTCTAAAGCACATTAAATCAACTATACAACTAAGACATACAATATCAAACTGATTTTTTAATGCTAGAATGAACAAAGAGAGCAATGAGCACCTTCGTACTATCCCATAAAGTCTTCAAAATGTGTTTTACTTACTGCATACAAGGTAAACCAGGACTGCATCAAGGCCCCTGGTTTCTTAAGCATTACGGATGCTGATAAGCGGTCAAATAAAATGGAACTTCTGTGGCTAATACTAAATCAAAAAGTATAATCTAGGAGTATACTATGAAACACTGAAGGTCAACACTCCCTTACACCATGCACAAAAATAAACTCAAAATGGATGAAAGATCTAAATGTGAAACAACAATCCATCAAAATCCTAGAGGAGAACACAGGCCACAGCAACTTCTTGCAAGATACATCTATGAAGGCAAGGGAAACAAAAGCAAAAATGAACTATTGGGATTTTATCAGGATAAAAAGCTTCTGCACAGCAAAAGAAACAGTCAACAAAACTAAAAGACAACCTTCAGAATGGGAGAAGATATTTGCAAATGACATATCAGATAAAGGGCTAGTATCCAAGATCTATAAAGAACTTATTAAACTCAACAACAAAGAAACAGACAATCCAATCATGAAATGGGCAAAAGACATGAACAGTAATTTCACCAAAGAAGACATAGACATAGACAAGCACATGAGAAAATGCTCCGCATCACTGGCCATCAGGGAAATACAAATCAAAACCACAATGAGATACGATGTCACCCCAGTGAGAATGGGGAAAATTAACAAGACAGGAAACCACAAATGTTGGAGAGGATGTGGAGAAAGGAAAACCCTCTTGCACTGTGGGTGAGAATGTGAACTGGTGCAGCCACTCTGGAAAGCTGTGTGGAGGTTACTCAAAGAGTTATAAATAGAGCTACCCTATGACCCAGCAATTGCACTGCTGGGGATTTACCCCAAAGATATAGATGCAGTGAAAAACTGAGACACCTGCACCCCAATGTTTACAGCAGCAATGTCCACAATAGCCAAACTGTGGAAGGAGCCTTGGTGCCCATCAAAAGATGAATGGATAAAGAAGATGTGGTCTATGTATACAATGGAATATTACTCAGCCATGAGAAACGACAAATACCCACCATTTGCTTCAACGTGAATGGAACTGGAGGGTATTATGCTGAGTGAAGTAAGTCAATCAGAGAAGGACAAACATTATATGGTCTCATTCATTCAGGGAATGTAAAAAATAGTGAAAGGGATTAAAGGGGAAAGGAGAGAAAATGAGTGGGAAATATCAGTGACAGAGATAGAACATGAGAGACTCCTAACTCTGGGAAATGAACAAAGGGTAATGGAAGGGGAGGTGGGTGGTGGGATGGGGTGACTAGATGATGGGCAATGAGGGGGGGCACTTGATGGGATGAGCACTGGGTGATATGCTATATGTTGGCAAATCAAACTCCAATAAAAAAATATACAAAAAAAAAACAGTGAAGGTCAAACAGAAGTACAGTGTCTACCCAGTTCTCTTTATAGCTACAGAACTGTACACCAATTGTCACCACAGTGTGGTCCCCAGACCAGGCTTGTTCTTTACAATTCTTCCCAGCCCTCCAGTGATGAAGGGCACCAGCACCTCTCCCTTCATAGCCAAAATCCACAGAACCATAATGACAGAGAACCAAGCACTGGCTGGTGCAATCCCCTATTTTAGAAGCAGAAAAACTAGGCCCCAGAGAAATGAAGACTTGCCCTAATTCACGTAGTAATTCATGAACAAGTTCAGACCAGAACACAAGGGTCTTGACTTCCAGGTCTTTTGATGATCTCTACATTATCGACAAGGCCTTTATTTTTTTATTCTTATTTTTTTCACAGAGTCAATTCAGAATGGAGAACAGAGATCTGCACTGCCCTAGAACGTGAAGAGCAGCAGTTCTGGCACTGAACGGGCTTGGACACAAACCCCATGTTAGTCATGCTTTGGGATATGCTAGGAATTGTCTTGGTGCCTTGGTTCCTACATCCATAAAACAAGGATAAATATGTTTACTTTATAGAGTAAAATGGAGATAAATTGAGATAAAAATATATAACAGGCCCTCTCTATATATACAACCTAAGAAATATAGGTTTATAGGTTTCATCTACAAAATACTCCATAGAATTTCTGGAACCTCTGCTACTTTCCTGCCTTTGTTTCCCCCTAACAAATAGAAAATAAGCCTTATGCCCTTTCATGAAGATGGTGTCAAAGGTGAAGAAGGAAGCTGCTGCTGCCCTTCCCAAAGCTGAAGCAAAAGCAAAGGCTCTGAAGGCCAAGAAAACAATGTTGAAAGGCATCCACAGTCACAAAGAAAAAAGATCCACATGCCACCCACATTCCAATAACCCAAGACATTGTGTCTCCAAAAGCAGCCCAAATATCCTCAAAAGAACACCCCCAGAAGAAACAAGCTTGACCACTACACCATCATCAAGTTCCTGGACTACCAGCTATGGAAAAAATAGAAGACGACAACACACTTGTGTTCATCGTGGATGTAAAGGCCAAAAAGCACCAGATCAAACAGGCTGTGAAAAAGCTCTAGGACATTGATATGGCCAAGGTCAACACCCTGACCAGGCCCAATAGAGAGAAGAAGGCATATGTCTGACTGGCTCCTGACTATGACACTTTGGATATTGCCAACAAAAATCATCTAAACTCTGTTCAGCTGGCTAAATCTAAACTTTTTCACCATTAAAAAAAAGAAGAAGAGAAAAGAAGCCTTCTGATCAAGAAAGATTGTTGGTTAGTGTCCTACAGTCATCCATGACAAAAGCCAAGGGTCAGCAAACTTTTGCCCATGAACTAAAACTGGCCCCATCAACTACAAAATGTTTTTTAAAAAATAAAAATAATTTAGTAAATAATAATATGCTTCATGACACATGAAAAGTATAAGAAATTTAAATTTCAGAGTCAAAAAAGTTATAAATAGAACAGTCATCCTTGGGGCACCTGGGTGGCTCAGCAGTTGAACATCTGCCTTTCACTCAGGGCCTGATCCCAGGGTCCAGGATCGAGTCCTGCATTGGGTTCCCTGGAGGGAACCTGCTTCTCTCTCTGCCTCTGTGTTTCTCAAGAATAAAAAATAAATCTTTAAAAAAGGAAAAAAAAGGACACAGTCATCCTCATTAGTTTAGGCATTGTTTATGACTGCTTTTCCTTTGCAAGAGAATGAATTAAAAAGGTATGACAAGACCATAGGGCCACAAGACAAAGGCTTACTATTTGGCCCTTCATAGAAACAGTAGACCAACCCTCCTTTAAAGGAAATGCAAGTTTATGTAATCATAATCATGATTTGAGAAATCTATGATACTGGTTTTAAACACATCCCAAGGTCTCAGAAAACCAGGCTTGGTAAATCCCACCCTCCACAGGGTTTGGTTTATAAACAATGATGTTTAGATTAATATGGAGGCTCTGGTTCCAGGTAAGATGGAGTAAGAACACCCACCCTACATCTCTCTGAATGCAAACATTCAGAGAGATGTTTAGCTGGAAAAGAAACATGGAATAACTGAGGACTCTGGAAAACATAGTAGCAGGTAGACAGGGGAAGGAAACTAGAACTCAGAGCACCGCTAAACCAGTGGTGAGCTTCCACTGTTGTTTTGTACCCTCCAGTATTAGCCTGGATTTGAAGGTCCAAAAGTGCTCCCTGGGTATAGACAGAATGACCTGAAGAGAAACCCTTGCTTTCTAGGCTGGGAACCAAAAATAGGACCTCTTAATGTTCAGAGAAATCCCCTGGATTGTTTTTGCTTCTTTCTGACCTCCCCCACCTCCACTCCAGGCAATCACACAGTGCCACAGAGCAAAGAGCAGAGGCGAGCAGGCACCTAAAACTCCGGGGGCAGGGGGGGGGGGCGCAAAAAAAGATTCTCCCTAAGAAGAGGAACTATAGTGGTAAGAACAAGAAGATGAATCCTCATCACTGTTGCTCCTCTCTGGTCTTCCAATGCTTGGCTCTGGACAGTCATAGGAAGTGCACAGCAGAGCAAGAGAATCAAGGTCCTGGATTTCTGGCTCGAGGACAACAAAAGAGGGTCTCAGTGAATCAAATTGTTGGAGAGCTTGCAGAGGGAAGAGTGCTCAAGACCGCGGTACCTCAAAGTGGTCTATTAACATTCAGGCTGACCTCCGAACTGGTCATTGTAGATCTGATCCTAAACGGCATGCTAGTGCCTTGGAGATTCGCACTTTGGAAGAGATCACTACCCACATCCCACCCTGGACAATGGACTGCACACACGTGGGACAATGATATGACAAAGTCTCTGAAAGCTGAACTGGTATTGGAAACCTAGCCCACAGAAGGCAAGCCAGAACCTACAACCAGGACAACCATCTGCTTAAAGAAAAAAAATAAACAAGCAAACTCTGTAAGATATAAACAAAACTCATAAGATCATAAAATCCAAGATATCCAGAATTCAATCTAAAATTATTCAAGCCTGGGGATCCCTGGGTGGCTCAGCGGTTTGGCGCCTGCCTTTGGCCCAGGGCACGATCCTGGAGACCCGGGATCGAGTCCCACGTCGGGCTCCCGGCATGGAACCTGCTTCTCCCTCCTCCTGTGTCTCTGCCTCTCTCTCTCTCTCTCTCTCTCTCTCTATCACAAAAGCCTATGAAAATCCAGAAACTCTCAACTTACAAGAAAACCTATCAACAGACACCAAACTTAAGATAACACAGGTATTGGAATTCTCTAACAAATAATTTTAAATAGCTGTGACAACTGTGCTCCTAGAGGCTGAACTCTATTAAAATGAATAAAATGGTAGAAAATTTCAGCCAAAAAGAAAAGACATAAAAAACCAAATGGAAGTTTTAAAATTGAAAAATCATAATTTTCAAGGACACTGGATAAATTCAGTAGCAAAATAAAAGTGATAGAGGAAACAGTGAATGAAGTTGAAGAGAGATTAATAGAGATTATCCAATGCGAAACAGAAAGAATAGGTATTACTAAGCAGAGCCTCAGGGACCTGCAGGACAATACAAAAAGATCCAACATTCAGGACACCGGCATCCCAGAAGAGAAGAAAGACTGTTATGTAGGAAAAATACTTGAGGAAATTAATACTGGCTGAAAACTCCCATATTTGGCGAAAGATCTAAATTGACAGTTTCAAGAAACTCATGAACCCCAAACTGGACAATCTCAAAGAAATCCATATCTAGACATATAATCAAATAGCCGAAAATACTGACACAGAAAAACATCTTCACAACGGCCACAGAAAAGCACCTGACATGGAGGGAACAAGGACTTCAATGACTAGAGATTTCTCAGAAGAAAACATAGAGGTCAGGAAGAAGTGGAACAAGATTTATAAAACAAGATTTATAAAGATTTATAAAGGAACTGTCAACCTACACCTCTCTATCCAGCAATAAACATGCTGAGAAATAAAGGAGAAATGACATTCTCCGAGGAATGAAAACTAAGAATTCATTTGTAGGAGGCCTACTGTGAAAGACATGCTGCCCACAAATTAGATGTTCTAGATGAAATGGACAAGTTCTTAGGGGAAAAAAAAAAAAAACCTCAAATTCCTTAAACTTGCTCAAGAAGAAACAGAAAATCTGAACAGGCCTATGATAAGTAAAGAGATGGAATCAGTAATCAAAAAACTTCTCGCAAAAACAAAAAACAAAAAAAACAAAAAAACTTCTCGCAAAGGAAAATCCAGCCCCAACTGGCTTGAGCAACTGGCCCAATTGGTAAACTCTACCAAATGTTTAAAGAGGAAGAATTAACACCAATCCTTCTCTCTCTCTCTCTCTCTCTCTCTCTCTCTCACACACACACACACACACACACACACACACACACACACAGGAAAGAATACCATGAGGCCAGCATTACCCCAATACCTAAACCAAAGACATCACAAGAAAATATACCCAACATCCCTTTATACACAAAAAAATCCTTAACAAAATACTAGCAACTGAATTCAGTATAAAAATGTATAAAAATGATTACTATTATAGTATTATATCATATATATTATAGTACTATATGTATTACTAACCAAGTGAGATTTACCGCAAGAATGTAAGGTTGGGGGGATCCCTGGGTGGCGCAGCGGGTTGGTGCCTGCCTTGGGCCCAGGGCGCGATCCTGGAGACCCAGGATCGAATCCCACATCAGGCTTCCGGTGCATGGAGCCTGCTTCTCCTTCCGCCTGTGTCTCTGCCTCTCTCTCTCTCTGTGACTATCATAAATAAATAAAAATTATAAAAAAAAAAAAATTAAAAAAAAAAGAATGTAAGGTTGGCTATAAATATAAATATAAATATATATATTTATATATAAAGCTGAAATATATAATAAATTTTATATATTATATATAAATATATACTTATATATAAAGCTGAAATATATAATTATGATATATACATATATAATATTTATATATTATATAATTAACATAATTATATAATATATAGTATATAAATTATATATAATATTTATTATATATTATATATTTTATATATAATATGTTTATATTATATATAAAATATATAGCTGAAAATACTTAATATATGTATTTATATATATTTATATATATAAAATCAATGTAATATACCACATTAATGAAATAAAGGATGGAAACCACATGACCATCTCAATAGAAACATAAAAACCATCTGACAAAATCCAAACCACTGCTCATGATTAAAAAACCCTTAAACTAGGAATAGGAAGGAACTTCCTCAACCTAATAAAGGTCATCACAGAAACCCATGGCTAACATCATACTTAGTGCTAAAAGACTGAATGCTTTCCCCCTATGGTTAGGAACAATAGATACATTAAAATGAAATGTAAAAAACAGTCAACAAATCAGGGCACCTGGGTGGCTCAGATGATTTAGTGTCTGCCTTCCATTCAAGTTATGATCCTTGGTCCTGGGATTGAGCCTCATGTCAGGCTCTCTGCTCAGTGAGGAGTCTGCTCCTCTCTCTCCCTCTGCCTCCCCCCATGCCAAACTTTGAGATATTCATGCGCTCATGCTTTCTCTCTTTCTCAAATGAATAAAGTATTTTTTTAAAATATTCAAATTGTCCAAATGGAGGCAAGAAAAGGAAAACAGATGAAAGCCGCAACAGAATAAAATGGTAGACCTAAATCTAAACATTACAACACTGAATGTACTTGATCTAAAACATTCTAACAAAAAGATGGTCTTTGATGAAATAAATCAATGATGACCTGAATAAACAGGGAAATATACCATGTTTATGAATTGGAAAACTCGATGCCAGTTCTCCCTAAATTGATTCGTAGAGTCAATGCAATCAAAATCAGAATCACAGTAGGGTGTGTGTGTTTTTTATAGAAATTAGCAAACTAAACCTAAAGATATGAAAACAGACATTTCACCAAAAAGGATACACAGATGGCAAATAAGCACATGAAAAGATGTTCAGTATCATTACCTATTAGAGAAATGAAAATTAAAACCAAAGTGAGATAACACTCTATACCTATTAGAAAGGCTAAAATAAAAAATGCAGACACTCTTAAGTGTTGACAAGGATGTGAAGCAATCAGAAAATTCATGTTTCTGGTGGAATATGCAAAAATGGTATAGCCACTCTGGAAGAGTTTGGCAGTTTCTTGTAACATTCAACAGAGCCTTACCAGATGATCCAGCCATTTCACTCCTAGGTAAGGGTAATGAAAACTTACATCCACATAAAAATCTGTATGTTTATAGCAGCTCCATTCATAATCAACCAGAACTGGAAATAACCTGAATTTCTTTCAACAGCTAAATAAGTAAACCGTGGCAATCTAAAGTGTAATACTGGTCAGCAATAAAAAGGAACTAGCCGCTGACACACAGTACTGAATGTGTATGAATCTCAGAGGTATTAACTGAGGGGTTCTATTTTTGGGCATTCTGGAAAATACAAAACTATGGTGATGGAAAACACATCAGTGATTGCCAAGGGTTAGGGGCAAAGGGAGAATGGAATTACAATAAGGCAGTATGATTAAATTTGGGGAGGTGATCGAGCAGTTCTGTGTCCTGATTTGAGTCGGGGGGTGTAAGGATTTACGTGTTACAGCTCACAGAACCGTACATCAAAAATAAACAGTATTTACAGTGAGTTAATGTTTAAAAACAAATATAAGAAGAATCTGGGCAGGGACTATCCAGGTAGGATAGAATTCCTAGGGGTGAGAAAGGAACCCTTGATAAAATGAAGGCAGGCAGTCTGTCTGCTGAGAGGCACACATGGTTTAAAGACTCTGCCTTCCCAATAGATCACCAGCAACTGATAAGAGAGATGGAGAAGGGAGAAATGGAGCATCATTGAGAATGATTTAAAAAGAAAAAAGAGGGGAGTCAATATAGCATTAAATGAAAGGGCTCTGAGCTTTAGATACAGAAAGTCATAAATCCCTCTTTTATACTTGCCTTTTGTCCACTTATTTCTCTATTCCTCGGGAAGTACCTCAGAGGAAAATGGAAAAAGTATCCAGAAAGCAGAAGGGAAAGGAGGTCCACCCTCCCCAGCCACTTTCCCCACTGAACTACATCAACAGAGCCCCATCCCACATCTTGTACTATTACTGCGACCGAGATCCTTGTCCAGACGTTCAATATTTTCCATGGTTTTCTAAAATATGGGGCCATAAAAAAGCTGGAGATTCTGGTCATGACTCATCTCACACATCCCTGACATTAAATGCTTGATGAGTCTTTCTCCATTTCTAACCCACCGTTCAGGGATATCACCCTTGTGTCAAGATACACTCCCCAGACACAGTAGGATATAGGCTACAGGAAACAGAATTTTGCTGCCAAGCTATTGTCATTTTTCACCTTGATTGCATTTCAATAGATGTTCTTTAAAACTTCACATAATCCTATATACTTGCCAGTAAGATTAGCATTTAGAATGCAAATTTAAAAGAGGAGTAGTTGTGTGTTATTGAATTTATGAGAGTCACAGGGAGTTTACTCCCTCCCCACCCCAATGCAAATAGTCTTTGAACTCAGCAGAATGCAGGGACCTAGAACCTTCATGAGCTGTAAGAATTATTAATCAATGAAATATGTGATTGCTTCTGAGGTGTAAGACCATGTGCTGGTTCCCAAGTGGCAACAGCAGAATAAAACATCAGTCACCAGAGTGTTTGAACTTCACGTAGTGAGAGCCCCACAGGCTGTGCCATGAGTGAAGGAACACAGAAGCACCTGCTCCCTAACCTTGACTAGACGAATGTAACCGAGGAGGGCGGATAAATGTATCTGAAACAAACCCGGAAATAGGAACTCTAAGCACACATTCAAGCCAGTGGTCGTTCCTCTGTGGGCTGAAAGGTGGTGGCACCAGGCAAAGAGTCCCTTGAATTCATCAGGTCAAGTTCACAGAGGAGAGATGTTTGGTGGAAAAGCCCATACACAACATAGCACCTGGAGAGTAGGAAAGATTCCCCCAGCTGCTAGGGTTGGGTGGGCGAGGCTAGATGTAGCAGGATTTGCAGAAACAGCATGGGATTGGTAACAGCAGTGAATCTAGTTACTGTAAAAGCAGTTTACTAGCTCACAATTTCTATCCTTTTTTTTTTCTATCCTTTTTTGTAAATAGTTTTTGTTAGCTCATGTATCTTTCTCTATGGTGTGACACTACAAATTCTAATTTAAAACACATGTAGTTTAAGACACTTTCAAAAAAGTAGTCACACAACTATGTTCTGTGCCATAATCTTCTACTTTGACACAAGTTTGTAGGTAACAAGTATTTGTACGGTGCATGGAGAGCAATTGCAAAGGCTTGTCACAGTCCATAGAAGAACCCCTGAATTCAATCTGCACAGACCTAATTTTTACCCTCTCTTCCAATGCAGCAGCTAGCTGCCAGGGAATAAAATGTGTTGAGTGTACGGGGCTAAATATTACAGAATCAGGGAATCAGGGAGCTTATGTGAGGTGTGTATACCCACGACTTGTAATACAGGTGGAAAAAGATCCTATGCAATATTGTACTGTTCAGATTGCTTCAAGAATAGTGCTCACTACAAACTTTTAGCAGAACTAATTTTTTCTAATCATAAAGTCTTTCCAATTATGGAAATGATACACACTCACAAATTACTATGTTTTAGAGATGACTTGGTCACGTCCCTCGGGTCTCTGTGTCATGAGTAGTCTAAGGATGCTCACACATACATATGAACATATAAGCTGTATCCACCTAGAAGAATTTTGAACTTTATAGTATCTTCCCCTCTCCAGTCTGGAGGTGTGCTTTGTCATCATTGCGTGGGTAGCATTTCAGAGCTGCACTTCTGATCACAATCCTGGTACCTGCACTACTTTCTACCTGAATCATAGGTAACTCTCAGCTGATGATCCTCCTTGACCGCCCCTCTCCCTCCAGCCCCAGTCCTGTGGATCTTAGTCACAAACAAGATGGGAATGTTTAGCCTGTGCCCCATCCCGGGGGAAGCTCTTTCTCCAATCAACAGGCTCTGATTACTTTTCAGCTTGCTGAAAGTTAGCCTTAAAGGAAGAAAAGTCTTATTATCCCAAACACCCACCCCACTCTTTCAAGCTGTGTGATCTTGACATGTTACTTAACCTCGCTGCACCCTCCCATCAACTAGGGATAATCATAGCCACTGCCTCATCGAATTCTATAATGTTTAAATGAGGCAATATGCATACACTGCTCAGAACAGGGCCCTATGTAAGGGTGCTCATCAATCCTAGCTCCCATTAGCGGTAGGAGTGGGGTGCTGGTAATAGCATTCCACTACCACCACTCTTGGTGACTGGTAGGAACTTGTTCTCAAAATGTGAGGGGGAGCAGGAGAGCTGTGGTGCCCCTGGAGACTCCACAGCCAGCTGGTGAAGCAGACAGACAAGCTGCTCTGGCAAGAGCATCACTACATTTTTGTACAACTTGATAACGGAGAGGCAGGGATTGTGGTGAACACAAGCCTCGCCTAATTAGTCAAGTCACAGAAACTAGGAAGGTATTAAAAACATCACTAAAATGCTCCCCTAATTGGTATCGAGGCCATTCTGAATCACCACTCTGAATCATTATGTCAACTAGAATATGTTAACATGAAACACCGAACTTTTGTTTCCCTAAGCTAAAACTGGTGCCTCGTGGCGGTTCCTCGTGGCCCTGAGTTCATGTGTGTGCAGGCGGCTCGCCTTGTAGCTACAAGTAATTGTGTTGTGTGCCTGGGAGTTGTTAACAGGACTCGAAACTAGCTGCTCTCCTAGAGCTTCAGCATGGAATCATCCTGTGCTGGGCTTATTAAGCACTCGGTAGGCAGAGGTACACACAGGAGAATAAAATCTAGTTCCCGTACTGACCTCAGGAAGTTCGTAGTTTAGGAAGAAAACCCACAGAAATAGTAACTCCTTTTGATGTGTACATAGCGGCTCCAAATTCGGAAGACAGCAGAGCAGTAACCGTGTTATCTTTATGCCACAAAGTCAAATGAAATGTAAGGCAAGAAGAAATTCCGCATACAGGTGTATAGGCCCGCAGAGCAAGAGCAGCCACAAGAAAAGGAAGCCAAGCTTGCGTTGCGTTTCATATGTTAAGAACGGAACAGGAACCTGGTGGAAAGAGCAGCGCGCGGCGCTCCTGAGCCCACCCCTACTCCTGGGACGTGCGGAGGACGACAAATCACCACACCCTGGATGGTGCTTCTCAGTTGCGGGCTTCAAGACGGAGAAGCAGACCGCAGAGGCGAGCCTGCCGTCCTCAAGAAGTGCAATAAAGGAGCACCCGATGCTCAGGCGGTTAAGCGGCTGCCTTGGGCTCGGGTCAGCCCCGCCATCAGGCCCCCTGCTCAGCAGGGGAGGCTGCTTCTCCCTCTCCCCCTGCCCCTTCTCACGCTCTCTCTTGTTCATACTCTCAAAGAAGAGCTTAAAAAAATAAAAGTGAAGTAAAACTGCCAGGCATAGGACCTCACACACAACACTGAGGGACATGGGCAAACATAAGAAATGCCACGAGTCTGCCATCTTCCAGGGCACAGTGCTCAGATACCAGAACGAGCAGGACCTGGACCCGCCCCCCAGAGCCCAGCCCCTGTCCTTGTCCTTCCCTTGCCAGCCAAGACCCCACATCCCACCGCCACAGCCCGCGTACAATTCCCAGCGCTGCG
This sequence comes from Vulpes lagopus, assembly GCF_018345385.1. Classification (NCBI taxonomy): domain Eukaryota; kingdom Metazoa; phylum Chordata; class Mammalia; order Carnivora; family Canidae; genus Vulpes; species Vulpes lagopus. Next base: position 21,778,308 of record NC_054830.1, on the reverse strand, counting down.
CCTACAGCCCCTGGAGGAGACGAACTACCCCATGGGCAGGGCGGCGGGGAGGACTCACCCAGCCACCACGGAAGCAGGGGCGAGGCTCGCCCCTCACGCTGCGCCGTGGGAAGCAGCAGCCCAGCCCACGAGGAGCAGAGGGGCTTCGGGGGTGGGGAGCACCGGCCCGCCTGGAGTGGATGGGGTGGGGGGTAGGGCCCAGCCCTCACGCCCTGGCTGAGAAGAGAAGCAGCAAAGGGGCCTCACGGGTGGGGGGTCGGTTAGCAAAGTTCCTCAGAAGGTTACCACTGTGAGCCTCAAAGTATGGTTTTAGGAAAATTAGGGTTTATTTTCTTTTTCCCAGAATCTACCACAGTAGGTGGCAAATAGGAAGCACGTCACAGCTCGTTACAAGCACCGAGGATGAGCAAGTGCATAAACATGGGAGCCGGTGACCCACGCGCAGTGGCCGGGACACAGGGAGTACAAGGAGGCGGTCGGGGGTGCTGGGCAGCAACACGCTTCTGTACTCACGCCCCCTCTGCTCACAGCTCTGGCCCGGGGACAGACGCTCAGGACCAGGGGCCCTGCCCCAGAAGGCCTCCTTCCGCAAGACTCAGCTCCTCCAGATGGAGGGCGAGCTGGGGTACTCCACCTTAAACCTGCCTGGTTCTGGAAAGTCGCCATGTGACCTTGGACGAGGAAAAGCAACACTCCGGTGCTATTGAAGTTTACATCAGCGCTGAACTGAGGGAGAACACTTTTTTCTGGGCTGGAAATCTGGCCCCGTGGGGTGAAGGCCCAATGCAAATGTATTTCCTCACCTATGAAAACAGTCATCTAATTAAACACCGGCCAAAATAAGTAAGGAGAACTGTATGTTCATCAGTTTAAGATGTTTTTTGGCATAGAAATCCCCCCCAAGACAATGTAAGCTTTAAAGAAAATTTGGCAAACAATTAGGCCCTAATCACTTCGCCTTGATACCTATTCGGACATCTTAAACAGGAATGATATCATCTCTGTAATTTTATTTATTTCAGAGGAAGCTGATAAAACAAATTTCCAAACAAATTTCCATCCCCAAGTTAAAGATATAATTGCTCATTTAGGGATGCCTGGGTGGCTCAGCGGTTGAGCATCTGCCTTTGGCTCAGGGCATGATCCCACAGTCCCCGGATAGAGTCCTGCGTTGGGCTCCCTGCAGGAAGCCTGCTTCTCCCTCTATGTCTCTGCCTGCCTCTCTCTGTCTCTCATGAATAAATAAAATCTTTTTTAAAAAAAAAAAAAAAGATATAATTGCTCATTTAAATAAAAAACACTTTCAGGTCTTGCTCTGTCCCTCCCTCCCCTTCTCCCTCCCTTACTAAAATACCTAACTCAAAAATCTGTATTTTTCGGGATCCCTGGGTGGCACAGCGGTTTGGCGCCTGCCTTTGGCCCAGGGCGCGATCCTGGAGACCCGGGATCGAATCCCACATCAGGCTCCCGGTGCATGGAGCCTGCTTCTCCCTCCGCCTGTGTCTCTGCCTCGCTCTCTCTCTGTGACTATCATAAATAAATAAAAAATTTAAAAAAAAAATTAAAAAAAAAAAATCTGTATTTTTCCCCTCAAGCATTTTCTCTCACCACCTCTCAGGCGGGTTCAGACTCATATGGGTCTAGGTACTTCTCCAGTGGTTCTCCTCAGACACAAAGCAGTAAAATAAAGACAGCAAGAGAGCAACTCTGTAAAAGTCTACAATGACTGACCACAGGATGACAAAAAGACCACCAATTTCAACGAGCAAATGAAACATCAGCCAACCTTCTAGAACCATGTCACACGTATCCACAGAGAATCTTCACAATGATCCATGAAATAAGTATCTTTTCCAAAAAGACACTGGCAGTGAGCAGGTCACATGGTTGCCTGACCCAATTATAAAGGAAAACCTGATGGTTCACAGGGACTCCAGGAATGCAGACTGGGAGACTGACCCGCCCCCGACTGCTGACGGGGGGAGACCTGGACTGAGAGAGGGGGCATCAGCTCTCAACCCTGTGCCATGGCTCCAGGGTCACTTAGCATATCACTCAGGGTCTTTGCACATTTGGTTATCGGGGAACATCCAAAACACACAGGAGGACTAGTCCACTCCTCTTAGCTGCCTGGTCAGGTGCTGTCGCTCACCAGTTCAGGACAAAAGTCCCCTCCCCAGGCACAGGAAGGGATCTTGGGGCCAGCCACCCCACTACTGCCACCTGCTCTCACCAGCAGCCCCAGAAAGGCATCCCAGGCTCTGCTTCGGTCTCCTCCAGGAGACGCTTCCCCTGGGGCCAGGGAGAGCTGGCTCTTTCTCCTGAGGGGCCATCTGGATCAACCACACACACCACTTCTCTTCCCAGGTGCTCTGCAGAGGTTTCAGACAATGATCGGGCTGCTGTCGCCCTTCTGTCGCCCTCCCACCTGACATCTCTACTTTCACACCCTTTATTCTACTTCCATCACAAGCAGACACACAGAACTGCTCAGCAGAAAAAAAGTAGTCCTTTGAGTACTGGAAGGAAAGAAGCCTTTCTCCCGTTCTAATCTACTCTTTAGTGTAAAGGCCAACGTGCACAGACAGCATAAGACCATCATTAACAAGAAATCTACCATTTTAGAATTTGTGATAAATGAATCTGAAAGAGGTTTACAAACCACTTCTGTGCTAGCTAGAAAGAAAATGCTTGAAAAGAACACAAAAATTTTTTTTAAATACACAAGACTGCAAAGGCAAGTAGAATAAATAGCTTTAAAAAGAATCAACCTTTGGGGCGCCCAGGTGGCTCAGTTGGTTAAGCCACTGCCTTCAGCTTGGTTCACAATCCCCAGGTCCTGGGATCAAGCCCTAAGTCAAGTTCCCTGCTCAGCAGGGAGTCTGCTCTCCCTTTCCCTCTGCCTCACACCCACTCTGCTCTGCCTCTCTCTGCCTCTCCCGATCGTGCTCTTTCACTCTCTCTCAAATAAAATCTTTCAAAAAAAAAAAAAGAATCAAGTTCTAAAGATTTTTCTGAGTTAGTGATTTACGTTTAAATACTACTGTTGATTATAGCCCTTTTTTTTGTATTTGTTTTATTGGAGTCTAATTTGCCAACATATAGCATAACACCCAGTGCTCATCCCGTCAAGTGCCCCCCTCAGCGCCCATCACCCAGTGAGCCCTTTATAGAACAAGTACCTACAGACCTGTAACTGTGGTCATGATCATTTGAGATAAAACAGCATCTTCACAGAATGTCCCAGACTAAAAATTCTATCAGATTTCCTTACCCCCCTCATTTTAAATTTGAGGAGCTGGAGGCCCAATAAAAGTCATCATTTCTGGGGCACCTTGGGTAGCTCAGTCTTGTGTGTCCAACTCTTGATTTTGGATCAGGTCACGATTTCATGGGTCATGCGATTGAGCCCCATGTCAGACTCTGTGCTCACACACTAAGTAAATAAATACATTTTTAAGTTTTTTTAAAAAATGATCATTTCTGCTCAAGGACCCACAAAATGGTGACAATAGGAACAAAACTGGAGTCTTAGTCTACTGACAAGTCACCTCCAGTTGGGTTCACAGTACCCACAGGGCTTCAAGGACCTATGGGTATGTATATCCACATGCATCCGTGGCTGCCATTTCCATCTGACAGAAGCAATGTAAATGGAGTTCAATGAAAGCACATCCAAGTTTAGAACAATTAGGTTGCATAAATGAACACAGATTATTGTGACATCAGTACACGTGACAAAAAAAAAATGACTACTGTACTCAGCTGTCCTCTGATCTGCAGAGCTCAACTCCAAGCAGCAGGGAGAAGACTGAATTTGTGTTTTAATTTAATTTATGAACTGTTTCTATCATTCTCAATGCTCTCTAAGTGTTCTAAATCAGCACAAAGATTTATGAAGCCCTGTAACTAACAGGACTATTTATTTAAGAATATCCTATTATTCAAACTCTTTTTGCTGTTACTGCTCAACAACCACCCCCACTAATTATTTTTAATTAATGGTGCTCAACAGGTACAATAGAAGCCCCCAGTGGATGCCTGTTGAATTAATTTCCTATATTTCAGGCAAAGATAGGTGGTTGCCTTCTCTGCTGCCCAGTTCCCCCTTCTGTAAAATGAGGATGAGATTAATCTATTTCCTACAGCTGGAAACATTTATGTAAAGCACTACTGCAGTGCCTATAATAAGAACCCACTATATGGTAGATGTTGCTCTTATATTTCTAGATAAATTGCTCTCTTGCTCCTGAACACACAAATCAGAAGGGGAGAAAAACTGTAAGCAAAGGGAACACCTAATAGCCTGGGCGATGGGAGGAGAGATACAAGAATCAGTAACGTAGGAGAGTACAGCCATTTGCTGTAGGGGCCAATAGGCCAGAGGCATCCCTCCTCCGGCAGAGCAGAACCTTGGATGTTCCTAGCAGTGACCCTATGTGATAGAACATCATGGTAGGTTCCGAGTGGTCTGCTGAGGAAGGCACTGTATGTATAACGAGTAATAACAGTTTCAGAGAATTTCCTTCCAAAATGGACTTTTAAAAATAAAGAAAATCTTCGTTGCTTACAAATGGATAAAATTCAGTTTCAGCACTCTGGAACAAATCCAGCTCTCTGAAAGGATCCAATCTGTGAAGGAGCACAGCCAAGGTGTATCTTCTTCAGTTACTTTGTGCACCATCAACTAAGCCACAAAGCCAGTGTATTTAACATGATTCTTTCTAACCATTTTGCCAAACCGCCTTTCAGGAGAGAAGGTAAAATACAATGTGGAATGAATCCAAAGACCAAGAGAAGAAGCAGAACACCAAACCACAGAGAAATCTGCAAAGCACCTTGATTCAGTGACGGAGGGGAAAAGTATGTTCTTTAATTAATGAGCCCAGACTTCCCTTCCATCCTCCTAACTGTGAAATCGGGGATAATCTCCCTCAGCCTGATGCTTCTCTTCTCTGGAACCACACCTCTTGCTCATGCTGGAAAGGCTGCCCAGCAGTGCCAAGGAAGTGGTCACATTTTACTACTCCCTTAGGGGAAAGCTTTGGTAAAGAGAGGATGTTAGAGGGACAAAGGCAGAATTTGATTGCCTGGTCATCTCCAGCTCTACTCAGAGCAGGCAGGCCAATATTAAAATTTCACAAGTAGGACGAGAGATCTCCATGAAAGCTGCCAAGGTCTCACCGTGGGTCATGACAGCCAGCAGGACAGGTACTACCCCCCAAGGGACCACTGTCATCATCTTTAAAATGCATGGTGATGGATGGTAACTAGACTTGCAGTGGTACACTCTGTAGTGTACACACAGGTCAAATTATAAAGCTATCCACCTGAAACTTACAAAAAAAAAAAAAAAAAGAAATGTATGTAGGATGCCTGGGTGGCTCAGTTAAGTATCTGCCATCAGCTCAGGTCATGGTCCCAGAGTCCTGGGATCACATTCTGCATCTGGCTCCTTGCTCAGGGGAAGCCTGCTTCTCCCTCTCCCTCCCACTCCTCCTGCTTGGGTGTGCTCTCTCTCCCCGACAGATAAAACCAAAAAAGAAAAAAAGAAAAAAAGGTGTAGCTCCTTAGAGAAACCCCCCGTGTCTTCCCAGCTTCAAAGCCCTCCTGCATCCATCCTCATACAACCTCTACGGTCTCCAAATGCCAAGCACAAAGTCTCAAGGAAAGACAGGCAAGAACCTCCCTGAGCCACCCAGCTAAGGAGCTGTCCCAAGACTCCCCCAGAAGGAGAAAGTTAGACAAAACCCAAGGTGAAAGGACCACATCTCTCTGTACATGCCCTGGCCCTGGCATGTTCCCAGGATGAGCAAAGAAAGAGGACCAATTGGCACTAATTATTAAAGTCTGCCTCCCCTATGACTAGACTGCAGGTTCTGAGGGAGCAAGAGCGCACATCCCCCTCGTTAATGACATTTCTCACACCCAGCAGTGGGCCTGGCTGCCAGCTGCCCTCGGTCAACAGCTACTAAGCCAGTGAACGAGGGCCAGCAGACACAGGTAGATGAGCACCAGGGCCAGGCCCTAGAGGCCTTAATGCTTTGTACTCAGCATACAGTGACGACAATAGTGCTGGGCTGCTGGGCCAGACTCAGGATGCCCAGTTGCATTACCAATGGTGGCATCCATTCAGTAAAGAACTCCGGACAAGTCACTCAATATCCCGGAGCCTCAGCTGCCTTCATGAGTAAAATGGTGGAGGATGAGGAAAAACCCCTGCCTCTTCCTTGTACAGGATTGTTGATGGGATCCAAAAGGAATCACAGAACAGAAGCCCTCTGGGCAAATGTAAAGGACTACAGGAGTACAGTATGCCACATTGCAATTTACTACCAACAACTTTTCTATGGTCCCACTTGACATAGGGAAATGCCATCTTATATGCTTGTAAATGTTTTATCATTTGAATAACTTTGGCATGTGTTTCTTCTAAACCACGTCATACAACTGATATCATCATCCACTTCATAAATATAAAGAAACTTAAACTCAGAAGAGCCAGCCACTTCCCAGGTGTTTTCTGTACATTTACTTTGCTGTGGTTTCCATGTGATGCACTGTACAGAGTAACAGCCATGCTGATGAGGCCGGGCTAGTGAGGTGAGCCCTAAAATGCAAAGCTGCCAGCATTAAGGACACTATGGGTGTGGCAGGGACTCTTTGGAGTTGGCTTCTCATCCCTGCCTGCCAAATCCTGGCTCTCGTGGCCTTTCAAGGGCTAAATTATGGCTGCAAGCAGTCAGTCACCAGAAGGCTGAGCCAAAAGGCACTCTAAAATAACAAAACCAAGGACAGAGATGAATCTGTGCCCTAATCACTCAATAGTTACATATCCAGTGCCTCCACATAAAAGTACAGACACAGTTTGGTTTGGGGAACCCTCACCTCACATCCTGAACAATGGAGGTGAGGGTTCAAGCACTTCTCTGTGGGCTCCTGGTGTCAGCCGGACTCCAAATCCAGTAGCCAGCGACCACCCCAGTCCTCATTTCCTTCCCAGAGCTGGAAGGTAGCAGTTCAAAGCTGATCTTCTGTGGTTGAGCAGTAGTAACAGCTAAGTTACAAGCTCTCAGCCACCACTGCAGCCACTGTCCCCGTGCAGCCAAGAAACAGCTTAGAAGGAATTCAGGTGCTGGGAGAACTGGTCAAAGCAGCCCCGAATGCAAGAGTCATGACCTCTGGTGGCCACGGTCACTCCTCCAGGAAGGAATCTTTCCTCTTCCCATCCTTGCACTCTGCGCTCTGCGCTCCCTTGTACTCTGAGCCCCGAGTACTGAAGCCCAGTTATCCACTCTAGATGCATGGATTCACACTGTCTCTGCCTATTTCTCCAAACTTCTGCAATTGCTTTATAAGAAGGGTGCATGAAATGGAAAGTGATCAACCAAGAGGGCATGCAGAAGAAGAATTACAGCAGGGTGCAGAATAGAAACAATCTGGCCCTTCCACGGTGCCAGAGGGCCTCCTGCCCACCCCCAATGCTGCTTTATCCTCTGCCCTAATCCCAGCTGCTTTGAGAATAAGAATACCGTGTCCAGACTTGGCTAATTGCATCAAATTGAATTTTTTTATAATAATCAGGGATTTTCAAGGTCTCTATAGGCCCTTGTGCTTATCCTTGGACCCCAAAATGCTTTGTTTTCATCTCTAAAGGACACCAGTATGACCTCTGAGCAGCCAGACATCCATACATCATTCCTCTGCTAGGACAGGCCCAGCTTGAAGCTCCTGGGAATCCCCGCTCCGGAAACCCTCACCCAGTCTCTCCAAGAACCCCTCCTGGCTCCGTTTTAAGACAAAGCCAAAAGCCCCATCAAGGGGCATCCATGTTCAAAAGTTCATGTTAAAGCCGTGAATTTCTAGAAAATGCTCTCTATCCAAAGTTCTGGGTTCTTGAGAAAGCAAGGTCTGTGCCATCGGTGTCATGGGAAGGCTCAACCAAGGAAATACGCTAAGAAGGATTTCTGCATTCAATTAAGAGATACTTTACACAATTGTACGTGGGGTGGGGGTGGGCAGAACGGGCATAGGTCAAAAGGCACAAATTTCCAGTTATAAGAAAAAGTAAGTCTTGGGCATAGACTGGATCGCATGACTACGCTAATTAATATTACAGTATTGCTTATTTGAAAGTTGCTAAGAGAGTAGTTCTTAAAATAGAAAAAGAAATGTGTAACTATGAACGTCAAACACAAAAACAAAGTACTACAGACTCACAGAATTGTGATCATGGGTTGAACCTAAGATCATTTCGAATCACCCGTCATCTTACGGTTGAGGAAACTGAGGCCCAAAACAGGAAAGTGATTTGCCTGAGGACTCGTGGCATGGTTTTGTTTGCCAATACAAAGGGAAGAACCCATAATTTTCAACCTTGATGTCCATCCTCTCCCCTTCTCTGGAATTACGAACCATCAGCTCATCTTTACTGAGCCCTTGCTCTGTGCCAGGCACTGGGCTGCAGGCTTGTTGTGACTTCTTTCACTGTGCCCTCCCGTGAACCTGGGAGGCAGGTGCTGTGGGTGGCCCTGCATCCTACAAACGAGAAGCTAAGCATTGTCAGGTCTGACGCTCGAAAGCAGCGCTGCCGAGATCAGAGCAGTGCTACCGTGGAACACCAGGATCCGAGCCTTTAAACATGTTTACACCCTGCTGCCCTCAAACGGCTCCTTCCACTACTCTGCCCCCACAGCTAAATATGCCACACACATGGGAGACGCAGCCTCGTTCACAGATGCAACTCTTCGTTGTTAATTCAGAAAGGAAGCTCTAACATGCTGCTCCCTGCAAGCCCCCTGCACTGGAAGCGGGCACGAGGGCAGGTGACCCCCATCAATCACCAGGCAAATGATCGGTGACTCATCGGGCAAAGTCCCATCTGATTTTCCCCCCTCACCTAGATCCTCCCAGGACTGGAGGTTCTCACGACCTTTTTGTAGTACATAGAACTTTCTCTCTCGGATTTGTAGGTTTTCAACTGGCTGAGAGCCAGCCGTAGCCCCATCTGTCTCAGGAAGCCTCCAGCCAGATCCTGCCCTGCACCCCCACCTCCCACATCTGGGCAAGCTCAAAGCACCTCTGGTTAGCCCTGCACTTTTTCCATACGGTACCATGTCCTTTCTATAACTGTACAGGCTACAGAAGGTACCTCCTCTTTGTAAGTCTTTTTCTTTAAATGTCTCACATTTAAAGTCCAACATTTGGGGGAGTGGAGAGGGACAGAGAGGACACTTTGGAACAAGTAAGACCTTTTCTGGCTGGACCATGGTATGAATTTGTCAGGTCTGGGGTCTCCCCCACCTACCAGTCCCCAGCCCACAAAACATCCTGATGTAGGACTTGTCCATCCCAAGATCCTTTACTGAATTAGTAATAGCCTTCAATGATGGGGTGACAGAGGTTGAGTGGATATAAAAACAAATGAGAGAGCATAAAAACAGATTAGAAGAAAATACACAGGGGATCCCTGGGTGGCTCAGCGGTTTAGCACCTGCCTTTGGCCCAGGGCAGGATCCTGGAGTCCCAAGATCGAGTCCCATGTCAGGCTACCGGCATGGAGCCTGCTTCTCCCTCCTCCTGTGTCTCTGCCTCTCTCTCTCTAGGTCTATCATAAGTAAATAAATAAATAAATAAATCTTTTTTTAAAAAATAAATAAAAGGAAGAAGAAGAAAATACACAGAAACAGTTAAGACAGGCATGTCCATGTGGTAGAGTTATGGGTGACTTTATTTTGTTTGTGCTTTTCCTTGTCTTTTAATTTGTATTGCTTGTTTAATAAAAATGGTATTGAGTCCTTGCCTCCTTTCCCCTGACAAGAGAAAGTACGGGCGGATCTGGGGGGGGGGGGGGGGGGGAAATCAACCACTTATCAACCATGTGACTTTGGGCAAGCTAGCTAACCTCTCTGAATCTCTGCCTCCTCACCCATGAAATAAGAAGTGCCTCCAGCACTTCAGTTGTAAGAACTTATCAGAGATTTTTCCTGCCTTTATAACAATTTTTAAATGTGCAAGCCTAGCACACAGTAAACAATCGATAAGTGTTAGCTATTATTAGGATAGTTATTATTCACAAGTTTGTCTCAGGCAGGCACTATATTCCTGAGTAATCCCAGAGTTCTTACATAAGGACAGGTAGGCATTAAGACTTAATATATACACATTGATTCCTGGGTATATAGCCTTCACCTACCCAAAGAGAGGGCCCTGAATCCTGCACATTTGGGGAATAACAAATACTAACTCAACTATAGGCACTGAAGTTCTTTACCCTGCCCCCCGATCCTGAGCATCAGAAAAGGTTTACTGAGAAATGGTGAAGAGTGTGAGGGATAGTAGCATTTAAATTTCATATTAATTATAATCAGGGACGCCTGGGTGGCTCAGTGGTTGAGAGCCTGCCTTTGGCTCAGGGCATGGTCCTGGAGTCCGGGGATTAAGAACCACTTCAGGCTCCTCTCAGGGAGCCTGCTTCTGCCTTGGCCTTATGTCTCTGCCTCTCTCTGTGTCTCTCATGAATAATAAAATCTTTTTTAAAAATTCATATTAGTTATAATTGATGTGCAGAAATCTGTTGCACTTCTATAAACCAATAATGAAGCAGAAAATGAAATCAAGAATTTGATCCCATTTGCAGTTGCACCAAAAATCATTAAGACACCTACAAATAAACCTAACCAAAGAGGTAAAATATCTTTATTCTGAAAAATCTAGAACACTTATGAGAAAAACTGAAGAGGACACAAAGAAATGGAAAAGTATTCCATACTCATGGATTGGAAGAACAACCATTGTTAAAATGTCTATACTACTCAAAGCAAACTACACATTTAAAGAAATTTAAAAAAAAAAATTAAAAAAAATAAATTCCAATCAGGGATCCCTGGGTAGCTCAGCAGTTTAGCACCTGCCTTTGGCTCAGGGCGTGATCCCGGAGTTCCAGGATCGAGTCCCACATCGGGCTCCCTGCACGGAGCCTGCTTCTCCCTCTGCCTGTGTCTCTGCCTCGCTCTGTGTCTCTCTCATGAATAAATAAAATCTTTAAAAAAATAGAAATAAAAATAAAGAAATCCCGATCAAAATACCACCAGCATTTTTCACAGAGCTAGAACAAACAGTCTTAAGATTTGTATGGAAGCACAAAAGACCCTAAAGAGTCACCATTCTGAAAAAAATAAATACAAAGCTGGAGGCATCACAATTCCAGACTTCAGGATGTATTACAAAGCTGTAGTCATTAAGACAGCATGGTACTGGCACAAAAACAGACACATGTATCAATGGAACAGAAAACACAGAAATGAACCCAAAACTATATGGTCAACTCATTTCAACAAAGTAGGAAGAAAGAATATCCAATAGAAAAAAGATAGCCTCTTCAACAAATGGTATTGGGAAAACTGGACAGCAATGTGCAAAAGGATGGAACTGGATGGATCACTTTCTTACACCGTACACAAAAATAAACTCAAATAGGATGAAAGACTTAAATGTGAGACAGGAAACCATTAAAATTCTAGAAAAGAACACAGGCAGAAACCTTTTTGACCTTGGCTTTAGCAACTTCTTACGAGACAGGTCAGTGCAGGCAAGGAATAAAAAGCAAAAATGAACTACTAGGACTTCATCAAGATAAAAAAGTTTCAGGGGCTGCCTGGGTGGCATAGTCAGTTGAGTGGCTGGCTCTTAATTTCAGCTCAGGTCATAATCTTGGGGCCCTGGGATCAAGCCCTTTGCTGCGAGTCAGCTTGGTGATTCTCTCTCTACCTTTCCTTCTGCCTCTCCCCCTGCTCACTCACTCTTGAGCTCGCTCTCTCTAAAAATAAATAAAATCTTTTTTAAAAATATCTAGAGATTTTTTTTAAAAAAATAAAGCATCTGCAGGGGACACCTGGGTAGCTCAGCGGTTAAGCATCTGCCTTTGGCTCAGGGCGTGATCCCTGAGTCTGGGATCGAGTCCCATATCGGGCTCCTTGCAGAGAGCCTGCTTCTCCCTCTCCCTGTGTCTCTGTGTCTCTCTCATGAATAAATAAATAAAATCTTCAAGAGAAAATAAAGCATCTGCAACCCAAGGAAGCAATCAACAAAACTAAAAGGTAGCCTACACAATGGTGGAAGGTAATTGTAAATGATACATCTGATAAAGGGTTAGTATCCAAAAATCTATAAGGAATTTATCAAACAACATTCCCTGCCAAAAAATAAAAAATAAAAAAAAAGATAATCAACTTAAAAATGGGCAGAAGACATGAATAGACACTTTTTCAAAGACATCCAGATGGCTAACAGACACATGAAAAGATGCTTAACATCAGTCATCATCAGGGAGATACAAATCAAAACCTGATGAGATACCACCTCACACCTGTCAGAACAGCTAAAATTAACACAAGAAATAACAGATGCTGGCGAGGATGTGAAGAAAGGGGAACCCTCTTACACTGTTGGTGAAAACGCAAACTGGTACAGCAGTTGTGCAGTATGGAGGTTCCTCAAAAAGAAAAGTACCTATGATCCAGCAATTGCACTACTAGATACTCACCCAAAGGACACAAAAATACAGATTCAAAGGGGTACATCACCCCGATGTTTACAGCAGTGTTATCAACAATAGCCAAACTATGGAGAGAGCACAGATGTTCATGGACTGATGAATGGACAAAGAAGATGTGATGTAGCTATACACAGTGGAATATTACTCAGCCCTCAAAAAGAATGAAATCTTGCCATTTGCAACAACACGGATGGAGCTAGAGTATATTATGCTGTGTGACATAAGTCGGAGAAAGACAAATACCATATGATCTCACTCATGTGGAATTTAAGAAAACAGATGAACATATGGGAAGGGGAGAAAAAAAGGAGAGAGGGAAACAAACCATCAGACACCCTTAAAGATAGAGAACAAACCCTCTGGTTGATACAGGGAAGTGGGTGAGGGATGGGCTAGATGGGTGATGGGCCTTGAGGTGGGCACTTGTGATGAGCACTGCATGTTGTATTGCAGCACTGCACCAATATTGCATTGTCTGTTAACCAACTAAAATTTAAATTAAAAAAAGAAGAATGTTGACCCCTTCTTGAAAAGGCCTCTGATCAGAAAAACAAAACAAAAACCCAGACTCAGCTGTGGAGAACTGGTGGTTGCCAGGGAGGAGGAAGGGGGTGTGAAGTAAGAGAAGGAGATTAAGAGTACACTTACTGGGATGAGCACTGAGTAATGTAAACAACTGCTGAATCACTATAATGTACACTTGAAACTAATAACGCTGTATGCTAATTATATTTTAATAAAAAATATAAAAAATAAAAAGCCTCTGAACAGCACTGACTCACAGAGTAAAGAAAGGAATCCCACAGTTACTTTCCTATCTGTTGGCAGGTAAACCAGCTATTTCATAGGCAAACTGGCATCTGTTTTAGGACCCTTCCTCCAGACCTGGGAATTCTGTATCATCCATTCTTTTAAGTAACCATGGAACTTACAGGGAAAACCTCACTGATCCAGCTAAGAACAGCTGCACTTAATTTTTTATATTTTTTAACGACTTCATTGAAGTAATTCACTTACCATACAATGCACTCATTTAAAGTGTACAATTCAATGGATTTTAGTATATTCACAGCTATGTGCATCCCTCGCCACAGTCAGTTTTAGAACATTTTCATCACTTCAAAAAAGAAGTTTTGTACCCTTCAGGGATCATCCTCCCAGCCTCCCACCACCAGCCCTAAGCAACCACTCATCTACTCTGTCTCTATAGGCTTCCCTATTCTGGATTTTCATATTAATGGAATTATGCATGCTTCGTATTAATGGAATTATTTTGTCACTGGATCAGCTGTTTGGATTTAAATGATGTCCTGAAGTAAATCCCAACTCATAGTCAAGGTCCATTACGTAACTGATGTACTACCTGAACTCCCCCACGTGATGGGAATCTGTCTGAAGGCAAACAGTAATGTCATCAACCCTCCACCTTCCCCACAGCATCCACTATTCCCTGGAAGGCAGGTGTTTAGGAAATAGTTGATGAAAAATAGCTAGCTCAAAGAAGAATTACTAATACAAGAGGGGGAATGCATTTCGATTTGAATAAAATCAAAAAATCCAAAAGGCTAGTATGAGTTCCTTCTTTGAGAAGGATTACTCTGGAACCCATGCACACTCAAGTTAGTTGCCAAAAAGAATACTGCGGTCATCAGAAGAGGCTACTATGTGCTCATCTGGTAGCACATTTAAGTATTTGCTTGCCTTCCCAGGTGATGGTTACAATAAGTGTTGTAATTCATGCATTTTCTATGTGTGTTTTTTTACTATAAAATTTCTGTTTATAGAGATGCACCTCCTAGCCTTGATTGTAGTCTTGAAATGCAATTTCACCACTAAAAAGAAACAAGACTGGCTCCTTTAGGATGCATACTCTACACAACTATAGATTCTTCCATGAAATGAAATATTTGGTATCTATATCATATGTCTTCACCTAGCTCAGGGCTGAGGAAGACTTCCTAAAACAAGACCTAAAAGGCACAAGAACTTGTGTTAATCGAAAGGCATCATAAAGAATGTGAAAAGCCATGGAATAGGAGAAGACACAACACACAGCCAATAAGAATCTGTATCCAGATGCAATGAAACGCCGGGACACCTGCACCCCCGATGTTTATAGCAGCAATGTCCACAATAGCCAAACTGAACGGAGCCTCGGTGTCCATCGAAAGATGAATGGATAAAGAAGATGTGGTTTATGTATACAATGGAATATTGCTCAGCCATTAGAAATGACAAATACCCACCATTTGCTTCAACGTGGATGGAACTGGAGGGTATTATGCTGAGTGAAGTAAGTCAATCGGAGGAGAAGGACAAACATTATGTTCTCATTCATTTGGGGAATATAAATAATAGTGAAAGGGAATATAAGGGAAGGGAGAAGAAGTGTGTGGGAAATATCAGAAAGGGAGACAGAACATAAAGACTCCTAACTCTGGGAAACTAACTAGGGGTGGTGGAGGGGGAGAAGGGCGGGGGGTGAGGTGAATGGGTGACGGGCACTGAGGGGGGGCACTGGACGGGATGAGCACTGGGTGTTATTCTGTAAGGTGGCAAATTAAACACCAATAAAAAATAAATTATAAAAATAAATAAATAAATAAATAAGAAGAATCTGTATCCAATACATATAAAATGCCTACAAGTCAATATGAAAAAAAAAAAAATTCAGTGGAAAAATGAGCCAAAGACCTCACAAAGGAAGAAATTCAAATAGTCTATTGAACATATAAAAAGATGTTTAACCTCACTGGTAATCAGGAAAATAGGGAACAAACATCACTGGGAGATACCATGTTGAATCAACAGACTGGCAAAAAGATTAAAAGTAGGACCATTCCCAATGTAGGCAAGGACGTGAGGCAGCAGAACACTCAGACACTGTTGGTCAGAGTATCAGCTGGCACAACTCCCTGGGGGAAAAAAAAATACATTTTTTGGCCTTACAATTCTACTTCTATGTATATACCCTTCAGAAATGATTGCACATGCACACATGAAAAACAGATAAAAAGATAAGTCTTAGCATTTTTAAATAGCTCAAAACTAGAAACAACTCAAATATACATCAGTAGAATGAATAAATTATGGTCTATTTCTTCACCCAATAGAATATCATACTGCAAAGAAAATGAAAACAAGTGGATTTACAATGTTGAACAGAAGAAGATATAAAAATTCGTGTAACATGATCCATTTGTATAAAAATGCAAAAGCAGACAAAACCAAGCTCTATTTGCTTAGGGGTGTATACATAAATGATAGAACAGAGAACAAGGAAGTGATTACCATAAAAGTCAAGACAGTGGTTACTTTGAGGGGAAGAAAGGGAGGACTGCACAAAGGGACCCACGGCGGTACTTCTGAGCTTCTGTCATGTTCTACTTTTTGACTCAGGTGATAGTTACATAAGTGTTGTACTTCATACATTTTCTATGTGTTTTTTACTATAAAAATTCTGTTTATAGAGATGCACCTTTGAGCCTTGATTGTAGTCTTGAAATGCAATTTCACTACTAAAAAGAAACAAGACTGGTTCCTTGTGGAAATGGCCAATTCTCAATCTGGGGCAAGACATATATAGGATGAATACAAAACATCCTGTCACACCACATACAAAGAAAGCTATCAAAGACTACTGGGCTTATATCAAAAAGACTCAAGGATCAACTAGCAAAAGCTACCTAACAATGGCCAAAAAAGGGACACTTTGAGCATGAAGAACTTCAATGGAACACAGTAAATGTTTAAATTCATATTCTTTGATTTACAAAAACAAAACAAAAAAACCTCAGTCATTGTTAAAGGATGCTACCATACCAACGCTTCCAGAAATGGTAAATATATGAAAAATCAAATATTTCCACTGATAAATGGCCAAGGAGTGACAGAATGAACTAGAGTAGAACCACCATTTTACAACCTATACCGAATGACTGGATGTGTACAGTAAACACCAACCAGTCCTAACATCACAGAGACAACCAGATATTAAGTGCCCCCTATTGGAAGGATCTGACATCATCTATGAAGTAGCCTAGCTAAAAATACAAATCCACAAAATGAATCTTAAATGCGATCGAGCCTTCAGATCCAACTACCAAATAAGAGGACAGAGAGACATTAAACTATAAGGCTGTGAAACAGAAGAAATAACCTTTCTTTGGATGGCAAGTGCCACATAGGGGGAAAAAAAGAAAAAGAAAAGGAAGAGGAGATCTAAAGGGAATGTACAGGTTACCAGTCACACTATGTGAACCTCATCCAGATCTTGATTCAAAGACTAAAAGAAATTATTTAAAAGATAACTGAGAGGAGGGCACCTGGGTAGCTCAGTTGGTTAAGTGTCCAACTCTTGCTTTCACCTCAGGTCTGATCTCAGAGTTGTGAGATTGAACCCACCAGGCTCTGCCATCAGCAAAGGGGCCTGCTTAAGTTTCTCTCTCCCTCTGCCCTTCCCCTCCGTGTGTGCACAAGCACTCCCTCTCACTGAAATAAATCAATCGAAAAAGAAAGGAAAGAAAGGAAAAACTGAGGGGTGAACAAAAAGAAAAATAAAGGAAAAATAAAAAACAAGTAATACCCAGTGTCCAAACTTACATTAAGGTATTACTGTTTGTTTTGGATTTCTCACACGTTGAATTGGTTTATAGTTCTTTTTTTAAGAGTCATTATCTTTTAGAGATAAGTACAGATATATTTACAGATGAAATGAAGTACCTGGATTTTGCTTCAAAATAACATAGGAAGTGGGTTCCATAAATGAAACAAGATTCAGCTATCATTTGAAAAATTAAAACTGAATGATGGGTTCATGGGTTCCTTTGCTACATTTCCTTGTCTTACCACATATACATTTGAAACTTCATAATAAAAGGTTAAATAATTGACTTAATAGTATTTTATAGTAAATTAAGCATGCTAAGAAAAGTGTTTTTAAAAAAGAATACACACATATTCTGAATAGCCCCCACCACCAAAGTTTTGGAATGTTAAATTATTAACAATGTTATCTTTGGGCAGAGGAGTTGGGGTGGGGGAAACACAGGGATAGGTTTTTATATCTTTCTTAACCCATCTGAAAAATAATTTGCCATGAGCATTTTTATTTTTACCATCAAAAATGTTGAACAGGGTAGTCTGCATAGTGGCATTAATGGGTGATGTTTGATCTTCATACTTTTCCTCATTAATAAAAGTTTTAAAAAAAACCCTACAGTCAAAAGCTGAACTTCAAAAAGAAGCCACATATCAATTATGCATATTA
The DNA here is from genome assembly GCF_018345385.1 of Vulpes lagopus. Taxonomy (NCBI): domain Eukaryota; kingdom Metazoa; phylum Chordata; class Mammalia; order Carnivora; family Canidae; genus Vulpes; species Vulpes lagopus. The sequence continues at coordinate 21,760,483 of NC_054830.1, read as the reverse complement.
GAACTAAAATTCCTTAGTATCTAGACCTGGGACTGGCAATCTCTGTGTAATTCCAGCCAGTAAGTATTTTAGGCAACTACTCAATTTTGCCATTGTAGTACAAAAGCAGCCCTAGACAATACGTCAACAAATGGGTGTGGCTGTGTTCCAATGAAACCTTACTTATGGAAGCAAATGTGAATTTTATATAATTTCTACATGTCACGAAACAGTATTATTCTTTGGATTCTTTTTTAACCATTTTTTAATGTGAAATACCATCCTCTGTTCAGAGGCCATGCAAAAACAGGCAGCAGGCTGGGTTTGGTCCAGGAACCACGGTTTGCTGACCCCTGCTCCAGACAGTTCTCATGCCATTTGGACCCTCAAGACTGGAGATACCATCTGGACTGTATGGAGTGTTGGCTATTTTTACGACTTTTAACCTGGTAGTTCCCAAGCATTTCAACAATGCTTCTGTGAAAAATCAGTACCATATGTTAAAAGGACTGTTTGCAATTACTTCATTAGAGATAGAATCTATTTTCCCAGCTTAAAAAAAAAAAAAGTGAATGGTCAAGAAGACACGGATTTGCTTCAACCCATGCCAAGTTCAGCTTTAAAAATGACCAGAGTAAGAGAAAAATCTTTGACTCTTAACCTCCTCTGTTATTAATTACATGACTTAAGCTTCAAAATCTTTTGCAAAGAGAAAAAGGAAATTCAAAACCCTGCAGTTTTTGAAGGCATGAGTCCTTTCAAAATTTCATGACAGCAGTAGAGTGAAGACCCTTTAAGCGCAGACGTCCACAGGAGCCGGGAATAGCATGTGTTACCCGGATCACAACAAAATGAAACCAACAAACAAAAGCAAAAGAACCCCCCAGGCCCTCAGTAGACTTGTCAAAGGGCTTATCAGTCACTGATATTTACTGAATACATATTCTGTGCTTGGCATAAATTTGTCACTTAATTGTCACTGCCACCTGTGAGGCAGGAATTTTTTTATTCCTCTTAGAGAGCCAAGGAAACCACAGCCCAGGGAGGTGAAGTGGCTTGTGCTATAACTTGAAACTCTGGAGACTCAGTCCAGTATACTTTGTGTTTGACAGCCTACAAAATTTGACCAAATCGTCACGTCTAAATGCAGTTTTTCTCTTCCAGAAAAGGAACAGAAAGCCGTGGTCGCAGATACATCACGATCTTCTCGTACATCTGCCCTAGCTCTAAGTTTTATGGCTGATAAAACAGGATTTCAAGTATTCATTTACTTGCCGCTAGCTAGTCTGGGAGGAAGGGGATCCTTGTTTGCTTTTTATAACCTCAGAAGAAACAACATGTTCTAATTCCACTCTGCAGAAAACATTAAGAAGATACATCCAATGCAGAGCTTTAATTTATAGCCCTGCATGCAAGCCTTTTCTACATGGGAGGTAATGCTTGTCAGTCAATATTCACCCACAGGCTAGGAGGCAAGAAATCTAAGCCAAAGATAGATTTTTATTTACCTTGAAACAGAAGTGACAAGCAAATACCACATAATCTATTCTAATGCCGCACCCTCTGGCTCCTGGCCCTTCCCTCAGATGCCTCACAGAGGGGCCGGTTTCCCTACCACCCGTTTGGGGAGGGGGATCACTTGGGACCGCAGGCGAGGGAGGCAAGGCTGGGATTGCTCCCGCCTTCCCTCCTTTGCATCAGCACTATACTCAGGGGAGGGAGCCCAGGCTCTACGTTCCAAACAAAGTGCCGCCTGTACCACAGGACCCAGGAGGAGGATAATAAAGATGTGGGCCTGAAATCCTAGTTGTCTCCTGGTTCTGGCGTGCAGCCTCCTGACTGAACCTCCATCACCCAGTGTCTATGTGTGCTTCCAAACAGGGATTTATGGGGAAGAAAATGTGCCAGCCTACATGAGCTACGTCTGAGAGAGACACAGACAGAAACACAGAGATGTACCTGCAGCAAAGAGACAGAGAGAGAACCAATGAGGGTCATAATAAGCATCTCGAGGGGGTTGCTGGCAGGAGTGGACATTTGCAAACAGTGACCCAGTCTTCTGTGGACAGCCAAGTCCCTCACTAATACGTGCATGAAGAGACATATTGATATTAAAATAAACATATTACATATTTAATTCTCCCAACTGCAGTTCACGATTTAGAGGAACAGATGCTTGGAGTAAAAAGAAATAGTGAGCCTGTAAATGTGACAGAAGGTAAGGAAAGCCAGCCAGCCAGCCAGCCAAAGGGCAGGATGTGGGTGGGAAGGACATAGGTCAAAAGAAACGGGGGGGGGGGGGGGGGGGGGGCGGGGGCGGGGGGGGGGGGGGTGCTCAGCGAGAGATGGAGAAAGGGGAAGCAAGATGGGGCCCTGGAGGAAGCAAAAGAAGTCAATGAAACACAATGACAAGGGGGACACGGAAAGGAGAGGTTCCAGAGGTTGAAAGCACTTGCCAGCCCAGCCACCTCACAGCACCAGAAAATGTAGATTATGCAAATCCAGTCCCTATCCCCTGGGGACGCAGAGGGAGCACAGGAAAAGTGGAAGGGACAGAATGAGCACAGGCCCTAATGATGCTCGGGATGTACAGGCTGGAGGAGATAAAATTAGATAAGATAAAGCTTAAGCCAGCAATTTGGAAAGAAAAGCAATCATCTGAAATACGGAAAGGAATAGCCATGGGGAGGTGGGGGGTTGGGGGAGGTAAGCATGGCCTGCCTACACACTCCACACACACACCCCACATCATTTCTGGAAATAACTCCGGCGTCTCTGAGGGCCACAATGAAGGCTGAGGGAGCTGAGGCACTTTCTTTGTAAACCCACATCTCTGGAATTACTGTGAAGAGGTGTCCAAATTGACCCTGATGCCCAATGAACACAACCTAGAGAGGAGAATTCTGCTCCCTACATCGCCCCAGGGTAAGCCATGTCCTTGGTTCCCTCTGCTAGAGCTGCACACATCTGCCACTAGGAGTCTTTTCAAGATCATTGCCCCAAAATATGTTCCCTCTGTGCAGATTCTATCATACTTGTGATTATTAACAACTCTGCTGTCATCATGAAGTGCTGAAAAATACAGCACCCATGTCAGTGCCCAGTACCCAGCACAGAGCTGATGCCAATACATTGTTTGTCAAGTGAATAAAAGCTACTTCTAAAAGCCGGGCTAGAAAAAGGGGGACAGGCAGGGATGCCTAGTCTCCGTGCCCAACAGAGACTTTTGTCTTGTTGACATAGGTCTTTCCCTTCCATGTTCAAGGAGGATTAGCCAATAGCAGCTCAGGACAGAGGGTGCTATCCGCCCCTCCCCCACTAGCCCCAAAGTGGCCTTGAGACCCCAGGGGAGCGGTTCTCAGGCCCTGACAAGGAAGGGCCAAGGGTATGGTCCCCACAGCCTCAGGGGCTCACAGGTCTGCCTCCAAAGTCAGAACTGCAGGCTGCCCGACAAGGAGCTTCACCAGGAAAATGATTTTTATGAAGAACAACTTCCCCCTGATGCTTACACCTCACATGAGAGGACAGTAAAATGTGCCGTCTAGACTATTTGATAGTGAATAACATAAAAAAGGGAGTTTAAATACAAGATCTATCCCAAACATTGACCAAAGTCACCCAAATCTGTTTTCCATTTGTCTGATGGCCCTCCTCCCTCAGAAGTGATTTTTCAATGTATACCTGACCTACTTCTCAAAATGATTTAAGGTGATATGCAAGAAAGGTCACAGAAACGAGAGACCAAAAGAAAAAGAAAAATCACATCAAGTAAAAAAAAAAAAAAATACATATTTAAAACCTTGGCCAACCCAGCAACTATAATCAAGCAATAAATTTAGCTCAGAGCTTCTCTGAAGCCAAGACAAAAAGAAAAACATGATAGGAAGCACAGATATATTCACAACTCAGAGACCTCAAGAAGGGCATGGCTAAAACATCAAAGAAGCTGACCTAGTAAACAGCCTGGTTCAAAGGGCAAAGTTCTCAGTCTCCATCTCAGCCATCCTCACTGACCGGCTGTGCAGTGGCCGTCCATGCCCCCGAACAAAACCCTCCTCAGAACCCCTTCAGTCAACGGTCCCAGAGAAAAGGCCACAGGGCCAGACTGCTGAGCCTGACACGGTGTCAGCACCACCACTTCAGTGATGTGGCATGTAGGGCACAAGGTGCCACAGCCAGGTCACTGCTGCCTTCTGTTCTGGACACTCACTGCCTCTCCAATTCCTCCTGGCTGTACAAGTGATCTGCCTCAAAGTTAAGACTATAAAACCCAATAGATGTAAAGGTTTTTCAAAAACAAGGATCAAAAGCATAAAAGCAACATACACACACAAGTCAATCCGACAGTATCATAATTTCAAACTCCAGCCAATGCCGCCTACCCTAAAGAGAGAGGCAATAACATTTTGGTGTTACCAAAGAGTCCTTAAAATTTACCCTTACCCATCTATCTCTTCATTCCCTTCCCTTACCCTGAAATGCCCACTTTCCACTGCTCTCCAAACTGTACTCCTCCCACCTCAATACAGCCTCTTGAAGCCCCACTTTATTCCTCAGCCCTATGATATAGTATTGGGGACAGTGCCTGGAACAGAACAGCAGCTCCATAAACGACAACTGCTGTCGTGAAGTCCCACCTTCTTAGAAAGCATCCTCGGTCCTTCCCGTGTTCTCTCTCTCTCTCCCTAATTATGTATCCTTCAATCTCCACACACAACAAAGAGTAAGGCATCCACTCACTTCTTGTGGCCCTACTTTCTAGGTTTTATACTAATAGATTTTGTCACCATGGGACTATTATTTTGTTAAATGTCACATCTGCACCTGGGTAACCAGCATGAAACATCCCTTTGCAACAATTTAGCCAACCTGAGTTTAATGATACTCACCTCCCCTTGGCCATCAACTTTTATAGTCCCCCTACTTGTAATGTCAGTGACCCACTGGGAGGGCACTTACTGACACCTGTGATGTCCAAGGACCAATGGAGCCCTGGTGTGGGACAAATACAGACCTACTTAGCTACCATCAGAGCACCTGTCATCATCAGGCACACAGGACATACATCTTTTCAAATTCTAACCACCACCCTGCAAGACAAGCTGTGTAGTTCTTTTAAAAAGGGACAGAAGGAAGACACAGTGAGATTGCCTTGCTCAAAAGGACACAGCCTAGGATCTGGTCCTCGGAGATACCAGACACTGCTATCCTAAAAACAATTGGCAGAGGAATCTCAATAAAAAGAGACCTGAGGTACAGAAACCAGAAGGGAAAAATAACAAAAATTCAGACAGAGTGGGTGTGGTGGAAAGAATTCATTAATGACAGGAAGAGACCCCTATAGAAAAATCTCACCATACAGTCTGAGAGTAAAGGAAATAAGGCAATATCCGGGGGTTGAGCCTGAGACATTAGGACCCCAGATAATTTATACTAAAAGAAACAAAGTTAAAGTATGTGCTCGGACCCTCTTTACAACCTAAATTTTCTGGTTATTGCAAATACTTCGTTTCCCACTGTGTAGTACAGAAATTTTTTTTTTTTTTCACGATTTCCAAACAAAACCTGCCTGAGAGTGTTGAGTAAAAAAATAAAACGCAGGCAGCCCGGGTGGCTCAGCAGTTTAGCACTGCCTTTAGTCCAGGGTGTGATCCTGAAGATCTGGGATTCAGTCCCACATCGGGCTCCCTGCATGGAGCCTGCTTCTCCCTCTGCCTGTGTCTCTGCCTGCCCCTCTCTCTTTCTCTCTCTCTCATGAATAAAATCTTAAAAAAAAAAAAAAGCCTCCATTCTATGTCACTTTTTTAGAAATCAGATCTGTATCTACTGATATAAACCCTGTCTTCTCAATTCAGTTCAACATGCATTATCCTTAAGGCTATGTTAAACAACACACACACACACACACACACACATACAGAGTAAATCCTAAAGGTTAAGAAAATGGGAGCTTTAGAAGTTAGTTAGGGAAGGCTTCCTGAAGGAGGCTAGACTTGAAATATGCCCCATTTCTCAAGAATGAGAGCAAGGAAGGACAATTCATGCTAGGCAAATATTTTATGCAAATCTAGGAATGGTCTCCCATCCCAATACCCTGTGGTAAGGATCTCCAGAGGAACGAGTGAAACAGCTACAGAGGGCAGCACCAAGGTCAGGTCAGTGGCATCTGAGAATTTGCACACCACTCCATAGGCATCATGCAGCTAGGCCCACAATCCAGAAACCAGAGACAGCAGACATCTGTCAATCAGAGGTCATCACTAGATGCTCCAAGCAATGTTGTGGGTCCCTGCTTCTAAAGAACTTAGAGCTCACCTTCCCAGGACTCTTGGGAAGGAAATAGGGGAGAAGATCCTTCTAAATCACGTGAGAACATGACCTCCACAGAGATACCATCCTCTAGATTTGATGGCTAAAGAGAAGCACAGTAAGTACTGCTGAATATGCCAAGTAGAATGTGCCTCTAAACATGTCATCTGAAGACAGAGGTGCAGAAGTTGGCAGGCTTCCTAAAGCCTCACAACACGTCAGAACTCTTCCATAATGACTCCCTTTTTCCCCTGTCCTTTTCCTGGATGCACCATCATTACAGCAACCAGAAAGGTTACTCCCAATTCCCTCTCATCCACTGCTTACTTAAGATTTCTACTTCACCAAAACTGATGGCTTGATTTATTCTAACTCTATGCTGAGTTGGATTGAATTTATAATCCTTTTTGAACAGAAGACTTCCCAAAACAGAAACTTTAGAAGTAGTGGCAACTTACAATGCCCCCAATGCAGATGAAAAAGCGTTTATTTTGTATGAGCACATGGTGACAAACTTTAGGCAAAATAACTCAACAGATGAAAACACTAGCTGACTTATGAATATAAGCTTTTATTTGGGAGAAATACAACCAAAAGAGGGGAGAAAGAGAAAAAAAAATACTGGCATACAATAAAACCTTATTAATTGAACTTTCCATAAATCACAAAGGAATGACAATCAAGTAATTCATTCCCTCAGTGATAAAAAATATTTTGCTATTAAAACACAAATGTGATTTAGCATACGGGAGGGTGTGAGTCATTTATCTCACTTATAAAATATTTTCCAGCATCTTTGATGTATTACTTCATACACGACAAATATACTCTTCCATAGAGGTTTCATACATTTAGTAAGCATAAATTGTTAGCTGATCAGTAAAATAATTTCCCCTCTTTTACCTAAGAGCCATTACTTTATGTAATTAAAAGTAAAAGAACTAGAACTTTGCTGCTGTTCATGACAAAGTAACTGGTATCAGACTTTCATTTTGTGAGACCACCACAACCCTGAAGCCAAAACCAGAGACTTAAAAAAAAATTGTAGACCCAATATCCCTCAAGAACAGACATGCAAAAGTCCTTAAGAAAATATTAGAAAATTAAATGCAGCAACACTGGGATCCCTGGGTGGCTCGGCAGTTGGGCGAGCCTTCAGCCCAGGGCATGATCCTGGAGTCCCAAGATCGAGTCCCATGTTGGGCTCCCTGCATGGAGCCTGCTTCTTCCTCTGCCTTTGTCTCTGCCCCCCATTCTCTCTCTCTACCATGAATAAATAAAATTTAAAAAGTAAATAATGCAGCAACATATAAAAAGAATAATATAATAGGACTAAGTGGGTTTTATCCTAATAACATCTGGTTTAGCACTCAAGATTCAGTAGAATTTGCCATGTTAATGGGCCAAAAGAAAAACTATAGGATAACCTCAACACATGCAGAAAAAGTATTTGACAAAATTCAACACCCTTTGTGACAAAAACTCTCAAATTAGAAACAAAAGGAAATTTTCTCAACCAGTAAGGACATCTATGCAAAATCTACAATTAACATTGTACTCAGTGAGGAGAAACTAAACACTTTCCCTCTGAGTTCAATAAGACAAGGATGTCTGCTCTCACTACTTCCATTTCAACACTGTACTGAAGGCCCTAGCCAATGTAACAAGGCAAGAAAAATACATATATACATACCTACTTAAATATCGGAAAGCAAAAAATAAAACTGTCTTTATTCACAGAATGATTGCATTCATATAAAATCAAGACTCTTCAAAACAAATACCAGAATAAGTAAATTGGACAAGGTGCAGACACAGGGCCAATATGTAAAAATCAAGTATATCTCTATATAATAGCAATATCTGGGAGAGGTTTTTTTTTTTAAATTCCATTTACAATAGCATCAAAAAACATTAAGTTTTAGGGATACATTCAATAAAATATGAGACCTCTACACTGATAACATTGCTAAGAGAAATTAGGGGAAATCTAAATAAATGAAGAGATACACTATACTCAGTGATTGGAAAAACTCAATATTGTTAAAATATTCTTCTCCCTAGATTCCTCTATAGATTCAATGTCCTCTTTTTTTTTTTTAAGATTGTATTTAAAAAAAAAATAAGATTGTATTTATTTGAGAGAGCATGAGTGGGACAGGGGGAGGGAAGAGCAGAGGGAGAGAAAGAAGCAGACTACCTACTGAGCAGAAAGCCCAACTTGGGACTCAATCCCAGGGTCCTGGGATCATGACTGAGGAGCCTAAGGCAGATGCTTAATTGACTGAGACACCCAGGTGCCCCTCAATGTCCTCTTAGTCAAAATTCCAGAAGGCTGTTTTGTAGAAATTGGCAGTTGATTCTAAAGTCCACATAGAAATGCAAAGGACCTATAATACAATACCTCCAATACAATCTTGGAGGAAGAACATGGTGAACAAAAATCAGAGAACTTATACTATCCCATTTTAAGGCTTACAATAATAAAGCTTTGGTAATCAAAACAGCGTAGTAATGCCATAAAGGTAAACAGATTAATCAAAGAAAAAAAAAAACTCTAGAAATAGACTACATCTAACATGGTCCATTGATTTTTCAACAAAGCTTTCAAAACAGTTAAATGGGGACAGAAAAGTGTTTTCAACATATGCCGCTGGAAGAACTAGATATCCAATTGGAGGGGGTGCAATGAACTGTGATTTGTGATTTCTACCTCACACCATAGGGGGAAAAATTTACATTAGGACCATAGACCTAAATGTAAAAGCTAAATTATCAAGCTTCTCAAGAAAATATTGTGACTCATCTCAGAATCTAGAAAGCATGGACTACAACATTTTTTTTAACATCAAAAGATTAACTTCAAAATTAAAAGTAATAAAACTAGATTCCTTGGGATGCTTGGGTGGCTCAGCAGTTGAGCATCTGCCTTCAGCCTGGGGCATGATCCTGAGATCCAGGATCAAGTTCCACATCGGGCTTCCTGTGAGGAGCCTGCGTCTCCCTCTGCCTGTGTCTCTGCCTCTCTCTGTGTGTGTCTCTCATGGATAAATGAATAAATCTTTAAAAAAAAAAAAAAGAAACTAGATTCCTCTTCAAATATTCTGTAATTCAAACTCAAGTCTTCTAGTTATTAGTATTTAGTATGATCTGGCTGTGTATATTTGAAAACATTTCCAGAATGTTCTAAGACCTTTGGAAAGAAAAAAAAAGTTGTTGTATAGATTATACTTAGCATCATTGAAAAGTACTCCCAAATATAGCTAAAACTCTGGCTTCTCCAATTTAAAGGATCACAGACAAAATAGAGACTGTTCAGGATTTACTCAGACCAAAAAAAAAAAAAAAAATCAGGAAATGACAAATGTCAAGAGAACAGAGGGACTAATAAGACAAGGGAAGGAAGTAATAAAAAAACAAAGATATAAGGCCTCTTTCTACAAGGTCTTTTATAACTACTCCCATAATTTGAGGAAATTATTCCAAGATAGGAAGAGATAATTGATAGAGAATGCCAGCTAACATATTCATTGACCCATCATGCATTCATTCAAATGTCATCTACCACATATGATGTTATACAAAAACAGCAAGGACCCTCCAGCATATACATGGAAGACGTGGGAGTAGGGAGGTAGTGGGAGAAAATACCTCCTCCACCAGGTAAAGAAAAAACATGCAACCAGACACTTCCATTTTCATGGAAGTCCTCTCCTAGTCAATGTCTAGTTCCCTTGGCTTTTATACTACTTCACTTCATCACGTTTCCAGGGGAGCTCTTATCTCAGAATGTGTGCTGCCCACTAGTAAAATCAAAGTTTCTCAAACCCTTTTTACTCTAGGTGAGTTCTCAAGCCAGACTTGACTGCAGAAAATGGTCCTCTGGGCCTTATGTTGAGTGAAAGAAGACAGATATATCACAGTACATACTGTAGGATTCCATTTATAATGAAGCTCATGAATAGGGTAAACCTTAACTGGTCAAGATAGTGATTTCCTAGGGGAGGTGGGAAATTCAGGGAGATTCAAGTAGGGATAGGCAAGGACATGAAGGAACCCTCTGGAGTGATGGAAATGTTCTATACCTTGATCCAGATGGTATTTACATGGATATATATGTGTGTGTGTATGTGTATATATATATATATATGTATGTATATATATATGAGACAATTCACTGAGCTATGCACTTCAGATCTATGCACTTTATGCACATCACATATATGGCATAGCTCAAAGACATTTGTTATTATTTTGTGCTTTGATCCCAGATGCTGGTATATTCTACTGCAGAAGAGGTCTTCCCAGAGACATTGTGTCCTTTACACTGGCAATGTGAGTCAAGGTCTTGTGGGTCTTCACAGAACACCCTTTCCTGGCATATCAAGAGACCAGCAATCTGGTTTTAGTCTCAACCTTCAGTCAACAACCTTTACTCACCTTAAAACCCTCTAACAACCTCTAACAGCTGATAAACCACCTCTGACAACCCTGCTTTCGCTGATTCTTATGACCATTCTGCTCACATATAAATGAGATAGTAACAGACACTTAACTGAGCACAATGCCTTTTAACTAATCTGGTCTACATTTAGAAAGGTCTTGAAATAGAATATTATATCTTTTGGATAAGATTCTAACAATATAGTCTATTGGCTACTGGGCACACACTCAATTTCTCTCAAATAGTTAATGCCATCATAATTATTATCCGAGAGTTTAAAAACTACTTCAGTGCAAAATGCTTTTGAGAGGTGTGGCTAGAAAGAAATGAGCTAAGTGTTATTGGATTAAGAATATAGAGTTTAGCTGTCTTTCACAGGAGTCCATCCTCCCTGAGAAATCTTTACCTTTACCAAGATAAATGATTTAGACATCAGTTAGGCAAGCTTTCCAGGTTCTAATTAGGAAGCTACTGACTATAACTTTGAAATGCTATAAACTTGATTTGTGTTACTTCATACAACACAAATTGAGCTAATTTGCTAAGGACAGGAGAGGTTTGTGATATAGTCCTTATAAATCAGGTCAATGAACAAAGACAAAAGTGAAAGGACAATCATTTTTCAATAAATGAACTCAAGGTTTATTTCAAGGAACTATACAATGTGACTCTCCAGTGAAATCCATCTGAAACCATGGTAGATATCCAACAAAGTCAATGAATTAGAAAGTCAAACACTCACTGGAGTAGCAGAGTGCTACAGACATGGTATATCTGAGAAGATGCTGGCCACAGGGCTTGCCCCATAACTTCATAGCCACTACGCCCTTGGAGAAGTCATTCAAGCTCTTGAAGGCCCGAGTTCCCTTATATATAAAGGAACTGTGATTCCTGCTTTGTTTCATGAGAGGCTATTCACAGGATCAGGTGAGAAAGAACACAGAAGTACTCCATAAACTATAAAGCACTATATACTCCGTGAGGGCTCTGTTTGAGAGATTCCTAGCATCTCACCCCAAACTCTGAGTAAGAAGGAGTATGGAAGATTTTCATACATTTACAGAATGGTAACACTGAACTCCAGAGAGCTTATCTGGCAGTATACCCTGCTCATTTGAAAAATTAGGAAATAATAGCCACCTTCTTATGGACTGTTTACTATGTCCCAGGCACTGTGCTTTATTCATATCACTTCACCTCTCACAAATCAACGAGTTGGTTACCATTTACAAGTAAGGAATGTTCAGTTATAAAGTCAAGATGTACCATTGATATATCAACCCAAGAGAGATTAAAACAGATTTATCTGAATACTGTGGCTAACTGGGGGAGCAGGGGAAGCAGTGCAAGGGAGAGGTGGGTACCATTGAACTAGCTGTACTTACTCATTTGACAATTTCAAGTATCTGAGAATTTCAAATATTAACCATCTAAGTTAGAGGACTAAGTTATCTAATATTGGGTCAAGGGCCTAATGCTCACCTGAAATAAGTTTCCCACTCCATCCTGGGCCAAAGCAATGTTCTCCGCAGAGAGATTTGGTGTTTATAACATTGGGCCAGCTCAAACCACACGGCAACAAGATGCTGTACTCATTAGAGAATCAATTCTGACTCTACGGTATGTCAGATAGGAACGCAACCCCAAGTTCATCCTGGCCCGACAATGGTGCAGGCCACAGTTCAAGCCTGACACCTTTCTCCAACAGTCAGTGTTTTCTCTCCATTCTTACCCCAGGGCTGTAGAGTAGAGTTGGCTCCACTGGGTTCAGGGATGAAGCACAGGACTAGGGCTTAATATGCTTCATGAGTCTCTGGCAACATGACAGATTCTGGATGTGCATATGGCAGCCTGAGCCAATGGATGGAACAAGATTGCTATGGCCGGGAACAAGACTCTCATGCACTCTCCTGCTGGAAGAGAGGTGGACGGATGCAGGCCTAGGAAGCACTGGCAGTCATTCCAGGGGAAGGTGTGTCTGAGAATGGAGTCCACATCCAGGAGGTGGAGGCAAAGATGGGGACAGAGAAATCAGATCCTGAGGACATCAGCTGGGACCCTGAGCTGACTCCAGACTCATCTCTGGACTGGTCAGTTACATGAGCCAATAAATTCCTCTTTGACTTAATCCAGCCTGTGCTGGGTTTAATTTAGGCTTATTACCTGTGACCAAAGGAGTCCTAACACATGCTAAGGCTCACTAAAGGGTCATCTGCTCCCCACTGAACTGTGAACACCTTGTGGCCAGGAACTGACTTCTCATCTCTGTTCACATTCAGGGAGTTGGGCTAATCCTCGGCACATTCTGAGAGCTCCAAATATAGGAATTAAATAGGTCACCTCCAGGCTTTACAGAGCAAAACTGACACCCAAAGCAGAAAAAAACAAATATCAGAAAAACAACAACAATATAGGGCAAAGCCATATACTGATCATTTATTCATCAGTTCTAGTTTATTCCCACTGTGTTCCCACCCCCCAACTGCAAAGCTGCCATGCGTTACATGACTCACTACCTGCTCTTCATCCCTGGATATTCTCCTCTCTAGAAAACAGTTTTAAAAGAAGACAGGAATGAATTCACACCCTGACCTAACCCTTGTACATTTAAAAAAAAAAAAATTGGAGTAATGCTGAATACTTTAAGATATCCCTGAAACACAGAAACCACTCATTACAGGACCTGTGCTCACTGATTGTACTGGGTTTCTTACTTCTGATGCACCTGAAAAGTAAAGCAATGGCCATGAGAGGCAAAAATCAAGACCTTGGTGCAGAAGCTTTCCTGCAGCTCATGCAAGAGGAAGGAATAAGAGCTGAGCCCTAAATTTTCAGCTCAGATTCCTTGCAGAATGCGGTGAGGGTAAGGCACAGAGCAATCTGCCACGTACTGCCTACATAAGGAGTTTTGGAAACTTTCCTCTCCAAATGAAATCTTAAGTGCAACTTTATGCGTACACACACGGGAGGGCACGCGGGAGGGCGGGGAGCTGCTGCTGTGGGTAACACATGGGAGGGCACAGTTCCTCTTTCCCTGGCTTCTCCCCCCACCAGCTCCAGACCCCTGCAGCACCTCTAAAGCACCCTTGAGGCCTGCCCTAGTGTCCTCTCCTTGCTTCTCAGAAGACACAAAAGCAAGGAATAAGCAGCAAATTAATACACGGTTGAAATTCACGGCTCAAGTGAGTGTTTAGAAGCATTTCCATTTTCCTTGGCTGAAAAGGCCAGATACCCACAGGCTATGTGAAAAAGAAAACACAGGCAATGGTCCAAGTAATTCAGCCTGAAAACTTACTCTGCTCCAACCGAGAAACTCAGGTCCTAGTAAAAGCTGAACAAGGAATTAATTTAGATGAACCCAAAAAAGGGCTTCGACGGCCAGGCGGACAAGTGCTCTGACCCAGGTCACATCCCTGTCCCACGATCTTGTCCCTAGAGCCCTGTCCCTACTTACTCACCTAAAAGCACACTAGCCAAGAGCCTAAGACATTTCAACCTGTTTTTAAGATATTCATCAGATCTTTTATAAACTGCATTTTTAGTGCTACGCTGGTGCATAAATTTATCTTATAGTTGTGCGTGCTGGCACAGCAGTCATTAAGCTTGCCTTTGGAAAGAACAGTCTTCCGCCTCTGAAAGAAAAGGCAGAAAAGTTCGACTATTAAGCGAGCTATTCTGTGTTTATGGCATGGAATTCCTTCCACCATTCCCTGCTTGCCCCTCACTGCTCTGGGACTCCTTCCCAAGATGTCCTGTTGGAATTGGTCTACTCACTGCCCAATTCAGCAAAACCTAACCCTTACTTCCTCAGCACAAATGTAAGAGTCCTTCAGCTCTTAGAAAGTACAAAGACAAAATGGACAGCCCTTCCTGCGGTAAGAAGAAAAATGAGCCCATTTCTTCTGGTCATGATTTCCAAATCAGAACAAAGATTCAGGACCACAGGAAAAGGGGGCCTCTTACATCCAAAACCCACCAAAGGGGACTTTTCCTGAAAAAGATAATGTCCACAGACACTCACTAAATGAACATGCTGGGCCTGTCCCCGAGTGGTGACAGGGAGCACGTGGTCCTCGCCCTCAAGGCTCTTCAGTCTGCTGGACAAGGCTGAGGTCCATAACAAGTCTGCTTCCAAATACTCCGAGGTCAAGGACAGATGTTCCTGCAGGAAACAGATCCTGGAGACAGGCTAGAGAGACAGAATGAGGACCTGGGTGACCCCACCTTAACTGAAAGGCTTAATACTTAAAAAAAAAAAAAAAAAAAGATTTTACTTATTTATTCATGAGAGATACAGAGAGAGAGAGAGAGAGAGAGAAGCAGAGACACAGGCAGAGGCAGAAGCAGGCTCCATGCAGGGAGCCTGATGTGGGACTCGATCTTGGGACTCCAGGATCACACCCTGGGCCAAAGGCAGCGCTAAACCGCTGAGCCACCTAGGGATCCCCTCTTAACACTTTTTGGTGATGAGAGTGACAAAGAGAGCTGAGAACAAGACCCAGGACCTAACAGGTTAAATCAATTCACGTCTAAGCCCAGGCAATGTCTCCAAGAAGTTGTCTGGTTTCTTTGTGTTTCAAGTACCTGTCCCTTTTGTCAATAAATATCCACAGGACATGGGACCCCTGGGTGGCTAAGTGGTTGAGCATCTGCCTATGGCTCAAGTCGTGATCCCGGGGTCCTGGGATTGAGTCCTGCACTGGGCTCCCGGCAGGGAGCCTGCTTCTCCCTCTGCCTATGTCTCTGCCTCT